>NC_091988.1:95607479-95907479 GCF_044704955.1 Pristiophorus japonicus
GATGGAGTGTTGAATGTTTCGGTGCAAGGGGTGTCGCAGTATTTTGGATGGACTGGTTGGGCTGGGTGCTCTTTACCTTTCCACCATTGTTTATTATTCATAGGTTTATATGTAACCTTTAGGGCTGTTGACCAAGGGCCGTCTGGCACTTTGTCGGCAGACACGAGGGGTCGAGATGGCCTCCTTCTGCGCTGTAAATTTCTATGTTTCGATGGAGATGTGCTTTAAAGGTTTTCACAACATTGCAGACATAACAGATTTATTGAGACAATGTGAGTGTTCAGATAGTATGAGCTTATGTCAAAATAAGTAGGCAATCATGAGATCATGTAAGGTTCTGTCAGGTGGTAGGATGTGAACCTGAGAACAACATGAGCTCAAATACAGAATACGGGAAAAGATATATAATGGACTGCAATGTCACTGAAAAACATGTCATATCGGGGGTGCGGTTTGGTGAAGTACCACCTGAGAATAAATGGACTGAAGTGCAAGCGTTAACATGTGGCCTCCAAGTTGTGCAACTATCTCTCATTCAGTGGCAGCCATCCTGCATTGGTCACCCTTACTTGTCGTTGCGAGATAGCCTGATGACAGGACCCATCAAAGAGTCGCATTATATGTGGATGCCAAGATATTGCTCAGAGACTGGTACACCTGAAGGAGATTTGTCTGTTTCTCAGCATGTACCCCAGATGATATAAAAGTTAAAGACAGACCAAGAGTTGGTGAACAATGTGTCTATATTGACTAGTGCAGCATGGCAATTGACAGAACATGCAAACAAGTGAATCCAAAAAGTTTACATTATTTCCAAAAGCAGTCAATGACAATCCAAACGACCCATGTGAAACAGCAGCAACAACTTAATGAACACTTAACAACATCAGCAGCACCAACACCCAATCCTCTACCCACTACCAGCACCTCTCGTCGCCCTCCCCAGATGTGAGGCCCATCGTCCTCCTCTGCTCCATGACATTGTGCAGGAGGGCAGTCAAAGTGCTGCTGCCATGTTCGTCTTGGAGAGAATGTAGGGAGTGAGATGGGATCCGCTGCCACCTCCGGCTCCTCGGGATTTGTCGGCCTCACTGGTGTGTCATCGGGGGGGTTGCACGAAATGGCCTGATAGCATCGATTAGCGCGTGGCCTCTCATCATCATCATTATAGGCAGCCCCTCGAAACGAGGATGACTTGCTTCCACACCAAAAAGGGATGAGTTCACAGATGCTTCAATGAGGGACCTGATATTCCAGATCCCGAACTACATACTGAAGGGTGGAAGATGCCTGTGCGGGGATATTTTTAACATGGGGTGGCCGTTGCACCCCAGCCACCACACGGGCTTGACAGAGCTAGGTCTTGGTCCAGTGGCAAGCCTCTACAGAGTCAGTGTTTCGCTCCACCGCACTGATAGGCCATGACATACTGGCAGTATGCTGCTCTGCAAAGGTGGCGATGCTGGCAGCTACCCCAGCCATGGCCTGCAGCAGATCTCGACCTAGCTCGACACGCGTCCTCGACAGCTGGCCCATTTCCTGGATTGCTGCCACCCGTCCTGCATCCTCATCGGCTTGTTGCATCTTCATGGGTGGTTGCGGCTTGATGGCTTTCCCCGCATGGCTTCTGTGCCTCCCAACATTTGTTCCCTCGTCGTCCAATTCCAAGCCCAAAAAGTCGGACCCCGAAACCGATGTTGGTCGAACAGGTGGCAACATGTCAGGAAGCTGGAGTCCTCCTCTTGCAACTCCTCGAACTCACGTGGTACAAAGTTTGTGACTTCTCCCTCCTCTTCCTCCTGGTGTTCGTGACGAGGTGGATGTGGTGGATATGGGTGATTTGGGGGGGAGGAAGGAGCCGGTGTGTTGGGCTGCTAACGGCGTCGATGTGGAAGGCATTGGTGTTTGAGGCCTTTGTGTGCCAGAGGTGGATGGGGTGCATTGCTCGGTGCTGTCCGAATCAACATCTGGAAATAGAGGACAACATTTAAGAGTATAGCGGGGGGAGGTGGGGTTGGTCATGCTTACATGTGTACCGTCACATTTCACATTCTTACTTCAAGGACTTCCATCGCTACATGAGCACACCATTAATGGACGACACACAGTGCAGTAAAAAGCATTTGATATAACGTTATATGACCTTGCTTGACATAAGCGTGATGCAGACCGGAGATTCGGACATGCTTACCATGCTCTAGCACGGGCTCTGCATCAACCTGTGTGGTGGCACGGGAGTGGTCACTCACCAACGCCAAGGCACGCTCCTCTAGGCTAATCACCTTAATTACATCTGGTGGGCCCCTCCCATGCCACTCTGCTTTGATGCGTTGGATGCCCTTTTCTTCTGCAGAGATAAAAGTTGCAGCCTTTACCTGTTTTGCTCATGCAACACACACACACAGACACAGACACACACACAGACACACATATAGGCACAGACACACACACACACACACAGACAGAGAGACACACACACACATATAGGCACAGACACACACACACACAGACAGAGGCACACACACAGACAGAGACACAAACACACGCACACGTATAGTGATAGTGACACACACACACACACACACACACACACACACAAAACGGACACGAAACCTTTTGGAGTAGTATGGGAGTGCAACAATACATGTTTACTTACTCTTACTGACGCAACAATATCGTTCCATCGTTTCCTACACTGGTCTCCATCACACACATTGTTGCTCACTGAGCCACCCCAATCTCCTGCCAAATGTGTCTACATTGGGGTGGTGCAGGCTTGCCACGACCATCCCGGGTGAGGTCTTTATAACGGCGCTTCACCTTACATACAAGTTCCTCCAGCTGCTCCTCAGTAAATCAGAGAGCTCTGGGCCTCCCTCCATCAGACTTCTTGGAAGCTTTTTTTGGACTCATGATAGCTTTCTTCAATGGATGGCTAATGATGATCTCGTTTTTCTCTCTCCAAATCTGACCCCTCTGCAACTGGCAGGTGCAAGTGAGTAGTGAGCTTTTATGCGCAGCTGTGCCACCAGCCCCAATCGCGGCAAAAGTGATGTCATCGCTCACAAGAAACTACCAAAAAAAAGTCTAAATCTCGCGCATGCGCAGAGAATGGCCTCCGATGTTTGCTGAGTCGAGAGGCCTGTACCCACCGCCCACTGCTCCTGCCGTTCGCTCACGCCCGCCGACTCCGCTATCACTGCCCGCTCCCGCCCGCTGACTCCCGCTATCACTGCCTGCTCCCTCCCGCTGACTCCCGCTAACACTGCCCGCTCCGCCCGATGACTGCCGCTATCACTGCCCACTCCCGCCCGCTGACTCCCGCTATCACTGCCCGCTCCCGCTCCCGACTGCCGCTAACACTGCCCGCTCCCGCCCGATGACTGCCGCTATCACTGCCCGCTCCCGCCCGCTGACTCCCGCTATCACTGCCCACTCCCGCTATCACTGCCCGCTCCCACCCGCTGACTGCCGCTATCACTGCCCGCTCCCGCCCGCTGACTGCCGCTATCACTGCCCGCTCCCGCCCGCTGACTCCCGCTATCACTGCCCACTCCCGCTATCACTGCCCGCTCCCACCCGCTGACTGCCGCTATCACTGCCCGCTCCCGCCTGCTGACTCCCGCTATCACTGCCCGCTCCCGCCTGCTGACTCCCGCTATCACTGCCCGCTCCCGCCCGCTGACTCCCGCTATCACTGCCCGCTCCCTCCCGCTATCACTGCCCGCTCCCGCCCGCTGATTGCTGTTGGCACAATCATGACTAGACTCCCGCCCGACTGGCCCCAACGGCAGCGGGCGGCAAAAACTCACGTTCCACCCGGGGACCGCCGAGAGACGAGCGTTCCTTCGTTCCCACCAAGTCCGGGGCCAAAGAGTCTGTTCGCTTTGCAATTGGTGTGTGAAGGCGGGGCTCCATGAGGATCGATGGGTCCTGTGACCTATGGTAGGGAAGGGGCAGTTGGAGGAAGGAGGATCATGTGATGAAAGCAGAGTTAGCAACCCTATCATCCCAAACTTATCTTTGGTGCATCTCTATCATTCTCCCGCAAAGTGTGTTCCGAGGGGAGGGGCAGTCGCAAGGTGGACATGAGAAAATGGCTGCTGTACAGGCACAACTTTTTTTTTTTAAATGTCATTCATAGAATGTGGGTGTCGCTACCAAGGCCGGCATTTATTGCCCATCCCTAATTGCCCTTGAGAAGGTGGTGGTGAGCCGCCTTCTTGAAACGCTGCAGTCCATATAGTGAAGATACTCCCACAGTGCTGTTAGGGAGGGAGTTCCAGGATTCTGACCCAGCAACGATGAAGGAATGGCCGATATATTTCCAAGTCAGGTTTTGGAGGGTTTGAAGGGGAACTTGGAGGTGGTGGTGTTCCCATGTGCCTACCACCCTTATATTTCTAGGTGGTAGAGGTTGTGGGTTTGGGAGTTGTTGTCGAAGAAGCCTTGGCGAGTTGCTGCAGTGCATCTTGTAAATGGTGCACACTGCAGCCACGGTATGCCCATGCCACATAATGCTCCCACCAATGTAATTACATCCAGGCAACCTAAGCAAATGACATCGTGGCAACATTTATGGGATGGGAGGGTGTCTATCTGATGTCGCAATTTAAAGCGATGACTGTACACAGCGAAGTTTGACCATCGTTATTTCACTTGGTTAGACTGGTGCCAGGAGCCAAGACCAACAATAATACAAAGGGTTGCTATCACCCGTCGAGAAATAATCGACAGTTTTACCTTCACATGAGACCTAGGCCACAGGAGTCAGCAGCCAATATAATACCAGTTTATAATTTACTCAACTTATTCACAATCTGTTGAGTCCTTTGTTCACGCTAAACCCATTGCCCAAGCTTCACCACTGTATGTCTGAATGGGCTGGCTTTAGTGACTTGCTACTTGCTGAATGTTTTTGCTTTTTGGTTTTTTTTTTGCATTCATTAAGATTGATAGGTCCTTACTATACAGTATAAATGCACACGAGGCCCATTCTTGAGAGGTCAGTCTGTGACCTGTCCTTTAATCCTTAGCACTCAAAGTGATGAAGGTGGGTGGAGCTTCCTCTTTTGTACCTGAAGGCCCAGGTTAGGAGTGTCTCCCACCTAGTGGTCAGTGTTCTCACGGTGTACAACTTAGATCAGATTATACATGGGTTACAATGCTGGTTGAATACATGACATCACCTCCCCCCCCAAAGTCTTATTGGGATCACAGGTTGAGTCTCTCTGGTGGTTTACACTCCCTTGTAGAGTGCCTGAGTTGGGGCTCCGGTTTGTGGGCGCTGGCCTGAGTGTCTGCTGTTTGTGGTGCCTCAGGCCTATCCAGACTGCCCACAGTGACTGGGCTCTCCTCCCTTTGGTTTCGGTGTTCGGTCATCTGTGGTGGAATGAACTCTACATCGTGTTCTTCCTCTGCTTCTTCTATGGGGTTGCTGAACCTCCTTTTTGTTTGATCCACATGTTTGCGGCAGATTTGTCTATTGGTAAGTTTAACTACCAGAATCCTATTTCCCTCTTTGGTAATCACAGTGCCTGCGAGCCATTTGGGCCCTGCAGCGTAGTTGAGGACAAAAACAGGATCATTTACATCAATACATCGCGCCCTCGCATTCCTGTCATGGTAGTGATATTGTGACTGGCGCCTGCTCTCGACAATTTCTTTCATGGTGGGGTGTATAAGGGATAATCGGGTTTTGAGCGTCCTTTTCATTAGCAGCTCTGCGGGTGGAACCCCTGTGAGCGAGTGTGGTCGGGATCTATAGGCCAACAGGAGGCGTGATAAGCGTCTTTGTAAGGAACCCTCTTGGATTCTGAGCATCCCCTGTTTGATTATCTGCACTGCTCGTTCTGCCTGGCCATTTGAGGTGCCGTTCTAACATGGTTAATTCCATTGTCTGCCATGAAGTCCTGGAATTCAGTGCTTGTGAAGCACGGGATATTGTCGCTGACCAAGATGTCTGGTAGACCGTGGGCGGCGAACATTGCCCGTAGACTTTCTACCGTGGCAGAGGATGTGCTTGAATTTAAAATGTCACACTCGATCCATTTGGAGTAGGCGTCTACTACAACCAAAAACATTTTTCCTATGAAAGGACCTGCGTAGTCCACATGGATGCATGACCAAGGCTTGGCGGGCTATGGCCAGGGGCTAAGGGGGGCTTCCCTGGGCGCATTGCCCAGCTGGGCACACGTGTTGCACCTGCGAACACAAAGTTCCAGATCTGCGTCTATCCCTGGCCACCAAACGTGTGACCTGGCAATTGCCTTCATCATGACAATGCCCGGGTGCTCATCGTGGAGTTCTCTGATGAATACCTCTCTGCCCATCTGGGGCATGACTACGCGGTTCCCCCACAGTAGACAATCAGCCTGAATCGAGAGCTCATCCCTGCGCCTGTGAAATGCTTTAAATTCCTCAGGGCATGCCCTGTACGTGGCAGCCCAGTCCCCATTCAGAACACATTTCTTGACTAGAGACAATAGTGGGTCTCTATTTGTCCAAACTTTAATCTGACGGGCTGTCACAGGTGAGCCTTCGCTTACGAAAGCTTCAACAGCCATGACCATCTCAGCAGCATGCTCGGTAGCCCCTCAGTGGTGGCTAGTGGGAGCCTGCTGAGTGCATCGGCGCAGTTTTCGGTGCCCGGTCTGTGCCGAATTGCATAGTCATAGGCGGCTAATGTGAGTGCCCACCTTTGTATGCGATCTGACGCGTTTGCATTTATGGCCTTGTTGTCGACCAAAAGGGACGTTAGGGGTTTGTGATCTGTCTCCAGCTCAAATTTCATGCCAAACAGGTACTGGTGCATTTTCTTTACCGCGTATACACATGCGAGCGCCTCCTTTTCTACCATCCCGTAGCCCCTTTCTGCCTGGGACAGACTCCTGGAGGCATAAGCTTCCGGCTGTAACTGACCCTTGACATTGACATGCTGCAACACACACCCGACACCATCGCACGTTAACACAAGTTTCTTACATAGGTCGTATAGTGTTAACAGATTGTTGGAGCATAACAAATTGCGTGCTCTATTAAAAGCCCTTTCCTGGCTGTCCCCCCAGACCCATTCGCAACCTTTGCATAGGAGCACGTGTAGCGGCTCTAGCAGCGTGCTCAATTTGGGAAGAAAGTTATCAAAATAGTTCAGGAGCCCCAGGAACGAACGCAGCTCCGTCATGTTACGGGGTCTGGGTGCTCTCTGGATCGCTTCCGTCTTGGACGCAGTAGGGCTGATCCCGTCTGCTGCTACCCTCATCCCCAGGAATTCTACCTCAGTCGCAGCCCTCAATCTGCATAGCAGCTCCTCCAGGTTGTGGAGGTGTTCTTCAGTATCGTACCCCGTGATAAGGATGTCGTCCTGAAAAACCACCGTCCCTGGAATCGACTTGAGGCTTTCCATATTTCGTTGGAAGATCGCGGCGGCTGAGCGAATCCTGAATGGACATCTGTTGTACTCAAACAACCCCTTAAGTGTCGTGATGGTGGTCAGATTCTTCGACTCACTCGCCAGCTCCTGGGTCATGTAAGCTGAAAAAAGTTTGCCACCGGATAGCGTCGCAACGAGGTCCTCCGCTCTCGGTAGCGGGTACTGGTCTTGGAGTGACACCCGATTGATGGTGGCCTTGTAATCGCCACATATCCTGACCGACCCATCCGCCTTGAGCACCGGCACAATCGGGCTCGCCCAGTCACTGAATTCGACTGGCGAGATGATGCCTTCCCTCAGCAGGTGGTCCAGTTCGCCTTCTATCTTTTCCCGCATCATGTACAGCACCGCTCTGGCCTTGTGGTGTACTGGCCGGCGTCCGGGTTTATGTGAATCACTACCTTGGCCCCCATGAAAGTGCCGATGCCGGGTTGAAATAATGAGTCAAATTTGTCCAGGATCTGTGAGCATGATACTCGCTCCACAGAGGAGATTGCATTGACATCGCCCCATTTCCAGTTCATGTCAGCAAGCCAACTTCTCCCCAGTAGTGCGGGACCATCCCCTGGGACAATCCAGAGTGGCAACCTGTTCTCCGAATCTTTGTGGGTCACGACTACCGTGGCGCTGCCTAGCACCGGAATGATCTGCTTTGTGTAAGTCCGTAGCTGTGCATCAATCGGCGATAATTTTGGCCTCCTGGCCTTCGACGCCCACAACTTTTCGAACTGTTTGATACCCATCAGGGACTGGCTGGCCCCCGTGTCCAGCTCCATTGATACTGGGATGCCATTGAGGAGCACTTTCATCAGTATCGGTGGCGTCCTGGTGTATGAACTATATACGTGCTCCACATGAACTCGCTGAACTTCAGATTCCAGTGATTTCCTCCAGCGTTCAGATATTTTGCTCATCTCTGCAAACTCCGGCTGAGTGTGTGCCTCCACGCCTCCAACATGAGCTGTTGTTGGAAACAAAAGGTTCCTTGCCAGTCGATCGTCCCTGACTGCCCCTATTATTGTCCTTGAGTGCACCATTAACAGGTGTTGATGGCCCCATTACTGGCCGCATTGTCACATGCAATGGCGTGAATCGCTGTTCAGCTTGCCATTGTCTCTGTCGAACTCCCCCTCTGGGTTCGACTACATGTTGGGGCATGCCTGACTGCCCTTGTCTGCCTGGAGAACTGTGTGCTGCTTTAACAATGTTGAATTTCTCTCCCAACCATTCCTTACCACAGTACCTCTCGTCTGTTCTGCTAGTGGCCATGCTCGCGTGGTTTAAATCCCAGTTTCTCGTCGCCATTGATAGGTCCTTACTATGCAGTATAAATGCACACGAGGCCCATGCTTGAGAGAAGGTCAGTCTGTGACCTGTCCTTTATTTCATAGCACTCAAGTGATTAAGGTGGGTGGAGCTTCCCGTTTTATACCTGAAGGTCCAGGTTAGGAGTGTCTCCCACCTAGTGTTTATTGTTCTCAGTGTACAACATAGGTCAGATTATACATGGGTTACAATGCTGGTTGAATACATTACAAAGATTGTTTGCATTGGGAAGTAGAATACCTCCCTATTACAGACACTCCGTGTCGGCAACAAACACTTCCAGGTCAGATAATGGCATGTGTTGGATGCAAGACACTTGTAAACTTGGGGCTTATTTAGTTCAGGTTGAAAAGAGCTGGTCTACAGTCCAGCCATTTAACCAGTATACAGTCCTGGGACATCCTTTGCAGGGTTTGGATCGATGGGTATCTCATCCTAGTAGTCATTCTTCATGTGTGTAGTCTAGACAGCTAGTGGGTAATTTTAGCGTAACTCACTCAGCAGAAAACTGACGGCATCGGATCGGCTGACAGAGTTCTCACCTCTTAGCTGGAAAGTCATGGGATCGAGTCCCACTCCAGGGACTTGAGCATATAATCCAGGCTGACATTCCAGTGTGGTACGTTAAACCGAGGCCCCGTCTGCCCTCTCAGGTGGATAAAACATCCCATGGTGCTATTCGAAGAAGAGCAGGGGACTTCCTGGCCAATATTTTATCCCTCAACCAACATCACTAAAGCAGATCATTTATTTCCTTACTGTTTGGGGGACTTTGCTGTGAGCAAATTAGCTGGCACATTTCCCTACGCTGCAACACGGACTATACTTCTAAAGTACTTCGTTGGTTGTAAAGCGCCTTGAGACATCCTTAGGCCATTAAAGGCACAATATAAATGCAAGTCTTTTTTTATCATTGCAGCCACTGGAAAGTAAAATCAGGCGGGGTTCAAAACAGGCGGCCAATCGGATCCCATCAGTTTTCCGCCGGACAAGTTGGGTTCAAAAGACTCCCATTAATCGCCGAGGCTGTGTAACCATGGTGTGCATCATCAGTAAGCCCAATCCCATCCTCACCCAAAGCCCACACACAAGCACTTTCCCTTGAGAGTCACTGGATGGCAATCATGAGCAAATACCCAGGAAACTTCCCCCTCCCCCACACTCGGCCATTGAGGCCAATTGTAAGCCCGCAGAGACCAGACTGCGAGCTAGACTCTTACTGTCCAAACTGGCTCTGTGCCACACCCAATGGTGCAGTCATGCGCTGAGCCACCGAGGCAGCCGGACTTTTCCCTTTCTTCTGGGCCCTGCAGCTCTTGGGCCACCGATGAAGCTCACCATCATTCCAACCCCAACGGGCAATATCGAGCTTCTGGTGTTTCCGGGTGTCGGGCTTCCCATATAACTCCTGACCTACTTCTGGCAGCAGCCGCGGTTTGCAAGACGCGTCTTCTAAAAGTCAGGGGGGGAGATTTCTGACCTACTAAATAACCAGGCTCGCGTCTCCACCACATCAAATATTCATTTCTCCGCAGTCACGGGATTTCTTCCACTCCCAGCCCTTTCTAATGCTGCATTTTACCCGATCAATGCAATTTAGCCGAGCTGATTGGGGCTCGGCCCCCACTCTGAGCAATGTTAATATCAGTGAGAATACCAACTAATCCCATGGTGTTTCATTCATGTTTCACCTTGCCAGCCTTTTCACAGCATCTGAATATCCAAAGTTGATGCTGCTGCATCAGCATCAATAAATTATAAGCCCTTCCCTCGGTTGACCTCCTCCTTCCAACCAGTTTTCTTTTGATGGCTTTGGCGTTTTAGCTGTACTGTTATAATGACTATTCCAATGGTCTCCTGGCCGCTCTCACATCTTCCACCCTCTGTAAGTTTGACCTGCTCCAAAACTCTGCTGCCGTGTCCTAACTCGCACCAATTCCCCATCACCTATCATTCCTGTGCTCGCATTCCAACAACACGTCAAATTTAGAATTTTCTTCCTCGTGATCAAAGGCACAGTCAAATAGGTCAGGTTTGAGGAGCGTCTGAAAGGAGGAAAGATTAAGGGAGGGAATTCTAGAGCTTGGGGTCTAGGTGGCTAAAGGCACGGGCACCAATGTTGGGGCGAAGGAAATCAAGGATGCGCAAGAGGCCAGAGTTGGAGGAGCCCAGATATCTGCGAGGTTTGTAGGGCTTGAGCGGGATACAGAGATGGGGAGGGGCAAGCCCATGGAGGAATATGAACAGCAAGATGAGAACAGGCCCTAATTGTTCTGATGAAGAGAGATATCTGAAATGGTAGACTGACTTTTTCTCTCAGTTATTGAACATCCATCGCCAATCTGTAAATTCAGAGCTGTAGCATTGTAACGTTCTCAGTGAAAGGTTTTCAGTCCTGAGTTGAATAGCTGAGGCATTGTCTTGCACCAAACACAATTTTAAAGATGCAGACGGCCCCCATTGCATGGACAGTAAAGAACAACCAAACTACATGAGGTATCTTTTCCTTTCTCCACGCTCCCCCCTGCTTGGCTATAGGAGTTGGAGTCGTTTCCTATGCAGCTATGGAGGTGGGCCTCTCCCAGCATTCATTGCAGACATGGAAGCCCTCAATTAAAACCTGTAGACTGCAGCTCTCTGATAGCTCAGTAAGTTTATCCGGTGCAGGGCTGAGCTGCGCATACCAGGAAGCCCTCTCATCTTAGTTGGTGTGGGGCTGAGGCGAATGAGCCAATGCTCCTGCTCTTGCTCTGGATCACGACCCAGTAACACTTGCTGAAAAGTGCACATGTGGGGTCAACATGAGAGAGTAAGGCTTGACTGCGATGGCTCCCGAATAGGCTGCTGAGGCTTACAGTCAAGAATGAGCACTTGGCGGTGTTAGCAAAGCTGCCAAGGCGTCTTGGGATGGGATGAGGGAGAATCAGGCTGTACGGGACCGAGAGGCTATTGGTGGGGCACTGATATTAGCAATGGAGTCACAAAAGAAAGAAAGATTTGCATTGCTATCATGCATTTCACAACCTCAGGACATCCAACACGCTTTACAGTCAATAAATATTGGCCAGGTCTTCAAAATAGTGCCATGCAATCTTTTGCATCCACCTAAGGAGGCAAGTGGGGCCTCGGTTAATACTTCATCTGAAAGACATCACCTCTGACAGAGCAGCACTCCCTCAGTACTGCACTGGAGGTTCAGTTTGGATTATGAGCTGAAATATTGTAGTGGGACGTGAACACGCATTTTCTGACGGACCGGTGAGGGATGCTGTCACTGAGTCACGGCTGGCACCACCAGACACGAGTGCCTGTGGTGACAACAACTCCTGTCAATTGGCAAAACACGTGACATGCAGACCAGTTACAGGCCAATGAATCCCAGACTGTACCATCCTTTTGCATCAAGAGCTCAGGTTCAGCAGCCGATGTGCTGCTGCGTGATGAGCCTCGGCGAGGGAGGCATTTCGGCAAGGGTTGATGGCACATGCGCTGCCTGCTGTCACATGTTGAGGAGAGGCGGGATACCAGTAGCAAGCATGCCCTGACAGGCGGCCACTCGGAACCCACCATCTGCTGCCCTTGAATCACCAATTCTGATTGGATGTATTCGTGATCTGACCTCCCGCCTCCAACCGCCCCACCCACTCAACCGGCCTTTTCCCCATCTCTAATATTTCACATGTTTTTTTTTTTAAAAACACAATTTATTTTAATGTCCCAATGATTTTTCTCCCTGGATTTTGCTGGCGGCAGAGTCACCTTCAGTGCCTGGGGACTCCGGGACAATCCTCGAGGGTCGGTGCCCTACTCCGCGGAATGGGTGCCGTGTGGGTCTCGTGTAATATGGTTGAGGCTAATTCCTGACTCCTCATCCCCATCCCCTTCACTGAGATCGGGGTGGGGGTGGGTGGGGTTGCTTCCTGGTATGCAGAGCTCCGCTCCTTACTGTGTAAACTTACTGACCTCTGAGGGAGCTACAGTCCATAGAATTTAATAGAGGGCTTCTGCTACTGCTGTGCATGCTGGGATAACCCCACCCCCATGGCTGCAAGGGAATAGACTCCAAATTCCCTGGCCGGGCAGGCTGTAAAGAGAATAAGAAGGGAAGGAAAGAATACATTATGCGGTTTGGCATGTCTCTTGCAGTCCATGTGATGCCACTTTAAAAGTACATTTATGGTTATAAACCAGTTGGTCATGTGTAGAGGCTTTTATCAGACACATGGCTCACTTATCTGTTGACGTGACTGGACCATGTTTCCTGCTGCTGTATCTAACAGACCATCATGGGATGTGCTCCAATGATTTTCAGCACCCATGGAATTAGAGTAGTAAATCGATGTTAATCAACTTGAAGGACACTGAATATGGAATTAAGAACACGCATTTTCATGAATAAGCTTGAGATGCAGCAGTCTCTGCTTTTCTTTTGTCCTCTATTTCTGTGTCTCTTTCCCACCCCACCCCCTCATTCCCCCCCATTCCCCTCCCCACCCCGACCAGCTTTCCAATTTTCTCTCCCTCCTTCTCCTGAAGATCCCAAGGAATCTGTCAGTATTTGCTGAGTGACTCGAGGACTGTGTAATCGTTCACTGGAGATCCCCAGAAGTGTGTCAGTGTTTGCAGCGACCCCCGGGAGTGTGTCAGTATTCACAGGAGAGCCCCGGGAGTGTGTCAATTATTATAGGGTATCCCTAGGAATGTGTCAATTATTACAGGGTATCCCCAGGAGTGTGTCAATTATTACAGGATGCCTCCAGGAGTGTGTCAATTACTGCAGGGTATCCCTGTACACCAAAGTTTGAAAATTGCATCGTTAATCGAGGGGAAAGGGTTTGACGATGTAACGACTGGGAACATGTGATAACTCACCCAAACTACAGCCTTAAGGCAGCACTTGAAGTTTCCAAGCGGAGTGGGAATGGAAACAGAAGTTTTCCAAACAGCTGTTCCATGTGATGTAGAACAGGTCAAAGCGCTTCATTGTGTTATTTGTGTGTGATGCCATCGTGACAATATTGAGGTAATTGTCACCGAACAGAACCAAAGAAAAACATGGCAGCGGATGCCAAGCCTGCCATTTTTGTTTTGGGCACGGACCAAATGTGAGGTCTTTGTACAACCGGCGTGTACAATCTCCATTCTGCCCACGCCCCCTCCGCTCTCCTACTCCACATCACAGTACAGTGCCACCAGCCACATACTGGGCGATTGTAGCGGGCTGGGAGAGTTAGGCAATGATATGCTTCCTTCGCTCGGCTCCAGCTGAGCTGTGTATCTGTCAAAAAAACAACTCTTCCTGCGAGGCCTGTGGGCGCGTTCTGTGTGAGGGCTGGTACCCAATTAGTGCAGACAGCCAGTACTATACTGTAGCTGGACCCTGCAGCAACACCACAACCCCAGTTCCTGTTTGTGTGTGTTTGATTATGGAGCAGTTCAGACTTTTACACCTGTACAGATGACTGACTGCAGCAGAGGCTGGCACTTTAGGCCGAGTCAGGTGAAGACCAGGGCAGAGGGTAGAAGTCAACTGCAGGCATCTGAAGATTACCTTGCAATTGATGTAAGTTCATTGAAGTCAGTAACTATGTAACCTCCAAGTCATGGGGCATAGCAATAAACGGAAGAGAAGTATTTCTGGTTTCAGGAAAGGAACGAAGGAAAGGACTTGCATTATTATATAAGCGCCGTTCACAATCTCAGGACGTCCCAAAGCGCTTTACAGCTGATGAAATGTAGTCACTGTTATAATATAGGAAACGCGGCAGCGTAAACTGCGCACAGCAAGATCGCACAAGCGGCAATGAGATAAATGACTAAATCATCTGTTGTACTGCAAGCGATATTAATGGGCGAATCCTTACCGTGTTCATGCAGCACCACTCTGTCCGGGATCAGGCACTAAGCTGCTTACCTGGAATGGGTTAAAGTCTCCACTGTAGGCTTGCAATTCCGTACCAGCTCACTAAACACTTGTCTGATCACAGTACTGTCAGCTGTGGCTCAGTGGGTAGCACACTCGCTTCTGAGTCAGATGGTTGTGGGTTCAGGTCCCGCTCCAGGGACTTGAGCCCATATATCTTGGCTAACACTCCAGTGCAGTGCTGAGGGAGTGCTGCACTGTCAGAGGTGCCGTCTTTCGGATGAGACAAACCGAGGCCTCGTCTCCCCTCTCAGGTGGATGTGAAAGAGCCCATGGCACTATTTCGAAGAAGAGCAGGAAAGTTATCCCCAGTGTCCTGGCCAATATATATCCCTCAATCAACATCACGATAATAGATTACATGGTCATTTTTACATTGCTGTTTGTGGGAGCTTGCTGTACGTAAATTGACTGCCGCATTTCCCACATTACAGCTTCAAAAGTACTTAATTGGCTGAAAAGCATTTGAGGTGTCCGGTGGTCGTGAAAGGTGCTATATAAATGAAAGTCTTTCTTTCTTTCTTTCTTTCTTTATGATAACCCCACGTACAGGAATCCCCAGGCACCGATGCCACAGCACCGAGGTGTGGCAATGGCCTGGGGCACAGGGTGGGGGTCAGAGTTCAGAGGCCGGGACCAGCGGGATGTGGGTGAGTGGCGCGCACGATTGGCCAGGGATTGGTCAGTCAAAACGTAAAGTGGCTCCCAGTGTGGCAGTAGGGCAAGGCTCGGCATTGGTGGCTGCACGGCCTCTCTCTGCCAGTGCCTCGGGATGAATTGGGGAGCAGCTTGGCATTTCAGAGTTGAGGGGCGTGGCTGCCACAAGGCACAGTGGGGATCATTTAGAAGCTGTATTTTTTTTTAACTACACAACCAGAATGTTATTTAAGCTGACAAATTCTGTGTGGGTGTGTAATGCATAAACCAATGCTGAACCTTGTAGAAACCGCTGGAGTCTGTCATCAGTTTGTTTACTCCAGCTCCAGTTCCCTTCCCTCTCGCCATTAAGGCACTAACGCTTGCTGATCCCACTACAAACAAACAGAACTTACATTTCCACAGTGTCTTTCATGACCTCAGGACGTCTTAGAGTGCTTTACAGCCAATGAGGTACTTCTGATGTGTAGTCGGTGTTGTAATGTAGGCAACACGGAAGTCAGTTAGCGCACAGCAAGCTCCCACAAACAGCAATGTAATAATGACCAGACAATCTGTTGTAGTGATGTTGCTGAAGGAATGAATGTTCTCCAAGTTTCATGGTCAGAAAGAAAATATTGTTCGACAAGAGATCCCACTCCTTGTAGGAGCGGGGTGTTTAAAATGTAGAGGGTCTTCCGACAGGCCCGAGCAAAGCTAGGATAGCAGTAACAATGAACTAGTGGTCCTGTGCCGGTATCGACAGAAAAGGTGATGGAAAATTCTTGGGCAGGCGTCTTCAATGTGCCCTGTCACTTCTATCAGAAGACCCCAGTAATGCTGGAGGTCTGAAGAACGGAGCTGCCATTAATATGGTGGCAAAGTACACAGAGAAAGGAGGTGTCGGTGAGGCAGTGATGTCATCGTGAGGCCAGTCACGTTTACTGCTGCAAACTTATAACTTTCAGAATCGCATGAAGAAAAAATAAGTTTCCACGGCAACCCAACATGGTGGCCTTGCCAAAGAGTTTTTCAGGCTCCCAGCAACCAGTTCTTGATTTATTTTATATTGAAACAAGTGCATAGTTTGTGGACGCATTAAAGGGTTGCCATTGCCATGACAACATTCCCTTTAAATCAGACGTGGCTCAAAGGGCCTACTTGAGTTATTTACAGGCCTCAGTACAGAGAGCAAGCCTCGGCTTCAACCAGGGGAAAGTTGGAATCGTCCCCAGGGGCGTGTGACTCGTGCTGGCTAGCTGCTGTGCTCTGCTCTGTGTCAGAAGCACGTCCAAAATCCACAGCTGTTGACAGCACCGAGTGGATTTTTCCTGATTTTTTTTTTTTGTTACGAATCCTCCAAAAAAAAATCACAGTGGAAAGAATCAGCAGGATGTGGCAGAGGACGCGGAGGGAGAGAGAGAGAGAGAGAGAGGATGAGCACAGATGGTGCCACGATATCCTCCCATCGCATCATGCACTTCTCATTAATATTTTCATTATTTAGTGTATCATAGAATCTTCCCGCACAGAAGGAGGCCACTTGGCCCAACATGTTTGTGCCGGCTCTTTGAAAGAACTTTCTAAGTATCCCACTCCCTCCTATTTTCCCCATAGCCCTATTAACGTTTCCTTTTCAAGTATTTATCCAATTCCTTTTTGAATGCTACTATTGAATCTGTTTCCACCACCCTTTCAGGCAGTGCATTCCAGATCATCCTAACTTGCTGCGTAAAAGAAAAACAAATTCCTCTCCTCTTTGGCTCTTTTTGCCAATTATTTTACTGTGTCCTCTGGTTACTGATCCCCCTGCTAGTGCAAACACTTTCTCCTTATTTATAATGTTTGGTTGTGTTCTATTTAATGTGGTTGTGTTTTCTATCTCTGCTGTGTAGTGATGTCCCTCTGTGTTCTGTGCACTGTCAGACAGCACTGTGACTCTGGCCACGAATGTTCAGCCTGATATCTCCTGCCGCCGCCTCCCCCTCTCCCCCCCCCGCCCAAGAGGCTGACTGTCACCAGGCACAGTTTTATGGGCAATGCATTACCTAACCTATGAGTGACCATGGGGATCAGCACGAGCAGTTCTGCTTCCACTCGTTGTCCATTCTCCAACAGAGGTTGTCACACGACAATCAGGAATGAGGACCCTGGTTGATGTTGTTGCCTTCCCTTTACCGTGGACCAGCTGTTAGCTGTCCGCTCCTGGCCATTGGCGAGGGTGGTCATTTATCTGGAAGTTCAGGATAGGCCTGAGGCAGAGATAAAATCAAAGGATCGGCGTGAGGGTGGACTCAAAGTACAGATTCGGCCGACTTGGCACAGCACAGCCATGAATACATCCCCCATTGCCGCGGCACACTCAACACTGCAACACAATCGGGAGTTTAACATTTAAAGTTATTTCCAGTCAGTTTTGGCCGAGTCCTGACCTATGTCACTGGCCAATTTGAAAGTGATGAGGGGGCCATGAGCACCCCAACCTTCCACTGGTTCTGGGGCTGAACACGCGTACTGCGGGTGCTCAGGGTATTTTTTGGGGTTGTTGGTATGACAACAAGGCAAAGCCATGTGGTGTTGTACGGAGCCATCCAGGCCAGCACGATCCCGGGTTTTGATCCTCAGGGATACCCAAGGTGGCGCAAATGCTGTTTTTACCAACGTTCTTGCTCCTGATTTCACCCCAGTGATTGAAAGTGTGTTGATGCAGAGGGAGGGCAGCACTGGCTCTGTTGTGACCCCCCCCCCCGCCCCCACCCCCTATCCCAGGTGAAGCATGGCCACTTGGGTTAAGTACCGGAGGGCAACTGGCACATACTTCAGCAGGACTCTGTGGGGTTCATTTTCAAACTATAACAACAACAACTTGTATTTATATAGCACCTTTAATGTAGTGAAACGCCCCAAGGCACTTCACAGGAGTATTTGACAAAATTTGACACCAAGCTGCATAAGTAGAAATTAGAACAGTGACCAAAAGCTTGGTCAAAGAGATATGTTTTGAGGAGCGTCTTGAAGGAGGAAAGAGAAGTAGAGAGGCGGAAAGGTTTAGGCAGGGCGTTCCAGAGCTTGGGACCTCGGCATCAGAAGGCACGGTCACCAATGGTTCAGCGATTTATAATCAGGGATGCTCAGGAGGACCGAATTAGAGGAGCGCAGACATCTCTGGGGCTTGTGGGGCTAGAAGAGATTATTGAGATAGGGAGGGGTGAGGCCATGGACGGATTTGAAAATAAGGATGAGAATTTTGAAGTCTAGGCGTTACTTAACCGGAAGCCAATGTAGGTCAGCGAGCACAGGGGGTGATGGGTGAGCGGGACTTGGTGCGGGTTAGGACACGGGCAGCTGAGTTTTGGATCACCTCTAGTTTACATAGGTTAGAATATGGGAGGCCAGCCAGGAGTGCGTTGGAATAGTCAAGTATAGAGGTAACAAAGGCATGGATGAGGGCTTCATCAGCGGATGAACTGAGGCAGGGGTGGAGACAGGCGATGTTACAGAGGTGGAAATAGGCGGTTTTAGTTATAGAAACATAGAAAATAGGTGCAGGAGTAGGCCATTCGGCCCTTCTAGCCTGCACCGCCATTCAATGAGTTCATGGCTGAACATTCAACTTCAGTACCCCATTCCTGCTTTCTCGCCATACCCCTTGATCCCCCTAGTAGTAAGGACCTCATCTAACTCCTTTTTGAATATATTTAGTGAATTGGCCTCAACAACTTTCTGTGGTAGAGAATTCCACAGGTTCACCACTCTCTGGGTGAAGAAGTTCCTCCGCATCTCGGTCCTAAATGGCTTACCCATTATCCTTAGACTGTGACCTCTGGTTCTGGACTTCCCCAACATTGGGAACATTCTTCCTGCATCTAACCTGTCTAACCCCGTCAGAATTTTAAATGTTTCTATGAGGTCCCCTCTCATTCTTCTGAACATTATGCTGCAGATATGTGATCAAAAACTCATTTCAGGGTCAAATATGACACCAAGTTTGCAAACAATCTGGTTCAGCATCAGACAGATGTTGGGGAGAGGGAGTCAGTGCCTAGGGAACGGAGTTTGTGGTAACGGCGTCCGTTTATAGAAACTATAAAAATCAGTGGAAAGGCTTCCATAATGGGAACCTCAGCTGCCAATTTTTGTGCTCCAGTGGTAAGTTGAAAATTCCTCACCAGCGCTTTCAACCTTTTTACAACAGTGACTACCCTTCAATAAATATTTCATTGACTATAAAGCGCTTTGGATGTCCTGCGGTTGTGAAAAGCGCTATTTAAATGCAAGTCTTTCTTTCTTGACAAGATTCTTCCAGCATTAGTAAATGCATCAACCTGAGTCAGTAAGTGGCCTGTCCTGTGTTCAAACTTCTCCATCGAGGGGCATAGGTCCCGGTTGTCATTGTTTTCATACCAACCGCTCCTCCCTTGGAGAACAGTGTAAAGTGGGAGGATTCAGAGGCTGATTTACACTCTGACAAGCCGCGACATGAACACTCCTTCAGAGACAGTAACCACCTTTGTCCCAGCCGACACGTTAGTTAGTCCTATTCGGCGGGAAGGTTTTATAGCCACCCACACCCACGATGCGAGCATCCCACTGGATCTCAATCCAGAATTCCGAGCCGGAGCTCCAGGTCTGATACTTTGGATATTAAGGGACTTGAACCCACAACCTTCTGACTCCAAGGCGAGAGTGCTACCCACTGAGCCACAGCTGACAGAGGGTGGTGAATCTTTGGAATTCTCTACCCCAGAGGGTGGAGGCTCAGTCTTTCAGTATGTTCAAGACCAAGATCGAGAGATTTTTGGATATTAAGGGAATCAAGGGATATGGGGACAGTGCAGGAAAGTGGAGTTGAGGTAGAAGATCAGCCATGATCTTATTGAATGGTGGAGCAGGCTCGAGGGGCCAAATGGCTGACTCCTGCTCCTAATTCCTATGTATGGAGTGAGGTTCAAACCCTTCACCTTCTGACTCGGAGGCAGGAATGGTACCACTGAGCCGAAGGCTCTCTGCCTTATAGGCCACGTTGCTGGTACTGAAGAGCTCCCTAGGTTGAGAGGAGCGGTATGTGAAAACACATCGACGGTGTGGAGAGTACAGCAGCTTTCCTGCCCCACTTCTCCACCAGCAATGTCGAGAGGTTAGAAACAGGCTTATTTCAATTGGCTCTGGGCCAGCTTCCCAGTACTATGGAACCGGATAAAGGAATTCAGCTTGTTCTATCAACATGGCCCAGGGCCCCAATGAGATACACTTGGCCAGGACTAGAGACTAGAAACCAACTCAACAACCCTAACAATGCAAGAATAACATTCAAGGGATCAAGGCACCGATTCTATTTCCCCCATTTGAATTTATTTTGTGAGAAGTGGGACCCCACAAATCTGATCGATTTCAACCATTTCAATCTACTCCTCACGTATAGAAATGGAAGGAAACACTGACTCCCGATCGGGCACAGAATTGTAGAGCAGCAGCCTTTGATTTTCCCTTCATTAATGTGTCAGGGGGCCTCGGTGAGCGGAAATCAGAATTCCCGCCTCTGAATATTGGCTGGGCATCCAGCGGGGTGCTTGTGTCCGATGGGAAGGGAGTGATTACCCTCTGCCTCCCTCATCTCATCTAGTCAGTTCTCCTGGTAAGGAATTGCGAGCCAGGCCAACGACCTGTTCACGTATAATGGGACTTCGCTAAGGAAACAACAATCATCATCATAGGCAGTCCCTCGGAATCGAGGAAGACTTGCTTCCACTCTAAAAATGAGTTCTTAGGTGGCTGAACAGTCCAATACGAAAACCACAGTCTCTGTCACAGGTGGGACAGATAGTCGTTGAGGGAAAGGGAGGGTGGGACAGGTTTGCTGCTCGCTCTTTCCACTGCCTACGCTTGGTTTCTGCATGCTCTCGGCGATGAGACTCGAGGTGCTCAGCGCCCTCCCGGATGCACTTCCTCCACTTAGGGTGGTCTTTGGCCAGGGTTTCCCAGGTGTCAGTGGGGATGTTGCACTTTATCAGGGAGGCTTTTAGGGTGTCACTGTAACATTTCCTCTGCCCACCTTTGACTAGTTTGCCGTGAAGGAGTTCCAAATAGAGCGCTTGCTTTGGAAGTCTCGTGTCTCGCATGCGGACAGTGTGGCTTGCCCAGCGGAGCTGATCAAGTGTGGTCAGTGCTTCAATGCTGGGATGTTGGCCTGGTCAAAGATGCTAATGTTGGTGGGTCTGTCCTCCCAGGGGTTTTGCAGGATCTTGCGGAGACATCATTGGTGGTATTTCTCCAGCAACTTGAGGTGTCTATTGTACATGGTCCATGTCTCTGAGGGTGGATATTACTACAGCAACAACAACCCAATCTGCTAAATGAACAAAAGCAGTGGAAGAAATGGGCTGGCTCATGTGCCATTAGAAGAGGGTTGAGGTCCTGCAGGCAGAGTTTAGGGAGCTAGGAAAGATATTAAAAAGCAGGACCTCAAAGGTAGTAATCTCCAGATTACACTCGATGCCACGTGCTAGAGAGTACAGAAATAGGAGGATAGAGTAGATGAATGTGTGGCTGGAGAGTTGGTGCAGGAGGGAGGGCTTTAGATTCTTGAGGCATTGGGACTGTTTCTGGGGGAGGTGGGACCTGTACAAGCTGGATGGGTTGCACCTCAACAGGACCAGGACCAGTATCCTCATGGGGAGGGATTTGCTAGTGCTGTTGGGGAGGTTTTAAACTAGCTTGGCAGGGGGATGGGAACCTGAGAGCATTATCAGAAGGGAGAGCAGCCAAGCTGGAAATGGAAGGCAGAAAATTAGTAAGTGAGTTTGGAAGACAGAGGAAATAAAGGCTAGAAAATAGACAACAAGAGAGTTTGACAATGCTAAATGGTGTATAATTTAATGCAAGGCATCTAAGAAATAAGGCAGACGAGCTAAGGGCACAGATAGATACATGGGAATACGATATTATAGCTGTTACTGAGACATGATTGAAAGGGCAGGTATGGCAGCTCAACATTCCTGGATACAGGGTTTATAGCCAAGATAGAGAGGGAGGTTAAAAAAGGAGGCGGTGTCAGTATTGGTTAAAGAAACAATTACAGCTGTGAGGAGGGAAGATATGTTAGAAGGATTGTCAATGAGGCTATATGGGTTGTGCTGTAACCCACAGGGCTACGGAGCAAGTGCTGGATGGTGGGATTAGGCTGGGTAGCTATTTCTCGACCGACGCGGACACGATGGGCCGAATGGACTCCTGCTGTGTCGTAATTTTCTACGATTCTAAGAGAAAAGAAGAATGAATCTGGAATTCCAAGTCTGCGACTTTCCTGACACTTCGGGATTCTCCAGATCTGAGAAATTGGCCCTTGTATCTCAAACTTGTGGGTGGGGGTGAGAAATGGAAGGTGGAGGGACTGATGGTACGAGTTCTGGAATTTGTGGAGGGGTGGAGCTGGTTGGCAGAATGTTCGAGAGGACATGAGTGGGTTCGGAACAGGGCGTTCGGCATTAGAGCTTTGGTAACCTGAAAAACCGCGCTCAGTTTTTAGCACCACACCTCAGCAAGGATATCATGGCCTTGGAGGGGGCACGGTGCAAATTCACCAGATTGATACGGAGGGACATAGAGGGTTTAATTATGAGGGCAGCTTGAATAAATTTGTAATTCCTGGTGGCACGAGCCATAATTCTGGGTATCTTGGTGACTCCCAGATCCAAAAATCTGGCCTTCAGTGGTCTGCAGGAAGGTTTGGAGGTCTGAATGAGTGAAGTTGTGTGTTCTTCTTCTCTGGCTTGGTGCCATGCCCAGCTGCCCTCTGGGTCCTGATGGTGTCTGTGTGGTCATAATTCTGTACAAGTGCAACACAAATATTGGTAAAACATGCAATGAAGTTATTGGAGAGAGAAGTGAAAGAGCCAAACATTGTCCCTGTCCTACCTCCTTGTTCCCCAGTCTGCTGCAGGAGGGTGCAGGCTCAATGGTTTTTGTGAAGGCTGTAATGAAGTCTTCGTGCGGTTCAGCTGCTTACACCCCAAGTCAAATGCAAATGAGCAGACCCAGGAAACTCAGACATAACTCCCTCTGTCGCTGGCAGGCATGACTTTTTTCTAAAAGGGGAAAGCCACTCATTTTGAGGAATGACTAGGCCAGAGGGATTCATAGTGTAGCTAAACGATCCACAACAACTTTGAAAAGTGTGTGTGTTTTGAGGAGTTTCTGCAAGGTCCAGAACTTCAATGTAAGACAGATGTGTGCTGATTAATACCATGTCGGGTAGCGGGACTTAAATGTGGTTTAAATTCAGATAAACAGTTTCCTCAGCTCTATAAAATAACAGTTTTTTTTCTCCTCTTTTAAAAAAAATTGAGAATCCTCAGCGATGGAAAGGCCAAGGCCGGCAGAGCAGGTTGGCAAGAGTAGGAACAAAAGTGATGTAAATTGTAATTAAACAACACCAAGCTTGGACATTAGAAGGACTGAGGGGGAGGTAGGGACTTCTAGAAAATGATTTAAGAAGTGTCAGAGCAGTGGGAGGCATTCAAGGAGGAGATCCTGAGGGTACAGAGCAAGGGTGGGACTAACACATCTAAAGGATGTCAAGGGACATACAGGGTAAGATAAAGAAAAAAAGGGAAGCTTATGACAGATTCCGAGAACTCAAAACTGCAGAAACTCTAGAGGAGTATAAGAAGTGCAGGGGTGCAATTAAAACAGATATCAGGAAAGCAAAGAGAGAGCATGAAAGAACGTTGGCAACTAAAATCAGGGAAAACCCAAAGATGTTTTATAAATACATTAAGAACAAGAGGATAACTAGAGAAAGAGTGGGGCCTATTGGAGACCACAAAGGAAATCTGTGTGTGGAGGCAAAAGATGTGGGTATGATTCTTAATGATGCAGACTTTGCAATGAGGGAGGAGGAGTGTGAAATATTAGACAAGATAAACATAGTGAGAGAGGAAGTATTAAGGGGCTTAGCAGCTTTGAAAGTGGATAAATCCCCAGGCCCGGATAAAATGTATCGCAGGCTGTTAAGAGAAGCAAAAGAGGAAATAGCAGAGGTTCTGACCATCTCTGGCTACAGGTGTGGTGCCGGAGGACTGGAGGACTGCTAATGTAGTACCTTTGTTTAAAAACGGAGAAAGGGATAGACTGAGTAATTACAGGCCAGTCAGCCTGACCTCAGTGGTGGGAAAATTATTGGAAAAAGTCCTGAGGGATAGGATAAATCTTCATTTGGAAAGACATGGATTAATCAATGAGGGCACTGCGTATGATGTAGTGTATATGGATTTTAGCAAAGCTTTTGATGAGGTCCCACATGGCAGACTGGTCACGAAAGTAAAAGCCCATGAGACCAGGACAAAATGACAAGTTGGATCCAAAATGGGCTCAGAGGCAGAAAGGTTGATGAGTGTTTTTGAGACTGGAAGGCTGTATCCAGTGGGGTTACACAGGGCTCACTGCTGGGTCACTTGAATTTTGTGGTATATAGCAATGATTTGGACTTGAATGTTGGGGGTATGATTAAGAAGTTTGCAGATTACACTAAAATATGCTGTGTGGTTGATAGCGAAGAAAGCTGCGGATTGCAGGAAGATATCAATGTACTGGTCAGGTGGGCGGAACATTGGGGACAGCATCAAACAAGAAATAAGGGATGTGTGCAATAAAGGTACAGCAGTAATCATGAGCGACTTTAATCTACATATTGATTAGGCTAACCTAACTTGTAGCAATGCGGTGGAGGAGGATTTCCTGGAGTGTATTAGGGATGGTTTTCTAGACCAATATGTCGAGAAACCAACCAGAGAGCTGACTATCCTAGACTGGGTGATGTGTAATGAGCAGGGACTAATTAGCAATCTTGTGCGAGGCCCCTTGGGGAAGAGTGAGCATAATATGGTAGAATTCCTTATTAAGATGGAGAGTGACAAAGTTAATTCAGAAACTAGGGTTCTGAACTTAAGGAAAGGTAACTTTGATGTATGAGGCACGAATTGGCTAGATTAGACTGGCAAATGATACTTAAAGGGTTGACGATGGATTGGCAATGGCAAACCTTTAAAGATCATATGGACGAACTTCAGCAATTGTACATCCCTATCTGGAGTAAAAATAAAACGGGGAAGGTGTCTAACAAAAGAAATTAAGGATAGTATTAATTCCAAAGAAGAGGCATATAAATTAGCTAGAAAAAGCAGCAAACCGGAGGACTGGGAAAATTTTAGAATTCAGCAGAGGAGGACAAAGGGTTTAATTAAGAGGGGGAAAATAGAGTATGAGAGGAAGCTTGCCGGAAACTTAGGCCCCAAGTTTCCACATGATTTGCTCCTGATTTTTAGGAGCAACTGGTGTAGAACGGAGTATCCTAGAAATCGGAATTCTCGTCATTTAGTTTGCTCCAGTTCTAGTCAGTTAGAACAGTTTCACTTTGGAACAGAATTTTTTTTTCAAAAGGGGGCGTGTCCGGCCACTTACGCCTGATTTCAAAGTTTCGTGAGTGAAAACTTACTCCAAACTAACTTAGAAATCAGGCGTAGGGAATGTGGGGGGGGGGGGTGTTTAAAGGGAAGTTTACAAACATTAAACACTTCAGTTTTACAAATAAAGAGCCATCATCAATAATAAATGATAAATACATCAATAAATCAACCAATAAATCAATTTTAAAAAAATTAATAAGAAATAATTTTTTTTTTAAATCAATAAATAAAACATTTTCTACTTACCGACTGCAGCACCGGGAGCCCTCCAACAGCGTGCTGGGATGCCCTCCTCAGTGCGTCTCTGTCAGTGTCTCTATCTCTCTGTCTGTCTGTGTGTCTCTCATTCTCTGTCTGTCAGTGTCTGTGTTTCTGACAGTGAGGGGGTAGAGGGAGAGAGGGGGGGAGCAGAGGGAGGGAAGGGGAGGGATGGGGGAGAAGGGGGAGGGATGGGGGAGAAGTGGGGAGAGGGGAGAAGGGGATAAAGGGGAGATGGGGGGAAAGGAGATCGGGAATAAGGAGATTGGGGGGGAATAAGGAGATTGGGGGGGAATAAGGAGATTGGGGGGGAGAAGGAGATTGGGGGGGAGAAGGAGATTGGGGGGGAGAAGGAGATTGGGGAGGGGGAAGGAGATTGCGGGGGGAAGGAGATTGCGGGGGGGGAAGGAGATTGGGGGGGTGGGGGGGAAGGAGAAGGAGAAGGGGGAGGGAGGCTGAACGGGCCGGGCCCGAGACTTCGGGCAGGGCCCATCCCCAGCACCAGATTTACAGGTAGGTGGCGTTGGGTCGGATTGCGGGGGTGGTGGGAGGGAGGTCGGTTCGGTTCGGGTCGGGGGGAGGGAGGTCAGGTCGGATCCAGTCCAGAGACTGGGGGGGGAGCGGTTGTCGGGTCCGGTCCGGGGGGGGGGGGGGCAGCGGGTGTCGGGTCCGGTCCGGGGGCGGGGGGAAGCGGGGGTCCGGGGGCGGGGCCGGAAAGCGGGAGTCGAGTCGGGTCGGGAGGAAGCAGGAGCTGGGCGTGGGAGGAGCCTTATTCACGCAGCCCCAGTGAGGCCATTCGGCCAGGGCTAGGGGCTGCGTGCTTCAGGCCCCTCCCACACAGTTTCGGGCGCCTGGAGCTACTGTATTTGCGTGCCCACTGTAGCGCGCATGTGCAGAGGTCCCGGCACTGTTTTCAGCGCAGGGATTTGGCTCCGCCTCCTACAGCTCCTGCTGCGCTGCGCCGAGGGCCAGAGGACCTGCAGGGAGGTGGAGAATACGGAGGGTTTTTTTAGGCACAATTTGTGGCGCGAAAAACGGGCGTCCAGGTCGGGACTGCGCCGTTCTAGGCGCGGCTCAAACCTTGGGCCCTTAAAAACTGATTGCAAAAGCTTCTATAGATATGTGAAGAGAAAAAGATTAGTGAAGACAAACGTAGGTCCCTTGTAGTCGGATTCGGGTGAATTTATAACGGGGAACAAAGAAATGGCAGATCAATTGAACACGTACTTTGGTTCACAAAGGAAGACACAAATAACCTTCCGGATGTACTAGGGGACCAAGGGTCTAGTGAGAAGGAGGAACTGAAGGATATCCTTATTAGGCAGAAAATTGTGTTAGGGAAATTGACGGGATTGAAGGCCGATAAATCCCCAGGGCCTGATAGTCTACATCCCAGAGTACTTAAGGAAGTGACCCTAGAAATAGTGGATGCATTGGTGATCATTTTCCAACAGTCTATCGACTCTGGATCAGTTCCTATGGACTTGAGTGTTGCTAATGTA
This sequence comes from Pristiophorus japonicus, assembly GCF_044704955.1. Taxonomy (NCBI): domain Eukaryota; kingdom Metazoa; phylum Chordata; class Chondrichthyes; family Pristiophoridae; genus Pristiophorus; species Pristiophorus japonicus. The sequence continues at coordinate 95,635,020 of NC_091988.1, forward strand.
ACACCACTTTTAAAAAAAGGAGGGAGAGAGAAAACGGGTAATTATAGACCGGTTAGCCTGACATCGGCGGTGGGGAAAATGTTGGAATCAATCATTAAGGATGAAATAGCAGCGCATTTGGAGAGCAATGATAGGATTGGTCCAAGTCAGCATGGATTTATGAAAAGGAAATCAAGCTTGACAAATCTTCTGGAATTTTTTGAGGATGTAACTAGTAGAGTGGACAAGGGAGAACCAGTGGATGTGGTGTATTTGGACTTTCAAAAGGCTTTTGACAAGGTCCCACACAGGAGATTGGTGTGCCAAATCAAAGCACATGATATTGGGAGTAATGTACTGACGTGGATAGAGAACTGGTTGGCAGACAAGAAGTAGAGAGTCGGGATAAATGGGTCCTTTTCAGAATGTCAGGCAGTGACTAGTGGAGTGCCGCAGGGCTCAGTGCTGGGACCCCAGCTCTTTACAATATATATTAATGATTTAGATGATGGAATTGAGTGTAATATCTCCAAGCTTGCAGATGACACTAAACTGGGTGGCGGTGTGAGCTGTGAGGAGGACGCTAAGAGGCTGCAGGGTGACTTGGACAGGTTAGGCGAGTGGGCAAATATATGGCAGATGCAGTATAATGTGGATAATGTGAGGTTATCCACTTTGGGGGCAAAAACACGAAGGCAGAATATTATCTGAATGGCAGCAGATTAGGAAAAGGGGAGGTGCACCGAGACCTGGGTGTCATGGTTCATCAGTCATTGAAAGTTGGCATGCAGGTACACAGCAGGCGCTGAAGAAGGCAAATGATCTGTTGGCCTTCATAGCAAGGGGATTTGAGTATAGGAGCAGGGAGGTCTTGCTGCAGTTGTACAGGGCCTTGGTGAGGCCCCACCTGGAATATTGTGTTCAGTTTTGGTCTCCTAATCTGAGGAAGGACATTCTTGCTATTGAGGCAGCGAAGGTTCACCAGACTGATTCCAGGGATGGCTGGACTGACATATGAGGAGAGACTGGATCAACTGGGCCTTTATACACTGGAGTTTAGAAGGATGAGAGGGGATCTCATATAGAAACATATAAGATTCTGACTGGACTGGACAGGCTAGATGCGGGAAGAATGTTCCCGATGTTGGGGAAGTCCAGAACAAGGGGACACAGTCTTAGGATTAGGGGCGGGCCATTTAGGACTGAGATGAGGAGAAACTTCTTCACTCAGAGAGTTGTTAACCTGTGGAATTCCTGCCGCAGAGAGTTGTTGATGCCAGTTCATTGGATATATTCAAAAGGGAGTTAGATATGGCCCTTATGACTAAAGGGATCAAGGGGTATGGAGAGAAAGCAGGAAAGGGGTACTGAAGGAATGATCAGCCATGATCTTATTGAATGGTGGTGCAGGCTCGAAGGGCCGAATGGCCTACTCCTGCACCTATTTTCTATGTTTCTATAATTCTATGTTTCTATGTGGTGAGTTGGGATGTGGTTTATACTTTGTGGTGAGTTGGGGTGTGGTTTATATTCTGTGGTGAGTGGGGGTGTGATTTATATTCTGTGGTGAGTGGGGGGGTGATTTATACTCTGGTGAGTGGGGGTGTGATTTATACTCTGTGGTAAGTTGGGGTGTGATTTATATTCTGTGGTGAGTTGAGGTGTGGTTTATACTCTGGTGAGTTTGGGGTGTGGTTTATACTCTGTGGTGAGTTGGGGTGTGGTTTATACTCTGTGGTGAGTTGGGGTGTAATTTATACTCTGTGGTGAGTTGGTGTGTGGTTTATACTCTGTGGTGAGTTGGGGTGTGATTTATACTCTGTGAGTTGGGGTTTAGTACATAAGAACATAAGAAATAAGAACAGGAGTCGGCCATTTGGCCCCTCGTGCCTGCTCTGCCATTCAATAAGATCATGGCTGAACTGATCTTGCCCTCAACTCCACTTCCCTGCCCGTTCCCCATAATAGAATTCCAAAGATTCACGACCCTCTGAGAGTAGAAATTCCTCCTCATTTGCATTTTAAATGGGCGACCCCTTGTTCTGAAACTACGCCCCTTAGTTCTAGATACCCCTACGAAAGGAAACCTCCTCTGTGCATCTACCCTTTCAAGCCCCTTCAAAATCTTATACGTTTCAATAAGATCAACTCTCATTCTTCTAAACTCCAATGAGTGTAGGCCCAACCTGCTCAATCTTTCTTCCTAAGACAACCCCTTCATCTCAGGAATCAATCTAGTGAACCTTCTCTGAACTGCCTCCAAATGCAAGTATATCCCTCCTTAAATAAGGAGACCCAAACTGTATGCAGTACTCCAGGTGTGGTCTCACCAATGCCATGTACAGTTGTAGCAGGACTTCCTTATTTTTATACTCTATCCCCCTTACAATAAAGGCCAACATTCCATTTGCCTTCCTAATTACTTGCTGTACCTGCATACTAATTTGTTGTGATTCATGTACAAGGACCCCAGGATCCTCTGTACCACCGCATTTTGTAAACTTTTTTCATTTAAATAATAATTTGCTTTTTTATTTTTCCTACCAAAATGGATAACTTCACATTTTCCCACATTATACTCCATCTGCCAAATTTTTGCCCATTCACTTAGCCTGTCTATATCCCTTTGCAGATTCTTTGCGTTCTCGTCACAACTTGCTTTCCCACCCATCTTTCTATCATCAGCAAAATGAGTTACATTACATTCGGTCCCTTCATCCAAGTCATTAATATAGATTGTAAATAGTTGAGGCCCCAGCACTGATCCCTGTGGCACCCCACTAGTTACAGTTTGTCAACCTGAAAATGACCCATTTGTTCTGACTCTCTGTTTTCTGTTAGTTAGCCAATCCTCTATTCATGTTAATATATTACCCCCAACCCCGTGAGCTCTTTTATGTGGCACCTTATCGAATGCCTTCTGGAAATCTAAATACACCACATCCACTGGTTCCCCTTTATCCACCCTGCTCATTACACCCTCAAAGAACTCCAGCAAATTTACCAAACATGATTTCCCTTTCATAAAACCATGTTGACTCTTCTGCTTGACTGCATTAAGATGTTTTAAATGTCCTGCTACTACTTCCTTAATAATGGACTCCACCATTTTCCCAATGACAGATGTTAGGCTAACTGCTTTCTGGATGGCAGACAGGAAGCAAAGAGTGGGAATAAATGGGTCCTTTTCAGAATGGCAGGTAGTGATACCGCAAGGTTCAGTGCTGGGACCCCAGCTATTTACAATATACATTAATGATTTAGACGAAGGAATTGAATGTAATATCTCCAAGTTTTTAGATAACACTAAGCTGGGTGACAGTGTGAGCTATGCGGAGGATGCTAAGAGGCTGCAGGGTGACTTGGACAGGTTAGGCGAGTGGGCAAATGCATGGCAGATGCAGTATAATATGGATAAATGTGAGGTTATCTACTTTGGTGGCAAAAACTGGAAGGTAGATTATTATCTGAATGGTGACAGATTAGTAAAAGGGGAGGTGCAACGAGACATGGGTGTCATGGTACATCAGTCATTGAAAGTAGGCATGCAGGTACAGCAGGCAGTAAAGAAAGCAAAGGGCATGTTGACCTTCATAGCGAGAGGATTTGAGTATAGGAGCAGGGAGGTCTTATTGCATTTGTACAGGGCCTTGGTGAGACCCCACCTTGAGTATTGTGTGCAGTTTTGTTCTCCTAATCTGAGGAAGGACATTCTTGCTATTAAGGCAGTGCAGCAAATGTTCACCAGACTGATTCCCGGGATGGCAGGACTGACATATGAAGAAAGACTGGATCAACTAGGTTTATATTCACTGGAATTTAGAAGAATGAGAGGGGATCTCATAGAAACATATAAAATTCTGACGGGATTGGACAGGTTAGATGCAGGAAGAATGTTCCCAATGTTGGGGAAGTCCAGAACCAGGGGTCACAGTCTAAGGATAAGGGGTAAGCCATATAGGACCGAGATGAAGAGAAACTTTTTGACCCAGAGAATTGTGAACCTGTGGAATTCTCTACCACAGAAAGTTGTTGAGTCCAATTCATTGGATATATTCAAAAGGGAGTTCGATCCCTTACAGCTAAAGGAATCAGGGGGAATCGAGAGAAGGCTGGAATGGGATACTGAAGTTGCATGATTAGCCATGATCATATTGAATGGTAGTGCAGGCTCGAAGGGCCGAATGGCCTACTCTTGCACCTATTTTCTATGTTTCTATGTTTCTGTCTCTGTTTGATTTATAATCTGTGCTGAGTTGGGGTGTGATTTATATTCTGTGATGTCTCGGCTGCCCTTGTCCTAACTCACACCAACTCCCGTTCACCCATCACCCTGTGCTCGCTGACCTACATTGACTCCCGGTTAAGCAACGCCTCAATTTCAAAATTCTCATCCTGGTTTTCAATTCCTTCCATGGCCTCGCACCTCCCTATCTCTGTAATCTCCTCCAGCCCCACAAGTCGCCCACTGAGGTATATGCGCTCCTTATTTCTGTCCTCCTGAGCATCCCTGATTATAATGTTGAATTGAGATGTGATTTTATATTCTGTGGTGAGTGGGGGTGTGATTTATATTCTGTGGTGAGTGTGGGTGTGATTTATATTCTGTGGTGAGTGGGGGTGTGATTTATACTCTGGTGAGTTAGAGTGATTTTATATTCTATGGTGAGTGGGGGTGTGATTTATATTGTGGTGAGTGGGGGTGTGATTTATATTCTGTGGTGAGTGGGGGTGTGATTTATACTCTGGTGAGTTAGAGTGATTTATATTCTGGTGAGTTGGGGTGTGACTTATATTCTGGTGAATTGGGGTGTGATTTATACTCTGTGGTGAGTTGGGGTGTGAGCTATACTCTGGTGTGGGGGGTGTGATTTATACTCTGGTGCGGGAGGTGTGAGTTATACTCTGGTGAGGGGTGTGTGATTTATACTCTGTGGTGAGTGGGGATGTGAGCTATACTCTCTGTTGTGAGTTTGGGCTGTGAGATGAGTGAAGGCCCTTTTCCTGACCTAGCTATGTGTGAAGTAATTCGAAGCCTTTCAGCTGGTAATTGACTGTTGTCCAGTTTTCTGTAAGTAACTGAGTATCTGTGTTGTGGATAGCAGAGCCCACAATGCTTACCCTCCAGGTCTGGCCCTTGGACTATCCCTGGGTACATTGATAATGTATCCCCTTATGGGCAATGGAGTGCCATTGACAAGGTAGGGCTTTAGATCTTTGACTTTCTTCTTCAGGGAACTGCTATTGTAACACTGGCTGTCAGAGAAGATTTGGGGGATGGGGGGCTGGTAGATGTGTGAAGAATGAGATGTGGAGGGAGCAATTAGTGAATGGGTCAGCGAGGGCAATCTTCTGGACTTGGCTGGAAAATGGAATGCAAGAGGTTTTTGCCAGGGGTTTAAGGGAAGGCAGAGGTTGAGGGTCTTGCAGGAGAAAACAGTAATAAGAAAAATCTGGTACTAAACAGCCAACCGATTGTGATTTATCAGTAGTCGGGTAGGTGAAGGCTTGGCTCTAGTCCCAGTGACATTGCTATCCTGTGTTTATATATAACAATTAAGGATATATCCGAGTGCACCAAATAATGTCATAACAGTATTAAATATGGGGCTTCCCAATAACTCTATTTTCATTTAACTTCCTCTATAATTTTGTCTCTGTAATTGTCTATAATTGTAGACCTCTTTTTGAAGAAAATAAATAGTTTCTGAATTTCCACTGCCACCGGTAGGGTGATGGGTGCATTTTTTTAACGCTAATTAAATGTATTTCCATGTTTTTCCCGTCAGTATGAACTGCTGGGTTTTTGAGCTCTCCACTGTGATCAGGACATGAACTGCTATGCACTAGGTACAATTAGGCAGCAAATTATTGAATGGAGTCTCTTGAAAGTATTGGATTGATCCTTCATCATAGATTGGCAGTTCCCTGTGCTCCTCTCCGCATGAGGGAACCAGTGCCCCATGTAATCTGGCATCATCAAGGCAGGAGAGCAAAGGAGAAGGTGAGTCTAGTTATCCACAAGGATCTCTCCTTTGAAAGAGGGACAACATCTGTCAGAACAACTTATTAAAGAAGAATTGTTGCTGTGTATCGAGAATGTTCTGCGTGCTTCTATGTGTGGGTGTATATACTTAATGCGGTGATGCATTGCGTTATTACAAAGGGGATGCAGTGTTGGAGGATGTGTGGGTGTGTTATTAGGAAGAGGATGGAGCGATGATTTGTGTTTTGTTATTACAAAAATGGTGGAGTGGGAGTGTGTTAGTTATTGGGTGCGAGTGATTTGGGGTGAGGGTGGGGGTAAGGGGGGGCGTTTTTTGCCAGGGGAGGACACAGAAGGATGTGGATGTGGGTGGGGAGGGGTACAAGGAAGTGATCAGAGATGGCCTTGTCTGCGATTGACACGATGGGGATGGCGAGGATGAGGGGGTGGCTGTGAATATGGGCTGTGGAGTTTATATGGAGGGAGAGATTAAGGGAGGATAAGAGGGCAGTGAACTCCGAGGAGAGAGGGCATGATGAGTTGAGATGGAGGTTGAAATCACCAAGGATGTGAAGTCGCTCGGTGCAGAGGCTGAGGGGGGAAAGCAGTGAGGATATCTCGGAGAAGCTTAGCGCGGTACTTTAAATGAGATAAGCGTGCATTTTAAAAGAGATAAGCGGGGTGGAACAAGGTGACATGCTCGAAGAAGGAGAAAGTGCCGGAGGAGTCGGGGGGCAGACCAAGGTGCGATTTGGCGATGAGGGCCACACTGTCATCACGTTGGTTTGGGTGGGACAAGTGGTGGAAGGTGTAGCCAGGCAGGGTAGCTACAGTCAGAGGGATGGTGTCATCACCAATGCTCCCTGTGAGCTGCGCTTTGTTCGACATGGCCTGGTCCCTTCAACGTGCGACCCCATTAGATCCCTGCGCATGCGCGGCCCCATTAGATTCCTGCATATGCGTGGCCTCATTAGATTCCTGCATATGTGTGGCCTCATTAGATTCCTGCATATGCGTGGCCTCATTAGATTCCTGCGCATGCGCAGCCCCATTAGATTCTTGCGTATGCGTGGCCTCATTAGATTCCTGCACATTCGCGGCCCCATTAGATTCCCGCGCATGCGCTGCATTTACAATGGAGAAGCCCATGAGCGGCCTGCACGGGACCTTTCAGATCGGTGTACGGCCACACATACACACAGCTTAGTAGAAACATTGATCATCACCCCTCAGCCAGCTTTCCGTCAGGGCCATGATGTCGATGCAATCCCCCACGATACGCCCATGGATGGCGAGGGCCTTGTTCACGAGTGAATGGACATTGTGGAGGGAGATGAGGAGAGGAGCAGTGATGGCCGAGCTGCTGGCAGAGTCCACAGGGTCGGCACTGCGAGGGGTGAGTGAGACGGGAAGGGAGGTTGGTGACGTTAGCCCCCAGCGGGCGGGAAGGTCGGCGAGAGAGTAGGATGGGGCAGTTGGGTATTGCTGCTCATAAGGAGGCAGTGTGAGTGCCTCGATGGGCCCTTCGGAGGATGCCAAGAGAGGCACCAACGGAAGCTGTAGGTTTATCTAGGAGGGAGTCAAGCCTGGGACGGTCGAGGAGTACTGAAGGGTTGAGGTAGGGATTTGGCAGGGTAGAATACCTGAGAGGAGGGAAGAGAAAGAAGGCATGGCGACAGGAGAGAGGGGTAAAGGGTAAAGAGAAAAGAAATGGGGAGATAGAAGTGATGGGCTTTGGTTCGGAACGGCAGCCAAAATGTGTATGCGAATGGAAGCAGTGAAGGGGTGTGAGTGTGTATTATTAGGAAAAAAATGCTGAGAAAAATCATGGTGTGGCATGGTGGTAGAAATTTCAATAATTAAAATCTATGAGATTCAGGGAGTGTCTAATTCACCAGAATTCATTTCTCAGGACATGGAGTTATACTCGCTAAGCAAATTACTTTAACCAAATGAAAGCTAAATTTCAGATGGGGTGGTGTGTAAATCATTGCCTGTGGTGTACTGAGCTACACAAACCAGAGAGCCCCAAGTCCAATGGTGTGGGTGCTCAGTTAGCACACGGACAGTTCTCTCAGGGAGGGTAAAGTCAGCCCAAGGGTTTGTCGCTCCTGATTGCTGCCCAGCTGGTGAATGTGTGCGGACTTTGGACGAGGACAGGATTAGGCTCTGCTGTGCTGCCTCCATATTTAAATAGCCTGCAGATGCTCGCTGTCTAAGATCACACTCACAAAAAGAGCCACTTAAGTTTCATTATCATCATAGGCAGTCCCTCGGAATCAATGAAGACTTGCTTCCACTCTTAGCATGAGTTCTTAGGTGGCTGTACAGTCCAATACGAGAACCATAGACTCTGTCACAGGTGGGGCAGACCCTTGAGGGAAGGGGTGAGTGGGACTGGTTTGCCGCATGCTCTTTCCGCTGTCGGCGCTTAATTTCTGCACACTCTCGGCATTGAGATTCAAGGTGCTCAGTGCCCTCTCGGATGCACTTCCTCCACTTAGGGTGGTCTTTGGCCAGGGACTCCCAGGTGTCAGTGGGGATGTTGCACTTTATCAGGGAAGCTTTGAGGATGTCCTTGTAAAATTTCCGCTGCACGTTTGCCATGAAGGAGTTCCAAGTAGAGCCTTGCTTTGGGAGTCTCGTGTCTGGCATGCGAACTATGTGGCCTGCCCAGTGGAGCTGATCAAGTGTGGTCAGTGCTTCAATGCTGGGGATGTTGGCCTGATCGAGGACGCTAACGTTGGTGCGTCTGTCCTCCCAGTGGATTTGTAGGTCTTGCGGAGACATCGTTGGTGATATTTCTCCAGCGACTTGAGGTGTCTACTGTACATGGTCCATGTCTCTGAGCCATACAGGAGGGCTGGTATTACTACAGCCCTGTAGACCATGAGCTTGGTGGTAGTTTTGAGGCAATTTGACTGTCAATTTATGTATTTGTTGCAGTGTGAGGGGGAGCGTCACTTATATCATCTGACCAAATTCCAAACGCTCATGTCCATATTTGTGTGGAAGTGTGAATCGGTGGTCTTGAAGATGATTATTACATGTTTCTGTAGTTTGATTTAGCTTGTTACCATTTTTGTAAAGCCTAGAATATGCTCCAAGTTCTGACCCCGAGAATCCTTGGGCCACCATCCCAGCTGTTGGATGCACTCGGTAGAAGACGGAATTTAGGCAGTGATTTTCTGGCAGTGAGTTGGCAAAGCGTGCATTGCTGTTTGCCATTTAATAGGCTGGGGTCCTCCAGGCAGAAAGCAGCAGTGTCGGGACCCTGCCTCCACCGGAAAGGAATCTCTGTTCCAGGCAGTGAATGGGAATCTGATTTAGCAGGTTGAACTCTTTTTTAAAAAAAAAAGTAAGGAAAGATTTGCATTTATATAGCGCCTTTCATGACCACTCGATGTCCTAAGTGCTTTACAGCCAATGGAGTATTATTTTGGAGTGTAGTTACTGTTGTAATGTAGGAACACGGCAGCCAATTTGCGCACAGCAAGCTCCCCAAACAGCAATGTGATAATGAGCATCTGTTTTTAGTGATGTTGGTTGAGGGATAAATATTGGACAGGATACTGGGGAGAGAGGCCCTGCTCTTTATCGAAACAGTGCCATGGGATCTTTTATGTCTACCTAAGGGAGTTTAACATTTCGGTTTAATATTTCATCCAAAAGACGGAACACTCAGACAGTGTAGCACTCCCTTGGTACTGCACTGAGCGTCTCCGCCTAGATTTTTGTGCTCGTGTCTCTGGAGTGGGATTTGAGCCCGCAACCTTCCGTATCTTTATGTGCCTTCTAACCAGCTTGAAGCCAGATCCCAATTAGCACGGGGAGTATGGCTGCAGAGAATTCTGGAGAGGGAGGGTGAACAGCCAGTTGTAGTGGTACATGTAGGTACCAACGATATAGGTAAGAAGCGGGAAGAGGTCCTACAAGCTGAATTGAGGGAGCTCGGAGTTAAATTAAAAAATAGGACCTCAAAGGTAGTAATCTCTGGATTGCGACCAGTGCCACGTGCTAATCAGAGTAGAGGGAGCAGGATAGTTAGAATAAATACGTGGCTTGAGCAGTGGTGCAAGAGGGAGGGATTCAAATTCCTGGGACATTGGAACCAGTTTTGGGGGAAGTGGGACCTGTACAAAAGGGACGGTCTGCACTTGGGCAGGACTGGAACTGATGTCCTGGGGGTAACATTTGCTAATGCAGTTCGGGAGTGTTTAAACTAATATGGCAGGGGGATGGGAACCTATGCAGCGAGACAGGGCGAAGTAATATGGAGTCAGAAACAGATGGTAGAAAGGTAAAAAGCAATAGTGGAAGGCCGAGTAAACAAAGGCAAGAAACAAAAAGGGCCACACTACATCATAATTCTAAAAGGACAAAGGGTGTTAAAAAAACAAGCCTGAAGGCTTTGTGTCTTAATGCAAGGAGTATCCGCAATAAGGTGGATGAATTAACTGTGCAAATAGATGTTAACGGATATGATGTGATTGGGATTACAGAAACGTGGCTCCAGGATGATCAGGGCTGGGAACTCAACATCCATGGGTATTCAACATTCAGGAAGGATAGAATAAAAGGAAATGGAGGTGGGGTAGTATTGCTGGTTAAAGAGGAGATTAATGCAATAGTTAGGAAGGACATTAGCTTGGATGATGTGGAATCTATATGGGTAGAGCTGCAGAACACCAAAGGGAAAAAAACGTTAGTGGGAGTTGTGTACAGACCTCCAAACAGTAGTAGTGATGTTGGGGGAGGGCATCAAACAGGAAATTAGGGGTGCATGCAATAAAGGTGCAGCAGTTATCATGGGTGACTTTAATATGCACATAGATTGGGCAAACCAAACTGGAAGCAATACGGTGGAGGAGGATTTCCTGGAGTGCATAAGGGATGGTTTTCTAGACCAATATGTCGAGGAACCAACTAGGGGGGAGGCCATCTTAGACTGGGTGTTGTGTAATGAGAGAGGATTAATTAGCAATCTCATTGTGCGAGGCCCCTTGGGGAAGAGTGACCATAATATGGTGGAATTCTACATTTGATGGAGAATGAAACAGTTAATTCAGAGACCATGGTCCAGAACTTAAAGAAGGGTAACTTTGAAGGTATGAGGCATGAATTGGCTAGGATAGATTGGCGAATGATACTTAAGGGGTTGACTGTGGATGGGCAATGGCAGATATTTAGAGACCGCATGGATGAACTACAACAATTGTACATTCCTGTCTGGCGTAAAAATAAAAAAGGGAAGGTGGCTCAACCGTGGCTATCAAGGGAAATCAGGGATAGTATTAAAGCCAAGGAAGTTGTATACAAATTAGCCAGAAATAGCAGTGAACCTGGGGACTGGGAGAAATTTAGAACTCAGCAGAGGAGGACAAAGGGTTTGATTAGGGCAGGGAAAATAGAGTACGAGAGGAAGCTTGCAGGGAACATTAAGACGGACTGCAAAAGTTTCTATAGATATGTAAAGAGAAAAAGGTTAGTAAAGACAAACGTAGGTCCCCTGCAGTCAGAATCAGGGGAAGTCATAACGGGGAACAAAGAAATGGCAGACCAATTGAACAAGTACTTTGGTTTTGTATTCACTAAGGAGGACACAAACAACCTTCCGGATATAAAAGGGGTCAGAGGGTCTAGTAAGAAGGAGGAACTGAGGGAAATCCTTATTAGTCGGGAAATTGTGTTGGGAAAATTGATGGGATTGAAGGCCGATAAATCCCCAGGGCCTGATGGACTGCATCCCAGAGTACTTAAGGAAGTGGCCTTGGAAATAGCGGATGCATTGACAGTCATTTTCCAACATTCCATAGACTCTGGATCAGTTCCTATCGAGTGGAGGGTAGCCAATGTAACCCCACTTTTTAAAAAAGGAGGGAGAGAGAAAACAGGGAATTATAGACCGGTCAGCCTAACATCGGCAGTGGGTAAAATGATGGAATCAATTATTAAGGATGTCATAGTAGCGCATTTTGAAAGAGGTGACGTGATAGGTCCAAGTCAGCATGGATTTGTGAAAGGGAAATCATGCTTGACAAATCTTCTGGAATTTTTTGAGGATGTTTCCAGTAGAGCGGACAAGGGAGAACCAGTTGATGTGGTGTATTTGGACTTTCAGAAGGCTTTCGACAAGGTCCCACACAAGAGATTAATGTGCAAAGTTGAAGCACATGGGATTGGGGGTAGTGTGCTGACATGGATTGAGAACTGGTTGTCAGACAGGAAGCAAAGAGTTGGAGTAAATGGGTACTTTTCAGAATGGCAGGCAGTGACTAGTGGGGTACCACAAGGTTCTGTGCTGGGGCCCCAGCTGTTTACATTGTACATTAATGATTTGGATGAGGGGATTAAATGTAGTATCTCCAAATTTGCGGATGACACTAAGTTAGGTGGCAGTGTGAGCTGCAAGGAGGATGCTATGAGGCTGTGGAGTGACTTGGATAGGTTAGGTGAGTGGGCAAATGCATGGCAGATGAAGTATAATGTGGATAAATGTGAGGTTATCCACTTTGGTGGTAAAAACAGAGAGACAGACTATTTTCTGAATGGTGACAGATTATGAAAAGGGGAGGTGCAACGAGATCTGGGTGTCATGGTACATCAGTCATTGAAGGTTGGCATGCAGGTACAGCAGGCGGTTAAGAAAGAAAATGGCATGTTGCCCTTCATAGCGAGGGGATTTGAGTACAGTAGCAGGGACGTGTTGCTACAGTTGTACAGGGCCTTGGTGAGGCCACACCTGGAGTATTGCATATAGTTTTGGTCTCCTAACTTGAGGAAGGACATTCTTGCTATTGAGGGAGTGCAGCAAAGGTTCACCAGACTGATTCCCGGGTTGGCGGGACTGACATATCAAGAAAGATTGGATCAATTGGGCTTGTATTCACTGGAGTTCAGAAGAATGAGAGGGGATCTCATAGAAACGTTTAAAATTCTGACGGGTTTAGACAGGTTAGATGCAGGAGGAATGTTCCCAATGTTGGGGAAGTCCAGAATCAGGGGTCACAGTGTAAGGATAAGGGGTAAGCCATTTAGGACCGAGATGAGGAGAAACTTCTTCACCCAGAGAGTGGTGAACCTGTGGAATTCTCTACCACAGAAAGTTGTTGAGGCCAATTCACTAAATATATTCAAAAAGGAGTTAGATGTAGCCCTTACTACTCGGGGGATCAAGGGGTATGGTGAGAAAGCAGGAATGGGGCACTGAAGTTGCATGTTCAGCCATGAACTCATTGAATGGCGGTGCAGGCTCGAAGGGCCGAATGGTCTACTCCTGCACCTATTTTCTATGTTTCTATGTCTATATTTCCTTTCCTGCCTCGCCAGGGATTCCCAGAACTGTGCTGGGACAATTGGAGCTTTCAAGACCGAGAGCGATAGATATTTGCTGGATAAGGCTATCGAGGGATAAGGAGCTAAGGAGGGTAAATGGAGTGGAGGAACAGACCAAAGATGATTTAATTGAATAACAGAACAGGCCGGAGGGGCTGAATGGCCTTGTCCTGTTTCTATGTTCCTAAACTAGGTTCCATACACTCACCAGGGATCCCACAATGCTTGATGTTGGTATGAAAACTGTCGCTCGGCAATGTTTTAGAGCTCTTGGTAGATGTGTGCCTGGGACTGTAGTAAGCAGGATAGATGGGGAGCGCTGTGTCACCCACCTTGGAAACACGAGCAAGAAAGTAGCAATCAAAGGTAAGTATATATACTTGCTATCCTGCAACCTCCTCAGCTGGGAAGAGCTCGTCTGTGGATAAAGTAAGTCTGCTGTGATATCTCCTGAAGTCCAATAGACCTTTTGACACAATGTCCCTAGTTTGTTAGTAGAGAATAGGCAACTAATCGCTGTTAGGATTAGATGAAGTAGGATGAGAGGAGGCTTGTGAGGAGCATAAACACTGGCACAAATCAGTTGGGCCAAATGGCCTGTTTCTATGCTGTAAATTCTATGTAATACTACATAATATGGTGAAAATAGGCTGGTTTAATTTAGCTATGATAGAAATCACCATGAGACAAGGAGTAATTTATGGTGACTAAAAAGGAAGTACATCCACACATAATATATGATGGATATTGTTATGTATTTAACCCTTTGTAACTTGCATCACGCCTGTCCACCAGAGGGCCCACCTGTTGGAGTCCCAAGGGATCCCAGCATCCCTTGGGAGCACAGTATATAAGCAGGCCACCCACTAGGAACCTGCACTCGGAAACCTTAATAAAGGAGCTAAGGTCACACTTGCTCATTACACACAGTACTCAGTCTCACCATTTATTACAAGTGTAACAATTGGCGACGAGGTAATGAACAATCGCGCGAATATGCAAAGAACAGTCGGCATCCTGGAGAAGTTCTCAGAAGGGGACGATTGGGAAGCCTTCGTGGAGAGACTCGACCAATACTTTGTGGCCAGCGAGCTGAAGGAGACGAGAATGCCACCAAACGAAGGGCGATCCTCCTAACTGTGGGGTAACAATCAATGGCCTCATGAAGAATCTCCCGGCCCTGGCAAAACCAACAGAGAAATCCTACAAAGAATTGTGTATGCTGGTCCGGGAGCACTTAAATCCTAAGGAAAGCGTTTTGATGATGAGGTATCGGTTCTACACGTGTCAACGATCGGAGGGCCAGGAAGTGGCGAGCTAATGCGACTCACAGGACATTGTGAGTCTGAGGGATTCCTAGAACAAATGCTCAGAGACTTTTTTGTACTGGGCATCGGACATGAGACAATCCTTCGCAAACTGTTGACTGTAGAAATTCCGAATCTGAGTAAAGCTGCCAGCACTGTGCATAAATTAACGTTGGTTTTGAGCTGAAATGTACAGGGCAGAATGTTCACGCCAGCTGCTGTGGCCCGACTTCAATTGACTCGGAGTCCGCCATCATCTGTTAATGCGAGGCAGTTAACACCCTGTTGGTGCTGCGGAAGTGATTATCGGCCCCATCAATGCCGCTTTAAGCACTATGCGTGCAATGGTTGCAGAACAATGGGATACCTCCAACGAATGTTTTCCTGGCACAGGACCTCGAATTCTTAGGAAGGAGAATCGCAGCAGACGGCATCAGACCCACTGACATCAAGACGGAGACCATCAAGAATGCGCCGCGACCACTGAATGTGACGGAGCTTCGGTCGTTCCTGGGACTCCTTAATTATTTCGGTAATTTCCTACCTAGGTTAAGCACCCTGCTCGACCCCTTACATGCGCTACTGCGCAAGGGAGACGACTGGGTATGGGGGAATTCACAAGAGGCTGCCTTTAAGAAAATCAGAAATTTATTGTGTTCTAACAAACTGCTTGTCCTGTATAATCCATGTAAAAGATTAGTGTTAGCTTGCGATGCGTCATCATACGGGGTCGGGTGTGTGTTACAACAAGCTAATGATTCGGGGATTTTGCAATCGGTTGCGTATGCATCCAGTAGTTTGTCTAAGGCCAAAAGGGCCTACAACATGGTTGAAAAAGAGGCTCTGGCATGCGTTTACGGGTTTAAAAAAAATGCACCAGTACTTATTTGGCCTCAAGTTCGAGCTTGAAACTGACCACAAGCCGCTCATATCGCTGTTCTCTGAGAGTAAAGGGATTAATACCAATGCCTCTGCCCGCATCCAAAGATGGGCGCTCACGCTGTCGGCTTACAACTATGTAATCCGCCACAGACCGGACACAGAGAACGGCGCAAATGCTCTCAGTCGGCTGCCATTGCCCACCACCAGGGTGGAAATGGCACAGCCAGCGGACTTGCTCATGGTCATGGAGGCATTTGAGAATGAAAAGTCCCCCGTTATGGCCCGCCAGATCAGGACCTGGACCAGCCAGGATCCTTTACTGCCCTTGGTAAAAAACTGTGTCCTTCATGGGAGTTGGTCCAGTGTCCCAGTGGAGATGCAGGAAGTGATTAAGCTATTCCACAGACGCAAAGATGAGTTGTCCCTGCAGGCAGACTGTCTTTTGTGGAGCAATCGCGTGGTCTTGCCCAAGAAAGCAGAGACACATTTATTTGCGAACTGCGCAACACCCACCCAGGCATCGTAATGATGAAAGCCATAGCCAGATCTCACGTGGTGTCCTGGCATCGACTCAGATTTAGAGTCATGCATGCGCCAGTGCAACACTTGCTCTCAGTTGAGCAACGCACCCAGAGAAGCACCGCTAAATTTGTGGTCGTGGCCATTCAAACCGTGGTCGAGGATCCATGTAGACTATGCAGGCCCATTCCTAGGCAAAATGTTTTTGGTTGTCATGGACGCTTACTCCAAATGGATTGAATGTACAGTAATGTCTGTAAGCACATCCACGGTCATCATTGAAAGCCTACGAGCCATGTTTGTCACGCACGGCTTGCCTGATGTCCTAGTCAGCGACAATGGGCCGTGCTTCACCAGTGCTGAATTCAATGAATTCATGAACAGCAATGGGATCAAACATGTCAAGCATCCAACAGCCAGGCAGAACAGGCAGTTCAGACTATCAAGCAAAGCTTGAAATGTGTGTCGGAAGGCTCCCTGCAGACCCGGTTGTCCCGAGTGCTGCTCAGCTACCGCACCAGACCCCACTCACTCACCGGGATTCCCCTAGCTGAGCTGCTCATGAAAAGGGCGCTTAAAAGAAGGCTCTTTCTTGTCCACCCTGATCTCCATGATCATGTGGAGGGCAAGCGGCATCAACAAAGTATGTACCATGACCTCAGAAATTTGTCACGCAATATTGAGATCAATAATCCTGTGTTTGTGCTCAATTATGGACATGGTCCCAAATGGATCCATGGCACGGTCACAGCCAAAGAGGGGAGTAGGGTGTTTCAGGTCAAATTGACCAATAGACAAACGCACAGAAAACATTTGGACCAAATCAAGTTATGGTTCACCAATAACTAAGAACAACCCGAAGAAGACACCACCAACTTTGACCCTCCAACACACACACAAGTGGCAATTGACATCATAGTTGACCACGAAATCGAACTCATCATCCCCAACAGCCCGGCAAGTCCAGCTGCCTAACAGCCCAATGAAAAACTGACCAACCCACCCACACCAACATTTGTACCGAGATGATCGACAAGGGAGTGCAAAGCCCTAGATCGTCTCACCTTGTAAATAAGTGTACTATTGACTTCATGGGGGATTGATGTTATGTATTTAACCCTTTGTAACTTGCATTACACCTGACCACCAGAGGGCCCACCTGTTAGAGTCCCAAGGGATCCCAGCATCCCTTGGGAGCACAGTATATAAGCAGGCCACCCACGAGGTACCTGCACTGTGGAACTTTAATAAAAGAGCTAAGGTCACACTTGCTCATTGCACACAGTACTCAATCTCACCATTTATTATGAGTGTAACAGATATAACTATCTATCTAATATCTCTCTCGAGTACCATACCACATGCACTCCTGTGAGTCATGGTAACATTTGTCACATTTTGCAGTCACACCTACAGTCAACCAGAATCTGACAAGTACATCTTGTGTCAGCCATGACTTAGTGATGGAACTCTCGTCCCTGAGTCAGAAGGTTGTGGGTTCAAGCCCAACTTTGGCATGTCATAAAGGCTGACACTCAGTGCTGTATGTCATGATTTGAAGAACAGGGGAGTTAGTCCCAGTGTTCTGGTCAATATTGATCCCTCAATCAACATAATTTAAAATCAGATTATCTAGTCCAAGTATCACATTGCTATTTCTGGGACCTTGCTGTGTGAAAATTGGCTGCCGCATTTTCGATATTACAACAGTGACTACGCTTCAAAAAGTACTTAATTGGACTGTAAAGTGCTTTGAGATGTCTTGCAGTCATACAGGATGTTATATAAATGCAAGTCTTTATTTCTTTCTTTTGAATCTTCAAAGTTCCCTGACACCACAACAGTTGAACTCTGACATTACGCCATGTTTACTGTTGGACTTTTTGCCTTAGCGTTGCGAGCCAGCTGAAGAACGCGGCTTCACTTACAGAGCAGTGTAATACATGGCATAATGCTGCTGCTGTAAAGCACTTTGACATGCCCTGTAGTTGTGAAAGGCGCAATATAAATACAAGCTTGATCTTATAAAGCAGCCTGCCATCTCTGAGCAACACCATGGGAAATCCACTAGTATATTAAAAGTTGTGCGTGTGTATGCACAATTCATAAAAGGTCAAGTTGAATGTACACTGGTGTTATAAAAGATTTATGCAAACGTACACTTAAATTGTATAACAGATTTATAAGATACATGTGAATGTGCACCTAAATGTAATTACTTCTGTCAAATTTTCAGTCACCCTTCTGGGTCACTCTTAATCATAATCAAATTCATTCTAATTATTATTCTCAAATGTATTCTAATATACCCAAATTTCATTCACTTGTCTTTGATTGATGAAGCTAACATAGAAGCATAAAAAATAGGTGCAGGAGCAGGCCATTTGGCCCTTCGAGCCTGCACCGCCATTCAATATGATCATGGCTGATCATGCAACTTCAGTACCCCACTCCTGCCTTCTCTCCATACCCCTTGATCCCTTTAGCCGTAAGGGCCGCATCTAACTCCCTATATCCAACGAACTGGACTCAACAACTTTCTATGGTAGAGAATTCCACAGGTTCACAATTCTCTGGGTGAAAAAGTTTCTCCTCATCTCGGTCCTATATGGCTTACTCCTTATCCTTAGACTGTAACCCCTGGTTCTGGACTTCCCCAACTGCACACAATACTCAAGGTATGGTCTCACCAAGGTCCTGTACAACTGCAGCAAAACCTCCCTGCTCCTATACTCAAATCCTCTCGCTATGAAAGGCAACATTCCATTTGCTTTCTTAACTGCCTGCTTGCCTGCATGCGTACTTTCAATGACTG
Source organism: Pristiophorus japonicus (assembly GCF_044704955.1). Classification (NCBI taxonomy): domain Eukaryota; kingdom Metazoa; phylum Chordata; class Chondrichthyes; family Pristiophoridae; genus Pristiophorus; species Pristiophorus japonicus. Next base: position 95,653,843 of record NC_091988.1, read on the forward strand.
ATATACCATGACACCCAGGTCTTGTTGCACCTCCCCTTTTACTAATCTATCACCATTCAGATAATCTGCCTTCCTGTTTTTGCCACCAAAGTGGATAACCTCACATTTATCCACATTATACTGCATCTGCCATGCATTTGCCCACTCACCTAACCTGCCTCTTAGCATCCTCCGCACAGCTCACACTGCCATCCAGCTTAATGTCATCTGCAAACTTAGAAATATTACATTCAATTCCTTTGTCTAAATCATTAATGTATATTGTAAATAGTTGGGGTCCCAGCACTGAGCCCTGCGGTACCCCACTAGTCACTGCCTGCCATTCTGAAAAGGACTCGTTTATTCCCACTCTTTGCTTCCTGTCTGCTAACCAGTTCTCTATCCATGGATGAACCGCTATAGAGAATATAAAGAAATAGGTTAAAGACAACTGAAAACAATTCAACAGCTCAAAGCTAGCTGCAATTGTACAGTAACAATTAAACTTTCAATATTTTAATAAGGACATTCATCTGTAGTTTTTATAAACCTCTTGTACATTTAACTGTACATTAATCTATATATTTTATAAAACCATTATACATTTCAGTATATATTCATAGAATTATATCTAGAATCATACAGCACAGAAGGAGGCCATTTGGCCCATCGTGCCTGTGCTGGCTCTTTGGTCGAGCTATCCAGTTAGTCTCACTCGCCCGCTCTTTCCCCAGATCCCTGCGATGTTTCCTTGTCAACTATTTATACATTTCCCTTTTGAAAGTTACTATTGAATTTGCCTCCAGTATCCTTTCAGGCAGTGTGTTCCAGATTATAACAACTCGCTGCATAAAAAAAAATTCTCATCTCCCCACCCCCCCGGATTTATTGCCAATCATCTTGTATCTGTATATTCATCTCTATCTTTTATGAAGCTATCATACATTTAAATGTACATTCACATAGATCTTTCTGAAGCCGGTAATATATTTTGATTACACGATGCTTACAGGGGGAATACACCCTAATGTCATGACTGGCAGCAATGTGGGTCGGGGGGGTTAAGGTAACATGTTTGGGGTTGGTTTCTGGGAGTTAGTTAGGCCTGGGGACAGGGACTGGGGGAGATTATTAGAATATTATATTACTGCAGGGAAGAGTGCCCCTGCTTTACAATATATATATATTACACTGTGTTATGGGGAATAACAGACCCTGTATATTTGTTGTATATTACATTAGGTACATGAGTCCTGCATTACATTGGAAACGTGTAAGTACCTGCAGTACCTGTTACTCCTGCAGGTGGCGCGGTGATAGGCATTTTCAACGTTAGAGGTGTCACACTGTGTGACATACAGTTACGGGTATATTATCCTGAGATTGTGCAATCTCATCACTAGATTCCAATAAATTGCTTAAAATCCTATTTCAAATATTTTTTTCATTACTATTTTTTTTCTTGGTATCCAAAATTTCTATGTCCAAAATAGAAAAAATCTGAAAATTACGTATTTCACTTGATTAAACTTATCCATTGAATTGTCTTTTATGTTTTTAATACCTCCATTAAAGTTTTCATTTGAACACCTCAGTCTCTTCCAAAAGCCTTGATATTTTACCTTAGTTGCATGAATTTGAGATTGTGCAATCTGAGCATGTGCAGACTAATTTCCCAACATGCATTGGTACAGCTCAGTCAGCTTCTTTTCCCTCCTTGAACTTTCTACCTGGCGCTTTTCTTCAAATCATTTAAACAAGAGGACAAATTTCCTCAGGTAAAATCTACATGAAGTTTTATTATTTTTAATTGGCAGTGTGTGTATGTTTGGGTGTGAGATTCTCACTCCAGGCCGTACCATGTGACTCACTGCGGGCCATACCATGTGACTCACTGCAGGCTGCACCATGTGATCCATATTGCAATGACATCAAACTTTATTTCAGAGCCATTTAATAGAACTTGTACATCCTTAAAATATTGAGCCTCCATAATCACTGATGTAGGCAGCTTCCAGGCATATGCAGTGTCCCTGTAACACATGAAATATATAAATACTGTGCTCTAAATAAGGTGATCGCTCAGTGAGTGGCAGAGAGGCACAGTCTATTCCGTAGCCCTACAGTAAGACTGCATAAACACTGCAAAGCTTGCTCTTCACGGGAAGTGTGAATTGTTAAGCCTCACTTTGCTGAATGTTCATCCAGGTCCTGGGCCTTTGAGAAAGGGCTTCTACTTTCACTGGGTCCTGTGGCAGAGCAAGGCTGATGTTTTACTGTATTACATAGAATTTACAGCACAGCAACAGGCCATTATGCCAGAGCTTATGCTTCACACGAGCCTCCTCCAACCTTACTCCATCTCACCCTTGGGACATAACCTTCTATTCCTTTCTCCATCATGATTGAGTTTAAGGTTAGCAGGCCTCTCATTCTGAGGTTTCAGCTGCTCTGTGAAGCTTCGACCGGGGAGGTGAATGTTTTTACTGCCAGTATTTACTACAATGTCTCCAACCCTGTTTCTCTCCCAGTCCATGATTGGAATGCTTCCTACATATCTCGAAGGGATCCTCAAGTGAGATTCAAGGTTAGAAGAAAGGTTTTCTTACCTAGGAAATACAGCAAGGCAGAGATATTCAACTACCTCAAAAAGGAGCTGGATAAATGTATGGTGGGGAATGGGATCAGTCGTTATAAGGATAGGTACAGGCTGAGATAGTCAAACAGTGGGAAGGACAGTTCGTGTGTGGAGGGGAGGGGGAACGGGGGGCAGGGGGAGACTGAGGAGATGAGGATATTGTCTGGGGAGCAACAGTTTATGGTTGAATATGGAGGCGTGAGGATGGATGGGTATTTGAGAATATTTAGTTGGAGTTCAGAGGTACTGATCCAGATTTGTCCTTCAGGAGATTAAATGCTCAGAGTCCATGAAAGAAGACAGGTCTGTGCAAGGAATTGGCAATGATGGGATGAATGACCTTGTGTTAGTCTATACTTTCCTCCCTCCCTGTGGTCTCCACTAATTCCCCCCCAACAGGCATTAAATTGGAGAAGCATGCCACATTGGAAAACGTGGCAGTGCCAACTAGGCACGCCCACCGTGCTGGCCTTCGAAATCAACTCCAAATAGAAATACATATATAGGAGTTGTCGCTCAGGAACTGAGGTTAAACTATGAGGATATTACATAAACTACGCTTGCAGTCCCTTGAGTATGATTGAGGGGTCATCTAATTGAAGTGTTTAAGATGACCTGGGAGGATAGACAGATGCACCAACGTTAGCGTCCTTGACCAGGCCAACATCCCCAGCATGAAGCACTGACCACACTTGATCAGCTCCGCTGGGCAGGCCACACTATCCGCATGCCAGACACTAGACTCCCAAAGCAAGCGCTCTACTCAGAACTCTTTCACGGCAAACGAGCCAAAGGTGGGCAGAGGAAACGTTACAAGGACACCCTCAAAGCCTCCTTGATAAAGTGCAACATCCCCACTGACACCTGGGAGTCCCTGGCCAAAGACCGCCCTAAGTGGAGGAAGTGCATCCGGGAGGGCGCTGAGCACCAAGTCTCATCGCCGAGAGCATGCAGAAAACAAGCGCAGGCAGCGAAAAGAGTGTGCGACAAACCAGTCCCACCCACTCCTTCCCTCAATGACTATCTGTCCCATCTGTGACAGGGTCTGTGGCTCTCGTATTGGACTGTACAGCCACCCAAGAACACATGTTAAGAGTGGAAGTAAGTCTTCCTCGATTCCGAGGGACTGTCTATGATAATTAAGATGATTAAAAGAGTTGATAGGGTAGATAGAGGGAAACTATTCCTCTGGCAACGTAATCTTCAAATTAGAGCTAGGCTGCTCAGGGGTGATGTCACGAAGCATTTCGTCACACAAAGGGTAGTGGGAATCTGGTGACTCTCACTCCACAAGTTGTTGGGGCTCGGGGTCTATTGAAAATGTCAAAACTGTGATTGCTAGGTTTTTGTTAGATATGGGGATTCATCATCATAGGCATTCACTCGAAATCGAGGAAGACTGGCTTCCACTCTAAAAGTGAATTCTCAGGTGACTGTACAGTCCAATACGGGAATTACAGTCTCTGTCACAGGTTGGACAGAGAGTCATTGAAGGAAAGGGTGAGTGGCACTGGTTTGCCGCATGCTCCTTCCGCTGCCTGCGCTTGTTTTCTGCGTGCTCTCAGCGCTGAGACTCCCAGCTGTTCTTCCTCCACTTAGGGCGGGCGGTCTTTTGTCAGGGACACCCAGGTGTCGGTGGGGATTTTGCACTTTATCAAGGAGGCTTTGAGGGTGTCCTTGAAATGTTTCCTCTGCCCACCTGGGGATCACCTCATGTAGGAGCTCCGAGTAGAGCGCTTGCTTTGGGAGTATTGTGTCCGGCATGCGGACGATGTGGGCCGCCCAACCAAGCTGGTCAAGTGTGGTCAGTGCTTCGATGCTGGGGATGTTGGCCTGAGCAAGAACACTGATGTTGGTGCGTCTGTCCTCCCAGGGGATTTGCAGGATCTTGCGGAGACAGCTTTGGTGGTATTTCTCCAATGACTTGAGGTGTCTGCTGGTTATGAGACCAAGACCCGTAACTGGAGTTAGGATATAGATCAGCCAGGATCTAAGTGAATGGTGGAACAAGCTCGAGGGGCTGAATGGCCTGCTCCTATTCCTCTGAAACAGACTATTCGGGCCATCCTATCTGTCAATGTTTACCCACCGTGTGAGCAAATAGTCCTAATTATATTCAGTCACCCTGTTGCCATATCCCTTTCAGGCACCTATCTAATCTACCTATACTATTCTGAATATTGACACAGTTTCTGCCTCAACCACTAAATCACAGCCTCACAACTCTCTGAGTAATGTATTTTCTCCTGCTCTCTGTTCTAAATCTCTTATATTTAAACTGGCAATTATGGCCCTTAGTTTTTGACCAAGACCCGTAACTTGAGTTAGGACATAGATCAAGTGAATGGTGGAACAAGCTCGAGGGGCTGAATGGCTGCTTCTATTTTACATGTCCCTCCCTTTCAGAATTAAACACATCTATCATATTGCCCAATAATCTGTGTAGTGCCTAAGGGGGGAAAAAAACTATTTCTGAAGTTTTTCTTTGTATCTGTATTTCCTCATACCAGACAGCATTCTAGTCCATCTGTGTTGTATCCTCTCTAAAGCAGAGTGATCTCCTGGACTAATCTCAATCGCAAGGGGGCAGGGGTCAGAGAGGAATTTCCTAGATATTTTTTTCCTCAAATTGGCCTGGGTTTTTATCTTTTTTTCGCCTCTCCCAGGAGATCACGTGGTTTTGGGTAGGGTGGGGTGGGGGAGTGAGGGAGGGTGTATATTGTGATAGACAAAGCATCGCAATATTGTGGGACAGGCTGGATGGACCAGAGTGTCTTTTTCCCATCCGTCATTGTTCAATGCAAGTCTCAATATCCTTAGAAAAAGATGAAGTTATAGTGGACCAAGTGATTAGGAGAAACAGCCTTTCCCCTGCTTCCTCTGTTACAAAATCTATGCGGCAGAATTTTCACGGCAGTTCAGTTCTCCCTCGAGGTGGAAATTGATTCCTGGAGTGTGTGTATGTGTGCATCAGAGAGGCATCTGTTTCAAATTACAGCAGCAACTCAGGAATGAAGCCACATTTGTCAACGGCAGAACATGCTCGATCAAGCCAAGCAACCCCATCATCTGGCTACGTCTTCCAAGCAGGCAATGATACAGCTGAAGGCTTGGCCAGTGCTGGAGCCTAGCACCTAAAAAAGAAAGAACTGGCATTTATATAGCACCTTTCATAACCTTCGGATGAAGTAGTATTTTTTTTTTAGTGTAGTTACTGTTGTAATATAGGAAACGCAGCAACCAATTTGTACACAGCAAGCTCCCACAAACAGCAACGTGATAATGACCAAATCATCTGCTTTTAGTGAAGTTGGTTGAGTGATAAATATTGGCAGACGGCCTCTGTTCAACATCGCATCCGAAAGACGGCACCTCTGGCAGTGCAGCACTCCCTCAGTACTGTACTGGAGTGCCAGCTTAGATTATGCCCTCAAGTCTTTGGAGTGGGACTTGAACCCACCACCTTCTGACCCAGAAGCGAGAGTGCTACCCACTGAGCCACGGCTGACCTAATGTCCCTCAGGGTTTAAACTCATCAATGGCAAGATGCTACGGGTCATGTTGCCCTGCAGGTCATTGACACAGGTGGACAAGTGAGGCTCTTGCAGTTCCAATGAGGAAATGGCAGAGAATTAAACAAATACTATGTGCCTTTCTTCACGGAAGAAGACGCAACAAATCTCCTGGAAATAGTGGAATACCAAGGGTCTAGTGAGAATGAGAAACCGAAAGAAATTAGTATTAGTAAAAAAATAATAGTGGAGAAATTAATGGGACTGAAAGCCGATAAATCCCCTGGACCTGATGGCCTACATCCTAGGGTTTTGAAAGAGTTGGCTATAGAGATAGTGGATGCATTGGTTGTTATCTTCCAAAATTCCATAGATTCTAGAAAAGTTCCTACAGTTTGGAAGGTAACAAATGTAATTCCACTTTTTAGGAAAGGAGGGACAGAGAAAACGGAGAACTACAGACCAGTTAGCCTGACATCAAAAGTAGGGAAAATGTTAGAATCTATTATTAAGGATGTGGTAACAAGGCACTTAGAAAATAATAATAGGATTGAGTAGAGTCAACACGGATTTATGGAAGGGAAATCATGTTTGACAAATCCGTTAGAGTTTTTTGAGGTAACTAGCAGAATAGATGAGGGGGAACCAGTGGATGTGGTGTATTTGGATTTTCAGAAGGCATTCGATAAGGTGCCACACAAGAGGTTATTGAACAAAATTAGGACTCATGGGATTGGGGGTAATATACTAGCATGGATTGAGGATTGGTTAACGGACAGAAAACAGAGTAGGAATAAACGGGTCGTTTTCGGGTTGACAGGCTGTAACTAGTGAGGTTCCGCAAGATCGGAGCTATTCACAATCTATATCAATGATTTGGATGAGTGATCCAAAGGTAATATATCCAAGTTTGCTGATGATACAAAACTAGGTGGGAATATAAGTTGCGAGGAGGATGCAAAGAGACTTCAAGGGATAATGACAGGCTAAGTGAGTGGGCAAGAACATGGCAAATGGAATATAATGTGGAGAAATGTGTCCGCTTTGGTAGGAAAAATAGAAAAACAGAGTATTTTTTCAAACGGTGAGAGATTGGGAAATGTTGGTGTTCAGAGGGACCTGGGTGTCCTTGTACACAAATCTCTGAAAGTTAACATGCAGGTACAACAAGCAATTAACAAAGCAAGTAGTACGTTGGCCTTTATTACAAGAGAATTTGAGTATAAGAGTAAAGATGTCTTGGGCCCTGGTGAGACCACACCTGGAGTAGTGTGTATAGTTTTGGTCTCCTTATCTAACCCTAACCCTTACCTAAGGAAGGATACATTTGCCACAGAGCGAGTCCAACGAAGGTTCACCAGACTGATTCCTGGGATGGGGGAATTATCCTATGAGAAGAGATTGAGTAGACTAAGCCTATATTTGCTAGAGTTTAGAAGAATGAGAGGTGATCTCATTGAAACATACAAAATTCTTACAGGGCTTGACAGGGTAGATGCAGGGAGGATGTTTCCCCTGGCTGGGGAGTCTAGAACCAGGGGTCACAGTCTCAGGATAAAGGGTCGGCCATTTAGGACTGAGATCAGAAGAAACTTCTTCACTCAGAGGGTGGTGAATCTCTGGAATTCTCTACCCCAGAGGGATGTGGAGGCTCAGTTGTTGAGTAAATTCAAGACAGAGATCGAAAGATTTTGAATATTAAGGGAATTAAGGGATATGGGGATTTTGCCCCTGAGTCAAATGCAGCCATTCATTGGGTGAAAGTCTCTCCATCTGCTGGCTGTAAGTTTCCTATAAGAAATTAGTTCGGGCAGTCGCAACCCAGTTTCTCATGGCTATGGACAACAAGCCCACAATTACAGGCCACAGGTACAGGGGTACTGCTACTGATACAGCAATGGGCAGGGGTACTGCTACTGATACAGCAATGGGCAGGGGTACTGCTACTGATACAGCAATGGGCAGGGGTACTGCTACTGATACAGCAATGGGCAGGGGTACTGCTACTGATACAGCAATGGGCAGGGGTACTGCCCACTGATATAGGGCAGCAATGTGCAGGGGTACTGCCCACTGATATAGGACAGGAATGTGCAGGGGTACTGCCCACTGATATAGGGCAGCAATGGGCAGGGGTGCAGGTTTCATGCTGTGCCGCCCGAGACCTGTGCAGTTAGGCCTCATGTTCCAGCTACTTGCCCAGTACTATCGAGGAAAGCTGCCCTTTGAGCTGGGGCTTGGTGCAATCTTGTTCAATTGAACTTCGACTATCGGAGCCGAGGTTTGAATATAAATACCGTGTACAAATACAGCAGATTGCGAACCTGTATAAACATATGGAGCTGTCTTTATTTTTAAGAGTGACATCTATCAAAATAGATCACAATTAAAATCCAGACGAGCTGAATCTTGGCAGGGCTGAAAATGGGGCTTTATAACTCCGTGCTGGAATTAGACTGCCTGTGATGGAGTTTCTTTAATTACTGCTTTATAACGACACATTTCGTGAACTTATTAGTTAACGAATTTCAGTGCTGAGGAATGGAACAATTTCCATTTCAGGTAAACAGTGTCTGAATCAATCAATCTCGGGTCGGGTACAGCACGGGTTAGATATAGAGTAAAGCTCGCTCTACACTTCCCCATCAAACACTCCCAGGGCAGGTACAGCACGGGGTTAGATACAGAGTAAAGCTCCCTCTACACTGTCCCATCAAACACTCCCAGGGCAGGTACAGCACGGGTTAGATACAGAGTAAAGCTCCCTCTACATTGTCCCATCAAACACTCCCAGGGCAGGTACAGCACAAGTTAGATACAGAGTAAAGTTCCCTCTACACTGTCCCATCAAACACTCTCAGGGCAGGTACAGCATGGGTTAGATACAGAGTAAAGTTCCCTTTACACTGTCCCATCAAACACTCTCAGGGCAGGTACAGCATGGGTTAGATACAGAGTAAAGTTCCCTCTACACTGTCCCATCAAACACTCCCAGGCCAGGTACAGCACGGGTTAGATGCAGAGTAAAGCTCCCTCTACACTGTCCCATCAAACACTCCCAGGACAGGTACAGGGGGTTAGATACTGAGTAAAGCTCCCTCTGCACTGTCCCATCAAACACTCCCAGGACAGGTACAGGGGGTTAGATACTGAGTAAAGCTCCCTCTACACTGTCCCATCAAACACTCCCAGGGCAGGTACAGGGGGTTAGATACAGAGTAAAGCTCCCTCTGCACTGTCCCATCAAACACTCCCAGAGCAGGTACAGGGGGTTAGATACAGAGTAAAGCTCCATCTGCACTGTCCCATCAAACACTCCCAGGACAGGTACAGGGGGTTAGATACAGAGTAAAGCCCCCTCTACACTGTCCCATCAAGCACTCCCAGGACAGGTACAGGGGGTTAGATACAGAGTAAAGCTCCCTCTACACTGTCCCATCAAACACTCCCAGGGCAGGTACAGGGGGTTAGGTACAGAGTAAAGCTCCCTCTACACTGTCCCATCAACGTGCCTCAGCCCCAAGCACTGAGAGGAGCCCCTGACTTTTTTTATATCCCCACAATGGCTCCTCTCAGTAAAGTTGCCAATTCGTATGGAACTAGCGGGGGTGTTCTGGCCTGTAGGTCCATGGCTACAAGGAGCTAGGTTGAGGCCCTTTAGATGGGAGGCTTTCATCTAATTCATCTGGGTTGGATTTGCGCTCCGTGTCTAACCCACAGCACTACAGTCCTCCTACCCTCTTAATTTGCATAAAAATAATCAGCCTCAGATGACCTGCTAAATGAGTCTGGTGTTTTGGGGCAGGATAGGGTCTTGAAATGAGTTTGAAGGGCAGCCAACAATTTCCTGTGCTGAGTGATAATATGGCAATGATTGTAAGCACCTGATGTACAGCTGGAAATGAAGAAAGACCCTAGGACCCCCGGGACACTTGATTAAATAACTGCAGCCTCATTGTGCTGTTCCAGCAGCACTAAATCAGGGCCGAACAACAATAGAGGTTCCAGGTGCACCTTTTATCACAATGCTAGGATATAAATCACAATCATATACTTTTTTACAGATGGGTGAAGTATGCGATGGTAGAAATAGCTCCAACAGACTCTATCTGTGGGATAGAGACTGGAAAAGGCGGACAACCCTCTCTATCTTCTGCCAACAGTCAGCATTTAACGTCAACATTCTCGGAGCCTAGTCAGTGTGTGTCGATGTTTGCTGACAAAGATCAGTGTAAAACAGGCCTTCTCTCCTCAAGCCCATTTCTACATGTGACCAGGCACCAATGGACCAGGCCAGGCCCCTACTGTGTCCAGAATTTATTTTGTGCAGGTGATGTTCCTTCGAGTTTCCTCCGAATGACTGCACCTCTGACAGTGCAGCAAAAGCTTGCATTTATATAGCGCCTTTTAACGTAGCAAAATGTCCCAAGGTGCATCACAGGAGCGTAATCGGACAAAATTTGACACACGGTCACGGAAGGAGATGTTAGAACAGCCGACCAAAACCTTGGTCAAAGAGGTAGGTTTTAAGGAGGGTCTTAAAGAAGGAGAGAGGCGGAGAGGTTTATGGACGGAATTCCAGAGCTTAGAACCTCGGCAGCCGAAGGCACGGCCGCCAGTGGTGGAGCGAAGAATGTCGGGGATGCACAAGAGACCAGAATTGGAGGAGTGCAGAGATCTCAGGGGAGTTGTAGGAGGTTACAGTGATAGGGAGGGGTAAGGCCATGGGGAGGGGGGCGGATTTTCACGCAAGGAATAGAATTTTAAATTCAAGGCATTGCCAGACCAGGAGCCAATGTAGGTCAGCGAGCACAGGGGTGATGGGGGAACCGAAGGGGAAAGTCGCAACCCAGCAGGAAAGGGAGCACAGGGTGGTGATGAGGGGCTATACTGCTTTAGCGCTGATTCACCAAGCCTTCAAGTGCACATCTCTGCCCGGAGTGTGGCAGGGGAGGGATCGGTGAATGGAGCCACAGAAGAAGGAGCACTTGGGCAAGGTGGGTGTCCAGCACCCGTGAAACCATGCCCCGGTCAGAGGAGAGAAACCAGGATGGAGAGTGTGGGGAACACAGGCACACTGTGCAGCAAAGGTAAATGATCAAGACCAGCATCGATTGGTAGGCAGGTGCTGTCACCATGATTAAAATGATGCTCGGTTCTTATGCCGATCGTTTGCCTCTGCAGAAAATATCCCCCAGAGGCCTTTTCTTTGTCACTCTGAATAAACGGGAGGGGAATGACATTAAAAAACAAAAGACAGTGATTTGGGATTGATGGAGGCAGCTGCCCCTTTACCTCAGTTCTGTCCATTCGCCCGCCCACCCTGTCTCCCAACTCTCGGTCGGGCTCCCTGTGTGTAAAAGGGAGGTCGCGTTAATATTGCTCGCGCTTCGGTTCAGGAAGGGGTCAGGTGTTCAGCTTCTATGAACACGGTGGCGATTTAATTGCGGCAGTGGGCTGGCTGGCTGGCAAGCGGGCTGTTCGTGTGCAGTCAATCAGAGTCAGGAGTCTGTTTGACAGCTGCTGCACGGCTCCCCGGGGTCGGAGGTCAAGATGTGTGGCAGTCGACGGCTTCTATTTCAGGCCTTGTTATTGTTCCATGGCTGCCTGGAGAAAAGCTTTAATTGAAGCAGATAATTAAGGTATGTGCGCCGAATGGATGGAAGGGGGTGGGTTAGCTATCCCATCACCTGGCCTCCCGAGTGCACAGATAGCTGATTTTTGTGCTGGGCTTGACGATGTTGTCCCAAAGGGTAGGCCCCATCCATCCAGCGAAGTTGCCACATTGGCTGAGGCCAGCTCCATGGGAAAGGCAACCTCGTCGAGCCCAGCATGAGGGTGTTGTGGCGGTCGCTGGGTGTCGGGGGCCCACAGCGCTAGCAGGGGTCTCCTGCACCTCAGTGCATCCTGCTCCCGCCTCCGAGTCAAAAGGTCGTGGGCTCGAGTCCCACTCCAGAGACTTGGGCGCATAATCCAGGCCGACATTCCCAATGCAGTACCGAGGGAGTGCTGCACTGTCAGAGGTGCCGCCTTTTGGATAAGACGTAAATCAGAAACCAGGTCAACCCTCTCAGGTGGACATTAACTATCCCATGGCCAATATTTATTCTTCAACCAACATCACTAAAAAAAACAGATTATCCGGTCATTTGTCTCATTGCTTTTTGTGGGAGCTTGCTGTGCGCAAATTGGCTGCCACGTTTACCACATTACAACAGTGACTACACTTCAAAAGTGCTTCATTGTCTGTAAAGCGCTTTGGGACATCCTGAAATTGTGAAAGGCGCTACATAAATGCAAGACTTTCTTTACTTTGGTTATATAAAAGCAACTAAAGAAACAGTACGTTCTTAGATAAATAAACCGGACCTCTTCTCCCCTCCCACTTCCCACCCGGACCCCTCCCACTCCCTCACTGGTATCTTACCCAATTGCCTGTGCTCCACACATGAGGCTAGAGAGCGTGTGTTGATACCATTGAGAGGGGGAGGGATGACAGCCACCACTGATGTAGGAGACACTGCAAAATGAGCAGGAGAAGTAACTCTGGCAGATCCCAACCCACCCCCCTCTCCCTCGGTCGAGTTTCCCAGGGGCACTGAAGCTAATTGAAACTAAAACATGGGCCCTTCCTGATCTGTGTGGCTCAGAAACTCAACTATCGAGGGTGCCCAGCCCTACATAGTTGTAATGAGTTTGCAATTTCTCTGATATTACTGGTCTTTAAACAGTTACCCATTGTATAGCAGGACCTGGGGGTACTTGTGCATGAAACACAAAAGGTTAGTATGCAGGTACGGCAAGTGATCAGGAAGGCCAATGGAATCTTGGCCTTTATTGCAAAGGGGATGGAGTATAAAAGCAGGGAAGTCTTGCTACAGTTGTACAGGGTATTGGTGAGGCCACACCTGGAGTACTGCGTGCAGTTTTGGTTTTCATATTTACGAAAGGATATACTTGCTTTGGAGGCAGTTCAGAGAAGGTTCACTAGGTTGATTCCAGTGATGAGGGGGTTGACTTATGAGGAAAGGTTGAGTAGGTTGGGCCTCTACTCATTGGAGTTCAGAAGAATGAGAGGTGATCTTATCGAAACGTATAAGACTATGAGGGGGCTTGACAAGGTGGATGCAGAGAGGATGTTTCCACCGATGGGGGAGACTAGAACTAGGGGGCATAATCTTAGAATAAGGGGCCGCCCATTTAAAACTGAGATGAGGAGAAACTTCTTCTCTGAGGGTTGTGGATCTGTGGAATTTGCTGCCTCAGAGAGCTGTGGAAGCTGGGACATTGAATAAATTTAAGTTAGAAATAGACAGTTTCTTAAACGATAAGGGGATATAGGGAGCGGGCAGGGAAGTGGACCTGAGTCCATGATCAGATCAGGCATGATCGTATTAAATGGCGGAGCAGGCTCGAGGAGCCGTATGTCCTACTCCTGTTCCTATTTCTTATGTTCTTATGTACTGCTGTTCTGCATTAGGAGCAGGAGTAAGCCAATCATCCCCTCGAGCCTGTTCCGCCATTCAGTTAGATCATGGCTGATCTATATCTTAACTCCATCTACTGCTTTTACTCCAGGTCCCTTAATATCTTGTAATAAAAATCTAACAAGCTCAGTCTTGACAGTCTCAATGGCCCAGCATCCACAGCCTTTTGGAGGAGAGCATTCCAGAATTCCACCACTCTTTTTGTGAAAAAGTGCTTCCTGATTTCACGCCTGGCTGGCCGAGCTCTAATTTTAAGATTGTAACCTCATGTTCTGGACTCCCCATCAGATGAAGTAGTTTCTCCTTATCTACTCTATCAAATCCTTTCATCATTTTAAACACCCTCAATTAGATACGTTATTTCCCTCTATACTTGAGGGAAATAAAGCCTAGTCTATGCAGCCTGCCTTATAATTTAACTCTTAGTGCCCTGGTATCATTCTGGTGGATCTCCGCTGCATCGCCTACAAGGCCAATACACCCTTCCTGAGGTGAGGTGCCTCACACCAAAGGCAGTGCTTCAGATAGAAGTATTCATACAACTCGTTGAAAATCATTGCTGAAGGATTTCAGAGTCTGCCCCTTCAACATTGTGTAGCACCATAAAGAGCCTGTGACTTGGGACTGAGAGATCCACGAGCCCCGAGGTGCCTGCAGGTTTCAGACCTGGAATTGCAAAGACTTTTGTTTTTTGGGTTGGAATGCAGGAGGTGAAACATTGGCTTGAGTGGAACCAAACCAGTTTGTTATGAGCCAAGTGTTGTGTCTGCCCAATATGGGGTTACACAGTTGGGTTTCCAGTTTGGAGGCTGCATGTCCTAGACAGCGAGCTGGATACACACAGTCTGGTTCACTTTGTTTTCTTATCATCCTTCAGATAGTCCAGACCAATATTTAAACTTAAACCAGGATTGTAAAGAGGGGACCAGGAGGTACAAACGATTGAACGGGATGTCAAGAACATAAGAAACAGGAGCAGGAGTAGGCCAATTGGCCCCTTGAGCCTGCTCCGCCATTTAATAAGTTCATGGCTGATTTGATCTTGGCCGCAACTCCACTTCCCTGCCCACTCCCCATAACCCTTCACTCGCTTATCGTTCAAAAATCTGTCTATCTCCACCCAGCCTCCACAGCTCTCGGGCAGAGAATTCCACAGATTCACAACCCTCTGAGCGAAGAAATTCCTCTCCCTCTCAGTTCTAAATGTGCGACCCCTTATTCTGAAGCCATGCCTCCAATTTCTATATTCCCCCATGAATGGAAACAATCTCTCGGCATCTACCCTGTCAAGCCCCCTCAGTATCTTATATGTTTCAATGGGATAACCTCTCATTCTTCTAAACTGCAGAGAGTATAGGCCCAATCTACTCCATTGCTCCTCATAGGACAACCTTCCCATCCCAGGGATTAATCGATTGAACCTTCATTGCAGCCTCTAAGGCAAGTGTGTCCTTCCTCAGAGAAGGGGAACAAAACGGTGCACAGTACTCCAGGTGTGCCTCATCAAAGCCCTGTAAGACTTCCTTGCTCTTGACTTGCAAATGTCATGCTGGCCCTTTGCAATAAAGGTCAACATGACATTTGCCTTCCTAATTGCTTGATATACCTGCCTGCTCTCTGTGTTTCCTGTACAAGGACACCCAAATCTCTCTGAACACCGACATTTAATAGTTGCTCACCACCATTTTAAAAATATTCTGTTTTTCTATTCTTCCTATCCAAGTGACTAACCTCACATTTACCCACATTATACTCTATCTGCCACCTTATTGCCCACTCACTTAACCCGTCTATATCCCGTTGCAGGATTTTGCGTCTAGAAAAACTCCAGAAAGCTCCCACAAACAGAAATGGACAGATAATCTGTTTTCTTAGGTATTTATTGAAGGATAAAATGTTGGCCAGGATAGAGTGCTTCCCTGCTCTTCCTTGAAATATTGTTGTGAGATCTTTTACCTCCACCTGAGAGGGCAAACTTGGCTTAGTGCATCATCCGAAAGACGGTACGTCCAACAGTGCAGCACTCCCTCATCACTGCACTGGAGCGTCAACCAGGATTATGTGCTCAAGTCCCTGAGGTAGGACTTGAAACAGCAACCTTCTGACTCCGAGGCAAGAGTGCTGCCCACTGAGCCATGGCTGGCACTGAAGGATGTGCTCGCTGGGCTGCAAGGTACTGCCTCATCTGTGACTTGTGTTCTTGTGAACATGTGAAAATGAATGTCAAAAATGAGCATCGAGGTAACTGGAATAATGGATCGCTTGTGTACACGTATAAGAGTGCATGGGGCAAACGCTCGCAGCCCTTTGTCACACTGCAGTCCCTCTGTGTGCGGCATCAGCCCTGCTTGCTTGGCTGGTTGGGCAGCACCAGGTAAATGAGAAAGCTGGTGCCCTGAACGTCCGTGCGTCTGCTGCAGGAATTGATGCCACTGACACAAGTTGGGTGCACTCATCAGCCGGCACACTGGCTGCCTGCACTTCTGGATCAATTCAACGATGCGCAGTATTGAGCCGGCTCGTGGATATTGGCTGCATTTCCTGCTGCAGGCACTCCCAGGGCAGGGCGCCTGCATCGTGCACATCGGCACAGCTAACGATCCTGCACTAGGCTGCTGGACGCAGAGCTTTCTCTCTGCAGAGAGCTCGATGATCTTAAAGTATCCGGTCTCGGGGGCTGAGCTGGAATCCATATGCCTGCACGTGGCTGCTGTCTGGACCTATATCCAGTGCCAATAGCAATAGGTGCCCTGTTACTGGACATCGGCTTGACTGTGGTCATTGACTTGTGGTACTCACTGTGCAGAAGATGCAATACTTGTGACTGAGGGTGGTTTTGGAGACAGTAAAAGGACCCTCACTTGCAGCAGCAATGGAGGACCTGCCCCCACATGTAGTACTAACCACCACTATGCAGCAATACAGGAGGGGCCCTACATTCAACAAAGCATGGTTATCTCACAAATACAACAGTGCAGGATGGGCCTCCATATTCAACAGTGCAGAGCGGGGTCCCACAAGCAGCGGTGCAGGAATGTCCTGCCCCCACACACACACACACACAAGCAGCAGTGCAGGAATGCCCCCCCCACAAGCAGCAGTGCAGGAATGCACCCCCCCCCCCACTGCCCCCACATACAGTAGTGCAGCACAAGCCCACCCTTCCCCACCCCACCAGAATTTGCTGATCTGTACAAGGGACAAAATGGAGAAGCTCATTACAAGTGTCCCCGAGTACATCATTCCTAAATGCCTCAATGTGTGAGCTGAGACAGTGAGTGGCTGGCCATTGAAGCAGAGGGTTGCACTTGACCAATACCCAATACTGTGAAGAGTGATCAGCTGGGCTGTGGACCATCACACCAGCTGATGTCCGTCAGACTCCAAGGGATTCTGTAGATAGCTGGCAGAGGGAAAAGCGAGCTCAGTCTGTGCATTGATGAGCTACTATTTATTCACAAGCCTTTGCTGGCTCTGTCATTGCTCCCCAGTTCTTCCAATGCCTGGCGCTAAATGCACATAAATATGAAAGTCCAGGTAATTGCTCTGCCTTTACACTAGAGGCTCTGTTCTTGGAGTCTATTAAGATAGCTGCAGCTGCTTCAGCCTAGCAGTTCATCTTGTTAAAATGTCAATGATCCTTTAGCTTTGGAATCCCTGCGTCGGAATGGGTAGGCCCGAGGGTCACCTGATATTGGGCCTCGGGCCTTGTCGGGAAAGGGCCGAGCGGGAGCCACCAACGGTCTTTGGCGCTGCAGAGGATGCTGGGAGGGGTGCTCCTGCACGTCCCTGCTCTACATTCAGGTAAGTATTTTTCAACAAACATTCCTGTTGGTGGCAGCCTCTAGCGGTCGTTAAAAGATGCATGTCGACCACGGGCTGGCTGAGTTCAGGGCAGCCCAAATATGGGAAGGTGTGAGGCCCCCTTATTTGCATATGCATATACCCTGGATGCCTCTTTTTCAATATGTTGGGCGGTGCACTTCCAGCGCAGAACGTGCCCGTGCATACCCGCCATATTGGCCGATTTGGTGCCCATTTTATGCCCGTGAAATGGGTGCGCCATCGAATGATTTTACCGGCCTTTGAGTTGGTCATGATCTGCGCCGAAGCTCTGAGTCAGTTGCCAATGTCATCTTTTAGAAGTGGCCTGGATTCATTTGGAAGGAATTTTTTCCCCTTCCAATCTTACATTCGCTGCAGAGACTGTAATGGGGTCTTCACTCTGAGTCGAATCACCTCGGCTGCGAGACCCCCGGCGTTACATGGCTCTGTGTCGAACCGAGCAGAGAGTGAGCAAGAGCCAAGCTGCATCTGCTCATACAGCACCGGTTAGGAGCTCCAGTCAAACGGCTGCTCGCTCTCCCCAGCCCTCAGTTTCCTGATTATTTAACTCCGATTTCCATTCCCACCTCCGGAATACCGCCCACTAACGTGGCAAAATAATGTGATGAGGAGGTGGTGTTGCCATGGTAACATGGCCTTGTACTGCATCGTGTAAAAAAGAAGACCATGATGCATCAAGCCCTTATGTCTGTTTTCCTGCAAATTTATTCTTTTTCTTCATCCTCATTTTTGGTTTCACAAAGCAGACCGATTTTGCTCCCTGGCAGTTCAGTTGGTTAAAGCAGTGAGCTAAATAGGCCAGAAAGGCCTGAGTTGATCTTTGGTTGGTGTTACTGGGACAGCAGTAGGGACACGACAGTTTGGCCTCAGCATCCTCGGGGCCAAGGAAGGGAGAAATATCCAGGATTGGTGTTCCCACTCACTACCCAGTGACGCCTGCTGACAAGTGCGCGCGCAGGACATTCGGTGAAGACAAGATGGGGCTCAGCTGTGATCCAACCATGGTCGAATAGCCTGCTGACTCTCACGGCTGAGGCTCACCATGAAGGACAGGCATTTCGCCAAGGTGCCGGTAGGATGCTGGCAGCTGTGGAACCGAAATTTGGCAAAACTCGGCGTCTTCAGGAGCAGAAGCGAGAAAAAGGGTAAATTTTAAATGAAACATTAGCAGACGTTTCCCTTACCTTTTTAATGTACGGAACAAGTGTACGAAACAAATCACCAGAAGTAGACTTGGTGGGGTAAAACAGCAGTCAGCTGTTATAGTCTCGTTCAACTGAATGACTCTCTGTATGAGATGTCAGCCGTGGCTCAGTGCGTGGCATTGAGTCTCGCCTCTGAGTCAGACGTTGTGGGTTGAAGTCCCACTCCAGAGACTTGAGCACATAACCCTCCAGTGCAGTGCTGAGGGAGTGCTGCATTGTCAGAGGTATCGTCTTTCAAATGAGACATTAAACCAAAGCTCTATCTGCTCTCTCAGGTGGATGTAGAAGATGAACTGGGGATTTATTCCCAGTGTCCTGGTCAATATTTATACCTAAAAACAGATTATCTGATCATAATCACATTGCTGATTGTGGGACCTTACTGTGCGCAAATTGTTGGCCGCATTTCTTGCGTTACAACTGTGACGACAAGTATTGGTTGTAAAGCGGTTTGGGACGTCCTTGGGTCATGAAAGGCACTGTATATTGGGGATCAAGGGGTATGGCGAGAAAGCAGAAAGGGGGTACTGAAGTTGCATGTTCAGCCATGAACTCATTGAATGGCGGTGCAGGCTAGAAGGGCTGAATGGCCTACTCCTGCACCTATTTTCTATGTTTCTATGTTTCTATAATTGCAAGTTTTTACTTTTTTCTGTCTTAAACGATAATTTTCCATCTTGGTCACAGAAATTCGAGCACAGTTGACAGAGCAGCTGAAATGCCTGGAGCAGCAATCGGAGTCCCGTCTCCAGCTCCTGCAGGATCTGCAGGAGTTCTTCCGCAGGAAGGCCGAGATCGAGGTGGAGTACTCCCGCAGCCTGGACAAACTGGCGGAAAGGTTTGCGGCCAAGATTCGCAGCTCCAAGGAGCATCAGCAGTTCCGGTAAGTCCACCGCTGAAATCTGACCTTCACACAGGCCTCTGCTCCAATTTTATTTCTTACATATTTAAGGCAGGCTTAGTGAAGGCTTGAGGCTCTATTATTCTATATATGAACCCCTCGATTAGATTCCAGCCTGTAACTCACTCCCAGGTATCCATTATTCTATATATAAACCAACGAACCCCTCGATTAGATTCCAGCCTGTAACTCAATCCCGGGTATCCATTATTCTATATATAAACCACCCAGACACCTCAATCAGATTCCAGCCTGTAACTCACTCCCAGGTATCCATTATTCTATATATAACCTCCGAACCCCTCGATTAGATTCCAGCCTGTAACTCACTCTCAGGTATCCATTATTCTATATATAAACCCCCTCCCGAACCCCTCGATTAGATTCCAGACTGTAACTCACTCCCAGGTATCCATTATTCTATATATAAACCACCCGAACCCCTCGATTAGATTCCAGCCTGTAACTCACTCCCGGGTATCCATTATTCTATATATAAATCTGGGGGGAGGTAGTGTGTCGGGGGAGAGGGGGGGTAGTGTGTCTGGGGGGAGGGGGGCGGGGAGTGTGTCTGGGGGGAGGGGGGGGGAGTGTGTCTGGGGGGAGGGGGAGGGGAGGGGGGGGATGTGTGTGTCTGGGGGGAGGGGGGGTGGGAGTGTGTCTGGGGGGAGGGGGGGTGGGAGTGTGTCTGGGGGGAGGGGGGGTGAGTGTGTCTGAGGGGAGGGGGGTGGGGAGTGTGTCTGAGGGGAGGGGGGTGGGGAGTGTGTCTGAGGGGAGGGGGGTGGGGAGTGTGTCTGAGGGGAGGGGGGGTGGGGAGTGTGTCTGGGGGGAGGGGGGGGAGTGCGTCTGAGGGGAGGGGGGGGGAGTGTGTCTGAGGGGAGGGGGGGGGGGGAGTGTGTCTGAGGGGAGGGGGGGGAGTGTGTCTGAGGGGGGGAGAGTGTGTCTGAGGGGAGGGGGGTGGGGAGTGTGTCTGAGGGGAGATGAGGGTGGGGGCAGTGTGTCTGGGGGAAGAGGGTGGTGGGGAGAGTGTCTGGGCAGAGGGGAGCGGGGGAGTGTGTGTTTGGGGGGGGGTGAGTGTGTCTGAGGGGAAGGGTGGTGGGGAGTGTGTCTGAGGGGAGGGGGGGTGGGGAGTGTGTCTGAGTGGAGGGGGGGTGGGGAGTGTGTCTGAGGGGAGGGGAGGGGGTTGAACAGCTCCACCACTCACACCCCCCAAACACTACCAGCTCGATTTAAATTCCAGCCCCTTTCATCAATTTAAACTACCCATGGAGTCCACGACAAAACTGCCATTGTTATGTTCAGAATAACTCCACAAGATATATTGTAAGCTCAAACTGTTGTGACCTTAGTCTCTTTAATGTAACTCCAAAGTGAGGAGGCAGCGTGATAGACTGCCTTTTATACCTGCTTGCCCAGGGTGTGTCTCCCACAGCTGCGCCCCCTGGTGGCAAGTGCTACACATTGGTAAAGTTTACATACATATCAGCTGTAATTGACAGCACCAAGGCTAGAACTTAAGAGGGGGGAAATGGTGAGGTGAAGCAGTGAGCTATGGACACCAAGGGGGCTAGGGATTTTAAGGGACATTTTTGGGAAAACTGACTGAGGTCCTGGAAAGAATGATTTCACATAGGGGGATGATGCAAAGAGTTTTGCCTTCAGCACAGTGAGAAGGAGGAGTGGGTGGAACGGGGGATTTGCAATTTATCAGGAACCAGAGAAAAGACATTTGTAACTCATTCCCGGGTATCCATTATTCTAAACATGAACCATCTGAACCTCTCGATTAGATTACAGCCTGTTACTCACTCCTGGGTACCATTATTGTATAATAAATCATTTGAACCGTGCCAACCACGCACCCCCTCCACCACCAGCTCAATTTAAATTGTAGCCGATCATCCATGGTGTCCACAAGACAAAACTGCTGTAACTGAAACGAATGTGTAAAAGCCCCAGGATAGCTGGTGTGGGGAAGTGGAAATGTCAGAGGTGCTCACCTGAGCTTGGGGTGGAATGGCAGCAACTTTCCATCGAAGGTATGGATGTGCCTGAGCTGCGAGCACTCTGTACATGGGAGCTTTACTCTGCATCCAGCGCGTGCTGTGCCTGACCTGGAGCTGTGGCAGTGGTAGGGTGGCAGGGGAAGGAAGTGGCCCGGTGCCAGCAAAGGCATGCCTGAAGTCTTGTGTGAAACTGTATCCAGACCAGATTCACTTAATACCTGTGATACAGAGTGAAACGGATTATTCTCAAATATCACCGCGGTGGAAACCCAAGTATGGGCCTTCCCCTAGGTCAGGCCCCTCGAGCTTACGAGTAATTAACGTTTACCATAGAGAGCTCTGGGAACACTGCAGAGGGTTCTTACCATTGCACTTGTTTAGCTCGGATCACAGGAGAGTGACGTTCGAGTGCCTCCATTGCTAAGTACAGGTCCCTTATCTGGCAGGAGAGTCAGTAATTGCTTGAGTCTCCGATCCTGTTCGTTTTAGGCCAGACGCCGCTCTCCTGTGATTTGAATCAAACTACTGCCAGTGTAAAACCACCCCTAGTAACTATTACACAGTATTTACAGCACAGAAACAAGCCATTCGGCCCAACAGATCCATGCTGTTGGGATTACGTAGCTTGTTATACGGAACTCGCCTCCTTTAGCACAAGGCTAAACAGCCCCTTTATGGCCCCAGACTGAATTCCCAACCAGCTATCCCCTTCCCCTGTGCTGCTAAAACACCCATTCTCCTGCTGACCCAAGCTACGATAGTAGGCTCTGTTTACAGTGGCGGGTTTGAAAACCATGTCGAACGTGTCCCACGGCGAGACACAGAGGCCTATGTGGCCAATTCCAGGTCTGCACTAGACGTGCTGTCGGGTTCAGTGTCACCCGGTCAATCCCACCAGCGGACCCTGTGTCCCCTACGATCAGGAGCGTGCCTCGTGACTGCCCAATACCCAGCCATATGATAGCGTGACCTGGGGTTTGTAACATTGAAACCCCTCCTTGTGTGGACTGGATACTGTCATTTCGCCAATGGCGCCACGTACATTTCTCCTATCTCAGGCCTGTCTATTGCAGTGCAGGGGATCGATGCCTGTGTTCAGTTCGCACCGGCAAAGCAGTGCTTCGCCATTTCCACCCTGACCTGTGTGACCCCATTGTCTCCGAGTGAGATGTTATGTGAGAAGCACCTTTCAGATAGATGCTTGTCTGATCCTGGCTGCTCTGTTCAATAATCTTCCCCACATAGCCTGTGTGTTGTATGGATTTAAACCCCTATGTGCTGAATGTAACTTATATAAATTATTCCAAAATTTCCCAAGGGCGAATAGTGAAAGATCATGAAACAGCCTGATAA
Organism: Pristiophorus japonicus; assembly: GCF_044704955.1. Classification (NCBI taxonomy): domain Eukaryota; kingdom Metazoa; phylum Chordata; class Chondrichthyes; family Pristiophoridae; genus Pristiophorus; species Pristiophorus japonicus. The sequence goes on from NC_091988.1 coordinate 95,676,770, forward strand.
CTGTCACTCCAAGATTAATGCGCTCATCTACACTGCGATCTCTGAAAAGCGGGAGAGAGGAGCTGAGGGAGGGAGGGAGGGGGTCAGTGTGTGTGTGTGCATGTGTGTGTGTGCGTGTGTGTGTGCATATGTATGTGTGTGTGTGTGTGTGCCTCCCATGCAGCAGAGCCTGGTGTCCAATCGTCTTGGATCCCCTTGCCATTGGACCAAGACCTAGCTCTGTCAAGTCCATGTGGTGGCTGGTGTGCAACGGCCACCCCACGTTAAAAGAATTCACGCACAGGCATCTTCCATCCCTTCAGAATGAAGTTCTGGACCTGGCCAGCATTGGACTCATCAGTCGCCTTCGAACTCATTAGTGTGGAAACAAGTCATCCTCAACTCCGGGGGACTGCCTGAGAAGAAGAACTATCACTAACTATAGGGATTTAGTTGAATTTTAATCATGACGGGTGGCAATGATACTATTTGACATTGTAACAAAAAAAAAGGGTTTTCCTTGTGTTTTTATTTTGATGGTCCCTCCAGTATTCTCCTGAGCAAGGTTAAAGGCTCAACGATACCAAACACTGATACCAGACAGCAGCCACTCTATCCGTGTGGGGTCTCAGCATACGACAACGACGGACAGGACATGACCCACTGGTCCGTCCAGCCTGTCCCTCACAGATGTTATGTCCTGTACATCGCCATATATACACTCCCCATCCCACCCGAAACCATGTGATCTCTCAGAGGAGGCAAAACAAAACCTGGCAAATGCCTCTGTAGGTGATCGAAATTAGTCCCGGAGACCACTCTGGCCCTGATTAATGTTACACGGTACTCACCTTATACACGAGGTGATCGCCATCCCAGCCAGAAACAGGTCCACCTCTCGCTTGAGCAAATCAGCGTTCACCGCATGAGACAGCAATCTGTTCCAGAGTCCACTATTCTCTGGGAGAAGAACTACCTCCTGACCTCGAACCTAGATCTAGCCTTATAAACTTTAAACTGTGATCCCTAGTCCTCCCTAATCTATTTAATTGAAACAAGCTGTCTATACAAACACAGCCTATTCCCTTCGTCGTCTTTAGAAACTTTGATCAAATCACTCTTTTGAGCCTATCTGGGTAATTAAGATGCTTTGACCGTGGTATTAATCTTGTGGCCCTCCTCTGCACCTTTCCATAATCTCAGTACCATCCACCATGTGAGGCACAATATTCAATCTATGTTCCTCCAATTCTGTCCCCTTGCACACCCCCCCCGATTTTCTTTGCCCCCCATTGCCAGCCCTGCTTTGAGTTGTCTCGGCCCTAAGCCCTGGAATTCCCTCCCTAAACCTCTCCGCCTCTCCACCTCACTCTCTTTCTGCAAGACGTGCCTTAAAACCTACCCCTTTGGCCACCTGTCCTAACATCTCCTCGTGGCTCGGTGTCAAACCTTGTCCGATAATGCTCTTGTGAAGCGCCTTGGAACATTTTACTACATTAAAGACATGATATAAATGCAAGATGTCGTCATCGTTGTCTGGCCAAGGTCTTGTAGAAGAATCACAAAAAGTATACTGCAGCTGAGCCCAACCCGGGCCGAGCCCAATGCCCACTAATTCACCTTCCGGCAGAGGTCACTGGCTGACTGACAATCCAGAGCAGGAACTTTGACTGAATTTTCTCCTCCCCGCCCACAGACCCAATTGTAGTGTCCATGATACTATTCTTCGAAAGAAAAAAACGTGTACCAACAGAGAAAGAAAGGCAGAGATTTTCTGCTGGTTTCACTAACCTTTGGGTAACATGGCCTCTCCCCAAGAAAAGCAAGCAAGCTGCTGCCAATCTAGAGAGACTTCCAACAGCAACAATAATTAGCCCGTTCCTGGCCTCCGTGTGTGCCTGTTTAATACCACCTCTCGACTGGACTACCTGAGCAACTGTTTTAAAGGGGCAGTCCAGGTTAGCAGCTAAACAGCCCACCCATGGTTCCCACCTCAGGATACCTGAGCAACAACAGAGCCACCAGCATTGTAAAACGAGCACCTTTAGGAGCGAGATTGTATTCCACACCCAGATCTGTCCCAAATGTGACATAATCCAGGTGGATAGAAGAAAAGGAAAATTGGTCCATTCCATAGAATTACACCGAATTTACAGCACAGGATCAGGCCATCGGGCCCCACCGGTCCATGCCGGTGTTTATGCTCCACCCGAGCCTCCTCCACCTCTCTTCATATAACCCTATCAGCATAACCTCATTTTCCTTTCTTTAATCATAATGACCCTCATCTACCGCCCCATATTTATTGATTTGGTGTTGAACTCTGTGCTGCTCGAGGTGAGGCTGTTCGCTTTGAGTTACTGATCTTGCCCAGGACAGTGGTAGTTCCGCTTGCAATTGACGTCAATCCTGCCCCCTGAGCTGAGCAGGGAATACCTGCTCATGATCATGATCCAGCTAGAAAGTTCACACTCGTGACATCGGATAAGTTCAGCCTCTGACTCAGGTGTGAAGGTTGCTGTGGTTGAATAGTCTGCCAATGCTAGGCAGGAGATGGAAACTAGAGGGTAACTACCACTCCCGGTACCATACCCTAGGCGAGTGCAGATCAGCAGGTGAGAAAATAGGATTGAATCCAACTCCCACAAGACAGAGAAATAAACAACTTGCATTTATATAGCGCCTTTTTACGGTATGAAGACATCCCAAATCACTTTCCAGTCGATGAAAAACTTTTTGAAGTGTAGTCGCTGTTGTAATGTAGGAAATGCAGCAACCAATTTGTGCTCAACAAGCTCCCACAAACAGCAATGAGATGATAACCATCAGTTTTGGTGGTGTTGGTTGAAGGATAAATATTGACCAGAACAGCGGGAAGAATATAAGAAATAGGAGCAGGAGTAGGCCATTTGGCCTGCTCCGCCATTCAAAAAAAACATAGCTGATCTGATCTTGGCCTCAACTCTACCTCCCTGCCAGCTTCCATAACCTTTGACTCCCTTATCATTCAAAATTCTGTCTATCTCCACCTTAAATTTATTCAATGACCCAGCCTCCACAGCTCTCTGGGGTAGAGAATTCCAAAGATTCTGGACCCTCTGAGAGAAGAAATGCCTCCTCATCTCAGTTTTAAATGGACGACCCCTTATTCTGAAACTATGCCCCCTAATACTAGATTCCCCCACGAGGGGAAACATCCTCTCTGCATCTACCTTGTCAAGCCCCCTCAGAATCTGATATGATTCAATAAGATAACTCCCCTGCTCTTCAAAATAGTGCCCTGGGATCTTTCACGCTCCCCTGCGAGGGCAAACAGAGTCTCCGTTTAACTTCAGAGGTCAGAGAAACCTAAGGCAAAAACCAAAAAGGGCCACATTACACCAAAATTCTAAAAGGGCAAAGTGTGTTAGTAAGACGAGCCTGAAGGCTCTGTGCCTCAATGTGAGGAGTATTCGGAATAAGGTGGACGAATTAACTGCGCAGTTAGCAGTTAACGGGTATAATGTAATTGGCATCACGGACTCATGGCTCCAGGGTGACCAAGGCTGTGAACTCAACATCCAGGGTTATTCAACATTTTAGGAAGGATAGACAGAAAGGAAAAGGAGGCGGGTTGGCGTTGCTGGTTAAAGAGGAAATTAATGCAATAGTAAGGAAGGACATTAGCCTGGATGATGTGGAATTGGTATGGGTGGAGCTACGGAATACCAAGGGGAAGAAAACTCGAGTGGGACTTGTATACAGACCACCAAACAGTAGTAGTAAGGTTGGGGACAGCATCAAACAAGAAATTAGGGATGCATGCAATAAAGGTACAGCAGTTATCATGGGTGATTTTAATCTACATATTGATTGGGCTAACCAAACTGGTAGCAATGCAGTGGAGGAGGATTTCCTGGAGTGTATTAGGGATGGTTTTCTAGACCAATATGTTGAGGAACCAACTAGGGAGCTGGCCATCCTAGACTGGGTGATGTGTAATGAGAAAGGACTAATTAGCAATCTTGTTGTGCGAGGCCCCTTGGGGAAGAATGATCATAACATGGTAGAATTCTTTATTAAGATGGAGAGTGGCACAGTTAATTCAGAAACAAGGATCCTGAGCTTAAGGATGGTTTGAGGCGTGAATTGGTTAGAATAGACTGGCAAATGATACTTAAAGAGTTGACGGTGGATAGGCAATGGCAAACATTTAAAGATCACATGGATGAACTTCAGCAATTGTACATCCCTGTCTGGAGTAAAAATAAAACGGGGAAGGTGGCTCAACCTTGGCTAACAAGGGAAATTACGGATAGTGTTAAATCCAAGGAAGAGGCATATAAATTGGCCAGAAAAAGCAACAAACCTGAGGACTGGGAGAAATTTAGAATTCAGCAGAGGAGGACTAAGGGTTTAATTCGGAGGGGGAAAATAGAGTATGAGAGTAAGCTTGTAGGGAACATAAAAACTGACTGCAAAAGCTTCTATAGATATGTGAAGAGAAAAAGATTAGTGAAGACTAATGTAGGTCCCTTGCAGTCAGAATCAGGTGAATTTATAATGGGGTACAAAGAAATGGCAGACCAATTGAACAAATACTTTGGTTCTGTCTTCACGAAGGAAGACACAAATAACCTTCCAGAAGTACTAGGGGACTGAGGGTCTAGTGAGAAGGAGGAACTGAAGGATATCCTTATTATTAAGGAAATTGTGTTAGGGAAATTGATGGGATTGAAGACCGATAAATCCCCGGGGCCTGATAGTCTGCATCCCAGAGTACTTAAGGAAGTGGCCCTTGAATTGGTGAGCATTTTCCAACAGTTTATCGACTCTGGATCAGTTCCTATGGACTGGACGGTAGTTAATGTAACACCACTTTTTAAAAAGGGAGGGAGAGAGAAAGCGGGTAATTATAGACCGGTTAGCCTGACATCAGTAGTGGGGAAAATGTTGGAATTAGTTATTAAGGATGAAATAGCAGCGCATTTGGAAAGCAGTAACAGGATCGGTCCAAGTTAGCATGGATTTGTAAAGGGGAAATCATGCTTGACAAATCTTCTGAAATTTTTGGAGGATGCAACTAGTAAAGTGGACAAGGGAGAACCAGTGGATGTGGTGTATTTGGACTTTCCAAAGGCTTTTGACAAGGTCCCACACAAGAGATTGGTGTGCAAAATCAAAGCACATGGTATTTGGGGTAATGTACTGACGTGGACAGAGAACTGGTTGGCAGACAGAAAGCAGAGAGTCAGGATAAACGGGTCCTTTTCAGAATGGGAGGCAGTGACTAGTGGAGTTCCACAGGGCTCAGTGCTGGGACCCCAGCTCTTTACAATATACATCAATGATTTAGATGAAGGAATTGAGTGTAATATCTCCAAGTTTGCAGATGACACTAAACTGGGTTGCGGTGTGAGCTGTGAGGGGGACACTAAGAGACTGGTTAGGTGAGTGGGCAAATGCATGGCAGATGCAGTATAATGTGGATAAATGTGAGGTTATCCATTTTGGAGGCAAAAACACGAAGACAGAATATTATCTGAATGGTGGCAGATTAGGAAAAGGGGAGGTGCAACGAGACATGGGTGTCATGGTTCATCTGTCATTGAAAGTTGGCATGCAGGTACAGCAGGTGGTGAAGAAGGCAAATGACATGTTGGCCTTCATAGCTAGGGGATTTCAGTATAGGAGCAGGGAGGTCTTACTGCAATTGTACAGGGCCTTGGTGAGGCCTCACATGGAATATTGTGTTCAGTTTTGGTCTCCTAATCTGAGGAAGGACATTCTTGCTATTGAGGGAGTGCAGCGAAGGTTCACCAGACTGATTCCCGGGATGGCTGGACTGACATATGAGGAGACACTGGATCAACTGGGCCTTTATACATTGGAGTTTCGAAGAATGAGAGGGGATCTCATAGAAACATACAAGATTCTGATGGGACGGGACAGGTTAGATGCGGGTAGATTGTTCCTGATGTTGGGAAGTCCAGGGGACACAGTTGTGGATAAGGGGTAGGCCATTTAGGACTGAGATGAGGAGAAACTTCTTCACTCAGAGAGTTGTTAACCTGTGGAATTCCCTGCCGCAGAGAGTTGTTGATGCCAGTTCATTGGATATATTCAAGAGGGAGTTAGATATGGCTCTTACGGCTAAGAGGATCAAGGGGTATGGCGAGAAAGCAGGAATTGGGTACTGAGGGAATGATCAGCCATGATCTTATCGAATGGTGGTGCAGGCTCGAAGAGCCGAATGGCCTACTCCTGCACCTATTTTCTATGTTTCTCTGTTTCTATGTCACATCCAAAAGACGGCACCTCCGACAGTGCAGCACTCCCTCAGTACTACACCAGAGTATCAGCCTGCATTTTGTGCTCGAGTCTCCCAACGTTCTGACTCCGAGGCGAGAGTGCTGCCCACTGAGCCACAGCTGACACCTAGAGACCCTCTGTACATTGCAGGAAACCACCACTAATAAAAGGAGGAATGAGGACTGGATGTACATAGTAACTCAGAATACAAGTGGCGCTACATCTGGCCCTGTTTCTTATTTACTTCTGTGCTGTGTGACTCTGAGACAGCCATGTGATAGGCATGTGTTTAGTTATACTCTCCTCCCTCTTAAAGGTCGCCCGTCTATATATAAAACCCTTCTGGTTCGAGAAAGAAAAAAACAAACGGCAAAGGGAAGATAATGAGTGGGGATGGTCTGGGTCGCAGTTTCTAATGATAGCTGCGTCGTCGGCACTCTGTAATTGTGCTTGGCACTAATTTAGGAAGTTTACAGTCCGACCTGCCCCGTCACAATGAACTTGGAGTCCCGGTGTCTGGAATGCATTAGCTGTCTGCAGCTCCCATCTACACGTGGCCCGTGTGTGACGGGGCAGCAAGCCAGGCTTGTGCCGACCAATGGGAGCCCGAGGGCCGCCTAATTGGATGCAGCTGTGGGGGTCAGAAGTGGCCCGCAGTGCAACACGTTGCTCGATGCACAGGAAATATCTCTCTCGGGCACGTGTGTGTGGCTGTGTGTGTGTGTGTGAGAGAGAGCGAGCGATCATACATCAGGTTCCTAAAGATGGGGGAGGTGGGGAGTAGTGCTCGCTGCCTTCGCTTGTGCTGCTACCGATTGTCGGACTATCGGCTCACTTGGAACAACCGAGTTTTTTTGTTGCTGGAACACCTCATTTGTTTGGCTCGTTCCCAGTGGGGAAGGGGAGGGAATTGTTGAGCTACATTGAGGCCTATGTTTGAAGGGTTTTCAGGGTGTTCAACCCCCCCACTCCACTGCCCCACAAATTATTTTTTAATCGGACTATTCCCCTTTTGAAAGAATGTGCCTTCGATCACCTGATCGAGGCACAAAACTTCAAGCAGTGAGAAGCCATTAGTTGGGTTCGTGGTTCTGAATGTTCACCAGGATGTTGCCGTGAACAGTGGTGAAGCTGTGATAGACCAGCCGCCCATAACACACACTTGGACATGGTGCTTTCGTGTTTTTGTCCGACAAATTATTTTCAATTGATTGAATTGTTCGATTTAATGGAAGTAATGTTTCTGCGTGGACCTTGTTGTGAAATTCATCTTTGAAAATTAGACCTTTTTGAAGTAGTTTCAGAATAAGGGGTTGCCCATTTAAAACTGAGATGAGGAGGTATTTCTTCTCTCTGAGGGTCGTGAATCTGTGGAATTCTCTGCCCCAGAGAGCTGTGGAGGCTGGGTCACTGAATATATTTGAGGTGAAGATAGACAAATTTTTGAATGACAAGCGAGTCAAGGGTTATGGGGTAAGGGCAGGGAAGGAAAGTTGAGGCCAAGATCAGATCAGCTATGATCTTACTAAATGGCGGAGCAGGCTCAGGAGACCAAACGGCCCACTCCTGCCCCTATTTCTTGTGCTCTATGTTCTTATGTCAGGCAAACTAATATCCAAGTAGTCCCCAATAAAATTCCTACCTACGCCACTGGCTCAGATGGTGCCTTTAGTCACTTGGCTTGGATTTTTTAGCATACCGTGATCTTGTAATACATTCCTATTGATCATATGTAGCCCTCCCATGGTTGAAGATGCAGGAGCTGTATGCACCGCTAGCCAGTAATGCAGGCGAGTGGAAGATAATGCATTTCCTTGGGATGCAGCAATGTGTTGGTAGCCTCGCATGCTGGGCTCCAAAGTTGCAGGAGTGAGTTCCTGATCTTGTCTGTGCTGCCGAAGGTAAGAGAAAAAAAGCAGCGGTTCAGTAAGCCACAAAGGCTGTCACCGATCTCTTCACTTGGGGTGGTACGGGAAGAAACTTAGCAGAACCATTCCTCAGGAGATGAAATGCGTGCAAAATGGAACCCGCTACCACAGGGAGTGGTTGAAGCGAATTGTATAGATGCATTAAAGGGGAGGCTAGACAAGTGTATGAGGGAGAAGGAAATAGAGGGTTATGCTGATAGATTTAGATGAGGAAAGACGGGAGGAGGCTTGAGTGGAGCATAAACGCCGGCATGAACTGGTTGGGCCAAATGGCCTGTTTCTGTGCCATATATCCTAGGTAATATATCCTAAGTAATATATCCTATGCAACAGAATCCACGATCGGATAGAATGTACACGGACTGTGAGAGAAGAATAAATGGGTGGCATTGAATCCATGTTTGGGTAGATCGCAGACAGGCTGTAAAAGGAGATTAAATGGGTGCAATAGAATCCATGTTAGGATAGAATGTACAAGGGCGGAGAAAGGACATTAAGCGGATGGGGTTGAGTCCATGATCAGAGCGATTGTACATGGGCTGTGGAAGAAGATTAAATGGGTTCATGATGGGGCGGACAACATATTGTGAAAGGATTGGGTTAATGGGCCAAACCACCTCTTCTGTGCTGGGAATGGAAACTTGTTCGGCGTTGTCTGGGCTATTCCATCAGTTCAGAAAAGGGGTGGCGTTCAGTGAAATTCATTGAAGAGAAAATATAATACATTTGCAAAAAAAAAGACATTTCAAGGCGTTAGCCTTGGCACAGTGGTAGCACTTTCCCACGTAATCCAGGCTGACACTCCAGTGCAGTGCTGAGGGAGTGCTGCTATGTTGGGGGTGCCTTTTTCGATGAGATGTTAAACCAAAGCCCCTCCTGCCCTCTCGGGTGGACGTCCTGGCCAATATTTATTCCTCAACCAACATCTCTAAACCAGACTATCTGGTCATTATCTCATTGCTGTTTGTGGGAGCTTGCTGTGTGCAAATTGGCTGCCGCGTTTCCTACATTGCAACAATGACGACACTTCAAAAAGTTTTTCACTGACTGTAAAGCGCTTTGGGACGTCCTGGGGTTCTGAAGTCACTATATAAATGCAAGTCCTTCTTGCTTTTCTTTTTGAAACAATGTCCTGCTCTTTCAGGGCTCCATCTAAGAGTGCCTGCCCAGTCTGCTGACTGGTTGTCCTTGAAACATTAACCAGCTGCTCCGACAGACGTGTTCACTTTTAAACCGGGGTTCCATTGCTTATTACAAGCTCAGCTCGGGGTCAAATAGGATGCTGAGGTCGGAAACAGTCACCCGTTAGCTGCTTTCTCGCCCTCTGTATAATGAGTTACTTTTTTCTGGATTCGTCCATTCCTAGCTAGCCAGACCTGCACTAGCTGCAACAGATCACCATTTAGCTGCAAAATTTAAAAATGGTACCTTAATTGTGAAGCAAGAGTGCAAAGGGCCGGAAAATCCAGCCCAATATCCTTAATGTCTCAGATAATTTGTGTATTCATTCCAAACTATGATGGGTCTTTTTCTTGTTGCAATTCCCACATTTGCGTTTGGCTGATTCTGCTGTCATTAAACCACTGCTTGAGCTGCTTGGATGGGATGCAATGAATTCTGAGGTTGTTGACTGATGAATGGGATTTTGCTCTGAGTTGGTAAATTCCGACTTGAGGTAATCTTGATTACCCTCATCATGCAGCCAAACCTGACTCTGGCTATTTGCAAGGAGAGAGTAGGAGGAACTTCACATTCCATCTAAACTGTGCCATATCTGATGTGTCGCCTCTCAAATATGATATGAGACACTAGAAGTGAGGAAAGTTATTCTGTTCACTGGATGGGTTGCACTTCAACAGAGCCGGGACCAATATCTTCACTGAGGAGTTTGCCAGTACTGTTGGGGAGGATTTAAACTAGCTTTACAGAGGGACGGGAACTGAGAGCATTATCAGAAGGGAGAGAAGCCAAGCTGAAAATGGAAGGCAGAAAATTAGTAAGCGAGTTTGGAAGACGGAGGAAATAAAGGCTAGAAAATAGACAACAAGGCAGTTTGGCAATGCTAAATAGTTTATACTTTAATGCAAGGAGTCAGCAATAAGGAGAAGAGCTAAGGACACGGATCGACACGTGGGATTATGATATTGTAGAATTACTGAGACATGGCTGAAAGAAGGGCAGGAATGGCAGCTCAACATTCCTGGTTACATGGTTTTTAGACGAGATAGAAAGGGGGGTAAAACAGGAAGGAGGGTCACAATATTGATTAAAAAATCAATTATAGCTGTGAGAAGGGATGATATGTTAGAAGGATCATCAAATGAGGCCATATGGGTTGAACTGAAGAACAAAAAGGGGCGATCACACTGTTGGGAGTGCAGAATAGACCCCCAAACAGTCCAAGAGAGATACAAAGAGCAAATTTGTAGACAAATTTCTGACAAAAACAATAGGGCAGTAATAGTGGGGGATTAAAATTACCCTAATATTGGGCTCAATTTTTCCCGAGCCCGTTTTCTGGCGTATTGCCAGATTTGTGCCGCTTAGTTAGATTAAAAAATGCATCAGAAAAAAATCTCCAAGGTTTCCCCGATGTTTGGCCTCTAATCTGCAGCCGCGCAACGTGACCAGTCGCCTCGGGGGGGTGGAGCCTGCGGTCTGCGACGGAAAAAGAAGCCGGGCCTTCTGCGCATGCACGGGAGTAAAAACTGATGCTCTTGACGTCACTGAAATGGCCGCACATGCCCAGTAGAGCGAGGTGCCTTCTTGGTCAGCTGTGGTGAGTACCCTCACCCGCCGAGCCTCTCCGGTGCCTTCTCGCTGCTCTGAGGCCTCCGATTTCGTGCCGGTCCAGGTCCGTTCCGCTTCCCGCCTCTAGCCCAGGCCGAATGGCCTCCAATGTACTTACCTGCACGATTTCTTTAACTCTCCGCAAGGGTTTTCTCAAGAGGCCATATATGCTGGCCATATAGGCTGGCCTAATTAGAAATGGAGTGACTATTAGCTGGCCAAAGTTGCCTAAATGGCCAGAATTGGTGTAGGTGCTGGCAACGCCCCCTTTTTAAGGAAATAAAATTTACTTAAAAAAAAATGTAGCTAACTGAGTTACGCTGGTAAAAATTGATTGGGGAAACTGGGGATTTTAAAGTTAGGCCAGAAAAAGCAGTCTACTCCAAAAAAATACTGGGGAAAATTGAGCCCATTAACTGGGATACTATCAATGTAAAAGGTATAGAGGGCACAGATTTCCTAAATTGTATTCTGGAGAATTTTTTTAGCTAATACGTAGCAAGCCCAACAAGAGGGGGGACAGTTCTGGATTTTGTGTTCAGGAATGAAACTGGGCAGGTGAAGGGAGTAGTAGTGGGGGAGCATTTTTGTGGTAGTGATCATAATTCAGTTAGTTTTAGCATAATTATGGATAAGGACTAAGATAAAACCGAGTAAGGGTACTAAATTGGGGAAGGCCAATTTTACTAGGCAGAGAAGTGATTTAACAAAAGTGGACTGGAAACAGCTACTTGAAGATAAATCAGTGTCAGAGCAGTGAGAGGCATTTAAGAGGGAGGTACATGGAGTTCAGGGTAAACATGTTCCCACAAAGAAAAAGGGTAGAACTACCAAATGTAGAGCCCCCTGGATGACCAGGTGCATACAGGGTAAGATAAGGCAAAAAAGGGATCCTATATCAGACATCATGAGCTCAATACTGCAGAAAGTCTAGAAAAGTATAGAAAGTGCAGGGGGAAATTAAGAAGAAATTAAGAAAGCAAAGAGAGGGCATGAAAAAATACTGGCAAGTACAACCCAAAGATGTTTAATAATTATATGAAGAGCAAGAGGATAACTAAAGAAAGAGTAGGGCCTATTAGGGACCAAAATGGTGATCTATGTGTGGAGGCGGAGAATGTGGGTCCGGTACTAAGTGAATACTTTGCGGCTGTCTTCACAAAAGAGGGGGACGATGCCGAGGAAGATAGTGACATAATGGACGGGATCAACATAGTAAGAGAGGAAGTTTTAAAGGGTTTAGCATCTACAAAAGTAGATAAATCGCCAGGATCAGATAAAATATATCTGAGGCTACTAAAAGAAGCATGGGAGGAAATTACGGAGGCTCTGATCATCATTTTCCAATCCCCTCTGGCTACATCAGTTGTGCCAGAGGATTGGAGATCTGGTAACGTTGTACCATTGTTTAAAAAGGGAGGAAGGGATAAACCAAATAATTACAGGCCAGTTAGTTTAACCTCAGTGGTGGGCAAATTACTGGAATCAATGCTGAGGGACAGTATAACCCTTCATTTAGAAAAACACAATCAAGGAGTCAGCATGGATTTGTTAAGGGAAGGTTGTGTCTGACTAACTTGATGGAGTTTTTTTGAGGAGGTAACAAGGAGAATCGATGAAGGCAGTAGTTTACATGGATTTTAGTAAGGCTTTTGTCAAGGTCCCACATGGTAGGCTGATCAAAAAAGTAAAAGCCCATAAGATCCAAGGGAGAGTGGCAAATTGGATCCAAAACTGGCTGTGCCAGGAAGCAAAGGGTAATGGTTGAGGGGAGTTTTTGTGACTGGAAGGCTGTTTCTAGGAGGTTCCACAGGGCTCAGTACTCAGTCCCTTACTTTTTGTAAGGGGGCATGATAAAGAAATTTGCAGATGATACAAAAATTGGCCGTATGGTTGACAGTGAGGAGGAAAGCTCCAGACTGCAGGAAGATATCAATAAACTGGTCAGTTGGGCAGAAAAGTGGCAAATGGAATTCAATCCGGAAAAGTGTGAGGTAATGCATTTGAGGGGCTACAAGGCAAAGGAATACACAATACATGGGGGGATACAGAGAGGTGTGGAGGAACAGAGGGACCTTGGAGTACATGTCCATAGATCCTTAAAGGTAGCAGGACAGGTCGAGAAGGTAGTTAAAAAGGCATAGGGGATGCTTTCCTTTATTAGCTGAGGCATAGAAAACAAGAGCAAGGAAGTTATGCTAGAACTGCATAAAACACAGTTAGGCCACCATTTGAGTACTGCTTGCAGTTCTGGTCACCACATTACAAGAAGGATGTGATTGGAAGGGAGCAGAGGAGATTTACGACAGACAGGAAGCAAAGAATAGGAGTAAATGGGTACTTTTCAGAATGGCAGGCAGTGACTAGTGGGGTACCGCAAGGTTCTGTGCTGGGGCCCCAGCTGTTTACACTGTACATTAATGATTTAGACGAGGGGATTAAATGTAGTATCTCCAAATTTGCGGATGACACCAAGTTGGGTGGCAGTGTGAGCTGCGAGGAGGCTGCTATGAGGCTGCAGAGTGACTTGGATAGGTTAGGTGAGTGGGCAAATGCATGGCAGATGAAGTATAATGTGGATAAATGTGAGGTTATCCACTTTGGTGATAAAAAGAGAGAGACAGACTATTATCTGAATGGTGACAGATTAGGAAAAGGGGAGGTGCAACGAGACCTGGGTGTCATGGTACATCAGTCATTGAAGGTTGGCATGCAGGTACAGCAGGCGGTTAAGAAAGCAAATGGCATGTTGGCCTTCATAGCGAGGGGATTTGAGTACAGGGGCAGGGAGTTGTTGCTACAGTTGTGCAGGGCCTTGGTGAGGCCACAGCTGGAGTATTGTGTACAGTTTTGGTCTCCTAACTTGAGGAAGGACATTCTTGCTATTGAGGGAGTGCAGCGAAGGTTCACCAGACTGATTCCTGGGATGGTGGGACTGACCTACCAAGAAAGACTGGATCAACTGGGCTTGTATTCACTGGAATTCAGAAGAATGAGAGGGGACCTCATAGAAACGTTTAAAATTCTGACAGGTTTAGACAGGTTAGATGCAGGAAGAATGTTCCCAATGTTGGGGAAGTCCAGAACCAGGGGTCACAGTCTAAGGATAAGGGGTAAGCCATTTAGGACCGAGATGAGGAGAAACTTCTTCACCCAGAGAGTGGTGAACCTGTGGAATTCTCTACCACAGAAAGTTGTTGAGGCCAATTCACTAAATATATTCAAAAGGGAGTTAGATGAAGTCCTTACTACTAGGGGGATCAAGGGGTATGGCGCGAAAGCAGGAAGGGGGTACTGAAGTTACATGTTCAGCCATGAACTCATTGAATGGCTGTGCAGGCTAGAAGGGCCGAATGGCCTACTCCTGCACCTATTTTCTATGTTTCTATGTTGCCAGGACTGGAAAACTTTAGCTATGAGGAAAGATTGGATAGGCTGGGGTTGTTTTCCTTGGAACACAGGAGTCTGAGGAAAGATTTAATTGAGATGTATAAAATTATGAGGGGTGTAGATAGAGTGGATAGGAAGGACCTATTTCCCTTGGCAGAGGGGTCAATAACCAGGGGGCATAGATTTAAAGTAGTTGGTAGAAGCATTGGAGAGGATATGAGGAAACATTTCTTCACCCAGAGAGTGGTGGGGGTCTAGAACTCACTGCCTGAAAGGGTGATAGAGGCAGAAACCCTCATCACTTGGATGTGCACGTAAGAGCAGTGACCTACAGGGCTATGGACCTAGTGCTGGAAGATGGGATTAGGCTGGGTAGCTCTTTTTCAACCGGCACGGACCCGATAGGCCGAATGGCCTCCTTCTATGAAAGTTACAAATGACATTCTCTTTGACTGTGAGTGTTGTACATTATCCTTCCTCATCTTTCTTGGCCCCTCTGCAGCCTTTGACAGAGTCCAGCACAGCATCCTTCTCTCCTCTGTTCCCCCAGCTAAGTGAGACTGCTCTTGCCTTGTTCCACCTTTGCCAATCCAATCGTACACAAAGGATTTCCACATTGCTTCTCTTCGCGTCCCCACACTGTTACCTCTGGACTCACTCAAGGATCTCTCCTTGGTCTCCTCCTCTTCCTCATCTACAAGCTGCCTTTTGGTGACATCCTCCGATCACATGGTGTCCGGTTCCACATTTACGCTGACGACACTCAGCTCTACCTCTCCACCATTTCCCTCGACCTCTGTTGTCAGACTGCTTGTCTGATGTCCAGTCTTGGATGAGCCAAATTTCCTCGAGCTAAACATTGGGGTGACTGAAGCCATCATCTTCAGCCATTGCCACAAACTCCATACCCTCGCCACCGTTTTTGATTCCCTCCCCAGCCACGATCGGAGTTTCTGATCCCACGTCCTCACTGTTATATATGTGAACTTTTATTTACTCTGTACTACCACCAGAGGGCTCATCCCCTAGAGTCCCAAGGGATCCCATAATCCCTTGGGAGCACAGGTATTTAAGGAGGCCTCACAGATTGGAGAGGCACTCTGGAGACCTGCAATAAAAGACTATGGTCACACTTTACTTTGAGCTCACAGTGTTCTTTTTCTCTTTCTCCATACATAACTCGCCATCACAACATTTGCACCTGGGTAACATTGTCCGCCTCTGCCTCGGTTCAGCTGCTGCTGAGACCCTCCTCCGTCCATGCATTTGTCTCCTCCTGACTCAATTAGTCCAATGCTCACCCTTCTTGCCACCTATCCTCCCTCCACCTTAAACTTAAGCTAATCCAAAACTAAAGGTACAGTAGCCTAGTGTCCATCATCATAGGCAGTCGCTCGGAATCGAGGAAGACTTGCTTCCACTCTTAACATGAGTTCTTAGGTGGGTGTACAGTCCAATACGAGAACCACAGTCTCTGTCACAGGTGGGACAGACAGTCATTGAGGGAAAGGGTGGGTGGGACTGGTTTGCCGCACACTCTTTCCGCTGGCTGCGCTTGATTTCTGCATGCAGTAATCAAGCCTAGTGTACGATGGTACTGGACTAGCAATCTGGAGGTTGTGAGTTCAGATCCCACCATGGCAAGTTGTGAACTTGAATTCATTAGATCTGGTGATTTGTGGGCTGGTGCGAGATAGAATAATCATGAAAGCTGGCGAATTGTTGTAAAAACCAACTGGTTCACAAATATCGTTCAGGGACGGGACCTGCCGTTCCAGTACTACACTACGAGGTTGATTCTTAATGCCCTCAGGGCAGTTAGGCAATAAATCACCCACATCCCAAGAACAATAATATAAATAGAAAACTCTGATGTCCATATCCTATCCCGCACCAAGTCCCACTCACCCATCATCCCTGTTCTCCCTGACCTAAATTGGCTCCCGGTCTCGCTGTGCCTCCAGTTTAAAATCTCATCCTCATGTTTAAATCTCTTCGTGACCTCCCCACGTCGCTACCTCTGTAACCTTCTCCAGCCCTCCCTGCCCCCGCACTCCACCGCCGACCTGAACTCTCCGTTCCTCAGACTCTGGCCTCTTGTGCCTCCCTCCCTCGCTCCCTACACACCACCTTTAGAGACCTTCCTTTCAGCTGCCTGAGTCCCATGCTTTGAAATTCCATCCCTTACCCTTCCCTCCTTTCATCCTTTAGGACCCTCATTAAAACGCACCTCTTTGACCAAGCTTTCATCCACCTTTTCCAAAATCTCCTCCTGTGGTTCCACGTCCAATTTTGGTGATTATGTCTCAGTGAAGCTCCTGGGGACATTTTTCTACATTAACAGCTCTATTTAAAGGCAAGTCATTGTTGTCTGCCTCACGGTGAATAGAGCAAGATTAAGCAGAGACTGAGGATCAGTCAGTCAGGTTTTGTCATGGAGTCTAAGAACCTAGAAATGTTGGAAGAAAGATATCCTCTTGCTCAAGTCAAGTAAGCTCATGGGAAGCATGAGATATTCTTTATTTTGTATTATTGTACATTAGTAAATTGTATTGATCGAATTAAGTGAGTCCAATCATAAGTGCTGTTCTGTATATTCACCTCACTGAAAGAAAACAACTTCATCAATTTTAAGCCGGCCATGTCACACCAAGTGGTTGTTCGATCTGTCTTTGGAGAGATTGAAGAAGTACACAGACGACAGACACAAATATCCTGTTCGGGTCACAAGGGAGTACTATTGTTACATGCCGAGGTACACTATCCTATCAGTAGCTTTAGGACCGTGTCAGTCAACTCCCAGAAAAGTGAAATGCTCAGATCACTGAAAGAAACAATTGGCACCACTGAACCGGAGAAGGAATTTACGGCAGACCTGAATTTGTAACCGTCCACAACACAAAAGTGTCCCTAAATTGGCCATCTTGTTCAGACACATCAGATTGGACAACGGGAAATAGAAGCATAGAAAATAGGTGCAGGAGTGGGCCATTCGGCCCTTCGAGCCTGCACCGCCATTCAATGAGTTCATGGCTGAACATGCAACTTCAGTACCTCATTCCTGCTTTCTCGCCATACCCCTTGATCCCCCTAGTAGTAAGGACTACATCTAACTCCTTTTTGAATATATTTAGTGAATTGGCCTCAACAACTATCTGTGGTAGAGAATTCCACAGGTTCACCACTCTCTGGGTGAAGAAGTTTCTCCTCATCTCGGTCCTAAATGGCTTACCCCTTATCCTTAGATTGTGACCCCTGGTTCTGGACTTCCCCAACATTGGGAACATTCTTCCTGCATCTAACCTGTCTACACCCGTCAGAATTGTAAACGTTTCTATGAGATCCCCTCTCATTCTTCTGAACTCCAGTGAATACAAGTCCAGTTGATCCAGTCTTTCTTGAGATGTCAGTCCCGCCATCCTGGCGATCAGTCGAGTGAACCTTCGCTGCGCTCCCTCAATAGCAAGAATGTCCTCCCTCAATTTAGGAGACCAAAACTGTACACAATACTCCAGCTGTGGCCTCACCAAGGCCCTTTACAACTGTAGCAACACCTCCCTGCCCCTGTACTCAAATCCCCTCACTATGAAGGCCAACATGCCATTTGCTTTCTTAACCGCCTGCGGTACCTGCATGTCAACCTTCAATGACTGATGTATCATGACACCCAGGTCTCGTTGCACCTCCCCTTTTCCTAATCTGTCACCATTCAGATAATAGTCTGTCTCTCTGTTTTTACCACCAAAGTGGATAACCTCACATTTATCCACATTATACTTCATCTGGCATGCATTTGCCCACTCACCTAACCTATCCAAGCCACTCTGCAGCCTCATAGCATCCTCCTCACAGCTCACACTGCCACCCAACTTGGTGTCATCCGCAAATTTGGAGATACTACATTTAATCCCCTCGTCTAAATCATTAATGTACAATGTAAACAACTGGGGCCCCAGCACAGAACCTAGCGGTACCCCACTAGTCACTGCCTGCCATTCTGAAAAGTACCCATTTACTCCTACTCTTTAATAAGAACATAAGAACATAAGAATTAGGAACAGGTGCATGCCATCTAGCCCCTCGAGCCTGCTCCGCCATTCTACAAGATCATGGCTGATCTGGCCGTGGACTCAGCTCCACTTACCCGCCCTCTCCCCATAACCCTTAATTCCCTTATTGGTTAAAAATCTATCTATCTGTGATTTGAATACATTCAATGAGCTAGCCTCAACTGCTTCCTTGGGCAGAGAATTCCACAGATTCACAACCCTCTGGGAGAAGAAATTCCTTCTCAACTCGGTTTTAAATTGGCTCCCCCATATTTTGAGGCTGTGCCCCCTAGTCTAGTCTCCCCGACCAGTGGAAACCTTTCTGCCTCTATCTTGTCTATCCCTTTCATTATTTTAAATGTTTCTATAAGATCACCCCTCATCCTTCTGAACTCCAACGAGTAAAGACCCAGTCTACTCAATCTGTCATCATACGGTAACCCCCTCATCTCCGGAATCAGCCTAGTGAATCATCTCTGTACACCCTCCAAAGCTAGTATATCCTTCCTTATGTAAGGTGACCAAAACTGCACGCAGTACTCCAGGTGCGGCCTCACCAATACCGTTGCAGCAGGACCTCCCTGCTTTTGTACTCCATCCCTCTCGCAATGAAGGACAACATTCCATTCGCCTTCCTGATTATCTGCTGCACCTGCAAACTAACTTTTTGGGAGAGTTTCATGCACAAGGACCCCCAGGTCCCTCTGCACCGAGCATGTTGTAATTTCTCCCCATTCAAATAATATTCCCTTTTAATGTTTTTTTTTCCAAGGTGGATGACCTCACATTTTTCGACATTGTATTCCATCTGCCAAACCTTAGCCCATTCGCTTAACCTATCTAAATCTCTTTGCAGCCTCTCTGTGTCCTCTACACAACCCGCTTTCCCACTAATCCTTGTGTCATCTGCAAATTTTGTTACACTACACTCTGTCCCCTCTTCCAGGTCATCTATGTATATTGTTAACAGTTGTGGTCCCAGCACCGATCCCTGTGGCACACTACTAACCACCGATTTCCAACCTGAAAAGGACCCATTTATCCCAACTCTCTGCTTTCTGTTAGCCAGCCAATTCTCTATCCATGCTAATACATTTCCTCTGACTCCGCGTACCTTTATCTTCTGCAGTAACCTTTTGTGTGGCACCTTATCGAATGCCTTTTGGAAATCTAAATACACCACATCCATCGGTACACCTCTATCCACCATGCTCATTATATCCTCAAAGAATTCCAATAAATTAGTTAAACATGATTTTCCCTTCATGAATCTATGTTGCGTCTGCTTGATTGCACTATTCCTATCTTGATGTCCCGCTATTTCTTCCTTAATGATAGCTTCAAGCATTTTCCCCACTACAGATGTTAAACTAACCGGCCTATAGTTACCTGCCTTTTGTCTGCCCCCTTTTTTAAACAGAGGTGTTACATTAGCTGCTTTCCAATCCGATGGGTACCTCCCCAGAGTCCAGAGAATTTTGGTAGATTATAACGAATGCATCTGCTATAACTTCCGCCATCTCTTTTAATACCCTGGGATGCATTTCATCAGGACCAGGGACTTGTCTACCTTGAGATCCATTAGCCTGTCCAGCACTACCCCCCTAGTGATAGTGATTGTCTCAAGGTCCTCCCTTCCCACATTCCCGTGACCAGCAATTTTTGGCATGGTTTTTGTGTCTTCCACTGTGAAGACCGAAGCAAAATAATTGTTTAAGGTCTCAGCCATTTCCACATTTCCCATTATTAAATCCCCCTTCTCATCTTCTAAGGGACCAACATTTACTTTAGTCACTCTTTTCCGTTTTATATATCGGTAAAAGCTTTTACTATCTGTTTTTATGTTTTGCGCAAGTTTACTTTCGTAATCTATCTTTCCTTTCTTTATTGCTTTCTTAGTCATTCTTTGCTGTCGTTTAAAATTTTCCCAATCTTCTAGTTTCCCACTAACCTTGGCCACCTTTTCCGCATTGGTTTTTAATTTGATACTCTCCTTTATTTCCTTGGTTATCCACGGCTGGTTATCCCTTCTCTTACCGCCCTTCTTTTTCACTGGAATATATTTTTGTTGAGCACTATGAAAGAGCTCCTTAAAAGTCCTCCACTGTTCCTCAATTGTGCCACTGTTTAGTCTGTGTTCCCAGTCTACTTTTGCCAATTCTACCCTCATCCCACTGTAGTCCCCTTTGTTTAAGCATAGTACGCTCGTTTGAGACACTACTTCCTTGCCCTCAATCATTATTACAAATTCAACCATACTGTGATCACTCATTCCGAGAGGATCTTTTACTCGGAGATCGTTTATTATTCCTGTCTCATTTTTGCTTCCTGTCTGCCAACCAGTTCTCTATCCACGTCGGCACTATCCCCAATCCCATGTGCTTCAACTTTGCACATTAATCTCTTGTGTGGGACCTTGTCGAAAGCCTTCTGAAAGTCCAAATACACCACATCAACTGGTTCTCCCTTGTCCACTCCACTGGAAACATCCTCAAAAAATTCCAGAAGATTTGTCAAGCATGATTTCCCTTTCACAAATCCATGCTGACTTGGACCTATCATGTCACCTCTTTCCAAATGCGCTGCTATGACATCCTTAATAATTGATTCCATCATTTTACCCACTACCGATGTCAGGCTGACCAGTCTATAATTCCCTGTTTTCTCTCTCCCTCCGTTTTTAAAAAGTGGGGTTACATTGGCTACCCTCCAGAGTCTATGGAATGTTGGAAAATGACTGTCAATGCATCCGCTATTTCCAAGGCCACCTCCTTAAGTACCCTGGGATGCAGACCATCAGGCCCTGGGGATTTATCGGCCTTCAATCCCATCAATTTCCCCAACACAATTTCCCAACTAATAAGGATTTCCCTCAGTTCCTCCTTCTTACTAGACCCTCTGACCCCTTTTATATCCGGAAGGTTGTTTGTGTCCTCCTTAGTGAATACCGAACCAAAGTACTTGTTCAATTGGTCTGCCATTTCTTTGTTCCCCGTTATGACTTCTCCTGATTCTGACTGCAGGGGACCTACGTTTGTGTTTACTAATCTTTTTCTCTTTACATATCTATAGAAACTTTTGCAGTCCGTCTTAATGTTCCCTGCAAGCTTCCTCTCGTACTCTATTTTCCCTGCCCTAATCAAATCCTTTGTCCTCCTCTGCTGAGTTCTAAATTTCTCCCAGTCCCCGGGTTTGCTGCTATTTCTGGCCAATTTGTATGCCACTTCCTTGGCTTTAATGCTATCCCTGATTTCCCTTGATAGCCACGGTTGAGCCACCTTCCCTTTTTTATTTTTACGCCAGAAAAGGGATGTACAATTGTTGTAGTTCATCCATGAGGTCTCTAAATGTCTGCCATTGCCCATCCACTGTCAACCCCTTAAATATCATTCGCCAATCTATCCTAGCCAGTTCACGCCTCATACCTTCAAAGTTACCCGTCTTTAAGTTCTGGACCATGGTCTCTGAATTAACTGTTTCATTCTCCATCCTAATGTAGAATTCCACCATATTATGGTCACTCTTCCCCAAGGGGCCTCACACAACGAGATTGCTAATTAATCCTCTCTCATTACACAACACCCAGCCTAAGATGGCCTCCCCCCTAATTGGTTCCTCGACATATTGGTCTAAAAAATCATCCCTTATGCACTCCAGGAAATCCTCCTCCACCGTTTGGTTAGCCCAGTTTATATGCATATTAAAGTCACCCATGATAACTGCTGCACCTTTATTGCATGCACCCCTAATTTCCTGTTTGATGCCCTCCCCAACATCACTACTACTGTTTGGAGGTCTGTACACAACTCCCACTAACGTTTTTTGCCCTTTGGTGTTCTGCAGCTCTACCCATATAGATTCCACATCATCCAAGCTCATGTCCTTCCTAACTATTGCATTAATCTCCTCCTTAACCAGCAATGCTACCCCACCTCCTTTTCCTTTTATTCTATCCTTCCTGAATGTTGAATACCCTTGGATGTTGAGTTCCCAGCCCTGATCATCCTGGAGCCACGTCTCTTTAATCCCAATCACATCATATCTGTTAACATCTATTTGCACAGTTAATTCATCCACCTTATTACGGATACTCCTTGCATTAAGACACAAAGCCTTCAGGCTTGTTTTTTTAACACCCTTTGTCCTTTTAGAATTATGATGTAGTGTGGCCCTTTTTGTTTTTTGCCTTTGTTTACTCAGCCTTCCACTATTGCTTTTTACCTTTCTACCATCTGTTTCTGACTCCATATTACTTCGTCCTGTCTCACTACATAGGCTCCCATCCCCCTGCCATACTAGTTTAAACACTCCCGAACTGCATTAGCAAATGTTACCCCCAGGACATCAGTTCCAATCCTGCCCAAGTGCAGACTGTCCCTTTTGTACAGGTCCCACTTCCCCCAGAACTGGTTCCAATGTCCCAGGAATTTGAATCTCTCCCTCTTGCACCACTGCTCAAGCCACGTATTTATTCTAACTATCCTGCTCCCTCTACTCTGATTAGCACATGGCACTGGTAGCAATCCAAAGATTACTCACTTTGAGGTCCTACTTTTTAATTTAACTCCTAGCTCCCTAAATTCAGCTTGTAGGACCTCTTCCCGCTTCTTACCTATATCGTTGGTACCTACATGTACCACGACAACTGGCTGTTCACCCTCCCTCTCCAGAATGCTTTGCAGCCACTCTGCGACATCCTTGACCCTTGCACCAGGGGGGCAACATACCATCCTGGAGTCTCGGTTGCGGCCGCAGAAACTCCTATCTATTCCCCTTACAACAGAGTCCCCTATCACTATAGCTCTCCCACTCTTTTTCCTGCCCTTCTGTGCAGCAGAGCCACCCATGGTGCCATGAACCTGGCTGCTGGTGCCTTCCCCTGGTAAGTCATCTCCCCCAACAGTATCTAAAACGGTATATCTGTTTTGGAGGGAGATGACCGCAGGGGACTCCTGCACTACCTTCCTGCTCTTGCCTTGTCTCTTGGTCACCCATTCACTATCTGTCCTAACGCTTACTTGTGGTGTGACCAACTCACTAAATGTGCTATCCACAACATTCTCAGCATCGCGCATGCTCCAGAGTGAGTCCACCGCAGCTCCAGTGCCATCATGCGGTCTGTCAGGAGCTGCAGCTGGACACACTTCCCGCACACATAGTAGTCAGGGACACTTCACTTCCCACATAGCACAGGAGGAGCATGACACAGGTCCGAGCTCTCCTGCCATGACTTAACCCTTAAATTAATTTACTTATTAAAATTTACTTAAACACCAAACAGCTACTTAGTAGTTTGCTGCCAATTAAACCAATCTAAAAGTCAGTCTAAAAGAGAGTTATACTTACCAGTCGAACATCGAACCACTTACCAGCTTGGCTGTGACATCACCTCTCGATTTCGCACCCCTCTATCTTTGTCTGCAGCTGATTGGGCTGGTCTCTGGGCCTCCGTCTCCTACTCTCGCACTCCTTATCAGCTGGTCTAGTGTCAGCACTGGTTGGAAAAACAAGACAAAACAGCACCTGCCACCCCCACTTGCCCAAACTCACCCACTTACCAAACTCACGAATGCCACTCTTTGCTGCTGCACACTGGTCACACTGGCTCAGCAAGGTGTGCTCTTCTGAAACTGGTGCTGACACAACTGGGGGCCCTGTATCTAACCTGTGCTGTACCTGCCCTGGGAGTGTTTGATGGGACAATGTAGAGGAGCTTTACTCTGTATCTAACCCGTGCTATACCTGCCCTGGTAGTGTTTGATGGGACAGTGTAGAGGAGCTTTACTCTGTATCTAACCCATGCTATACCAGCCCTGAGAGTGTTTGATAGGACAGTGTCTCGACTGGGTCTTGTGTAACGAGAGAGGATTAATTGTGCGTGGCCCCTTGGGGGATGAGTGACCATAATGTGGTAGAATTCTTCATTAAGATGGAGAGCGACACTGTTAATTCAGAGACTAGGGTCCTGAACTTAAAAGAAAGGAAACTTCAATGGTATGAGACATGATTTGGCTAGGATAGACGGGCAAATAATACTTAAAGGGTTGACGGTGGATAGGCAATGGCAGACATTTAAAGATCACATGGATGAATTACAACTATTGTCTGGCATAAAACTACAACAGGAAAGGTGGCTCAACTGTGGCTAGCCAGGGAAATTAGCGACAGTGTTAAATCCAGAAAAAACCGCAAACCTGATGACTGGGAGAAATTTAGAATTCAGCAGAGGAGGACTAAGGGTTTAATTAGGAGGGGGAAAATAGAGTATGAGAGTAAGCTTGTAGGGAACATAAAAACTGACTGCAAAAGCTTCTATAGATATGTGAAGAGAAAAAGATTAGTGAAGACTAATGTAGGTCCCTTGCAGTCAGAATCAGGTGAATTCATAATAAGGAAATGGCTGACCAATTGAATAAATACTTTGGTTCTGTCTTCACTAAGGAAGACACAAATAACCTCCCGAAAATACTAGGGGACCGAGGGTCTAGCGAGAAGGAGGAACTGAGGGAAATCCTCATTGGTCAGGAAATGGTGTCAAGGAAACTGATGGGGCTGAAGGCCGATAAATCCCCAGGGCCTGATAGTCTGCACCCCGGAGTATCAGTGGCCCTAGAAATAATGGTATTGGTGGTCATTTTCCAAAATTCCATGGATCTGGATCAGTACCTATGGATTGGATGGTCGTTAATGTAACCCCACTTTTTAAAAAAGGAAAGAGAGAGAAAACAAGGAATTACAGACCGGTTAGCCTGACATTGGTGGTGGGGAAAATGATGGAATCAATTATTAAAGATGTAATAGCAGCGCATTTGGAAAGCAGTGACAGGATCAGGCCAAGTCAGCATGGATTTATGAAAGGGAAATCATGCTTGACAAATCTTCTAGAGTTTTTTGAGTAACTAGTAACTAGTAGAATGGATAAGGGAGAACCAGTGGATGTGGTGTATTTGGACTTTCAAAAGGCTTTTGACAAGGTCCCAGACAAGAGATTAGTGTGCAAAATTAAGGCACATGGTATTGGGAGTAATGAATTGACGTGGATAGAGAACTGGTTAGCAGACAGGAAGCAAAGAGTGGAAATAAACGGGTCCTTTTCAGAATGGCAGGCAGTGACTAGTGGGGTGCCACAAGGTTCAGTGCTGGGACACCAGCTATTTACAATATACAGTAATAATTTAGACGAAGGAATTGAATGTAATATCTCCAAGTTTGCAGATGACAATAAGCTTGGGTGGCAGTGTGAGCTGTGAGGAGGATGCTAAGAGACTGGAGAGTGACTTGGATAGGTTAGGTGAGTGGGCAAATGCATGACAGATGCAGTATAATGTGGATAAATGTGAGGTTATCCACTTTGGGGGCAAAAACAGGAAGGCAGATTATTATCTGAATGGTGACAGATTAGGAAAAGGGGAGGTGCAACGAAACCTGGGTGTCATGGTACATCAGTCATTGAAAGTAGGCATGCAGGTACAGGAGGCAGTAAAGAAAGCAAATGGTATGCTGGCCTTCATAGCGAGAGGATTTGAGTATAGGAGCAGGGAGGTCTTACTGCAGTTGTACAGGGCCTTGGTGAGACCACATCTTGAGTATTGTGTGCAGCTTTGGTCTCCTAATCTGAGGAAGGACATGCTTGCTATTGAGGGAGTGCAGCGAAGGTTCACCAGACTAATGCCCGGGATGGCAGGACTGACATATGAAGAAAGACTGGATCAGCTAGGCTTAAACTGACTGGCATTTAGAAGAATGGGAGGGGATCTCATAGAAACATATAAAATTATGACGGGACTGGACAGGTTAGGTGCAGGAAGAATGTTCCTGATGTTGGGGAAGTCCAGAATCAGTGGTCACAGTCTAAGGATAAGGGGTAAGCCATATAGGATCGAGATGAGGAGAAACCTTTTCACCCAGAGAGTGGTGAACCTGTGGAATTCTCTACCACAGAAAGTTGTTGAGTCCAGTTCGTTGGATATATTCAAGAGGGATCGGAGCTGGGACCACAACTGTTTACAATATACATAAATGACCTGGAAGAGGGGACAGAGTGTAGTGCAACAAAATTTGCAGATGACACTAAGATTAGTGGGAAAGCGGGTTGTGTAGAGAACTCAGAGAGGCTGCAAGGAGATTTGGATAGGTTAAGCGAATGGGCTAAGGTTTGGCAGATGGAATACAATGTCGGAAAGTGTGAGGTCATCCACCTTGGGGAAAAAAACAGTAAAAGGGAATATTATTTGAATGGGGAGAAATTACAACATGCTGAGGTGCAGAGGGACCTGGGGGTCCTTGTGCATGAAACTCTTTTGAGTTTACCTGCAAAACATAAAAACATTAAACGGTGCCACCCGACCTGGGTGACACTCCAGACATTTACAAGGCCCTTTTTTTCCCCCCCCCTTTTTTTTTTTTTGTTTTTTTTTTGTGTTTTTCTTTTTTGGTTTTTTTTTGGGCACTAAAATCACAATTTTCCCCAGTGCCCCCTATAAAAGGGAAGGGGGACACGAAAAGCACCGGCAATTAAAACAAATTAAACTTAAAAAACGTAAAATCAAATTAAAATTTGGTTGCCGGGCGTGATGATGCACTCCAGTCCCTCCGGTGCCCACCTCTCGCGGAAGGCCGCGAGTGTACCGGTGGACACCGCGTGCTCCATCTCCAAGGACACCCTGGACCGGATGTAAGAGCGGAAGAGAGGCAGGCAGTCAGGTTGAACGACCCCCTCGACCGCCCGCTGCCTGGACCGGCTGATGGCACCCTTGGCCGTGCCCAGGAGCAGTCCTACGAGGAGGCCTTCGGACCTACCCGCTCCCCTCCGCACAGGGTGCCCAAAGATCAGGAGAGTGGGACTGAAGTGCAGCCAGAATTTCAGGAGCAGCCCCTTCAAATAGTGGAACAGGGGCTGCAACCTTGTGCATTCAATAAAAACATGGAACACGGACTCCTCCAGACCGCAGAAATTGCAGGCGGCCTGGGAGTCCGTGAACCGGCTTAAAAATTTATTGCACGGCACTGCTCCGTGCACCACCCTCCAGGCCAAGTCCCCGATGAATAGTGGGAGGACCCCTGCGTAGAGTGCCCTCCATCGGGGACCCCCGCCTCCTCCGGACGGCAAGATGGTACGCCATGGCGTGTCCGGACGGCCGGCGAGGATGGCAAAGTTGAGGGTGTGCAGGAGCAGCCCGTACAGGAAACCCCTCCGCGCGGAACTGAAAGGCACGGAGGGGATTTCCCCGAGGCGGCTCAAGTTGTGAGGCGCCGGCCCCCGAGGGAGGTTCCGGGGTTTGGCGCCGATGAGGAATTCCGTCCGGACGGGGGTCAGTTCGGACGGGATCTCCCCACGTGCTTGAGCCTCCTCGATGCACCTAACGGAGTCAGGGCCCAGAGCTGTTTTTAGCGACTCGATGGCATCGGCCGCGTGGCGGACGTTGGCAGAATTTAGGCGCCGCGCCAGCGTGTCTGGCGCCATCCAGCCCGCTCCTCCGCCATCGAGCAGGTCCCTGACCCTGGTCACCTCACCAGCCACAGCCCTCTCTTCCGACCGCCACATAAAGCCTCGGCCGTGGAGGTACGGATTCCCGAGCAGCGGTTCCTGCAGGACGGCCGCCACTCCAGCCGGCGGAGAGCTGCGCTTGGTGGAGACTTTGTTCCAGACCCTGATGAGTTCCCTGTAAAAGACAGGCAGCTCCCGGAGGGCGGTCCTGGCACCCCCCAAGTTCACAAACAGGAGCTGCGTGTCATAATTGAGGTCGCGCTGCTGGCGGAAGAAATACCTCGCCAGAGCGCACCACCTAGGAGGGGGCTCGACGTAAAGGTATCTCTGCAGGGTCTGAAGACGGAAAGTCGCGAGCTGGGCGCTGACGCACACCAACGACTGACCGCCCTCCTCAAGCGGGAGACTCAAGACCGCGGCAGAGACCCAGTGCTTCCTGTTGTTCCAGAAGAAGTCCACCAGCTTCTTCTGTATCTTGGCGACAAACGCAGGGGGAGGGGTCAAAGTGACCAGCCGGTACCACAACATTGCGGCCACCAGCTGGTTTATGACTAGCGCTCGACCCCTGTAGGACAGCACTCGGAGCAGTCCTGTCCAGCGCCCTAGGCGAGCGGCGACCTTGGCCTCCAGCTCCTGCCAGTTCGCCGGCCAGGCTCCCTCGTCGGGGCTAAGGTAGACTCCCAGATAGAGGAGATGGGTCGTGCTCCAGGCAAAAGGCCTGAGCTCCTCCGGCAGGGAGTCCACCCGCCACTGACCCACCAGGAGTCCGGAACATTTCTCCCAGTTGATCCTGGCGGAGGACGCGGCCGAGTAAATCTCCTGGCACTCACGCATCCTCCGCAGGTCAGCAGGATCCTCTACCGCGAGGAGCACGTCATCGGCGTAAGCCGAGAGGACGACCTCCACGCCCGGCCCTTGCAGAGCCAGTCCCGTCAACCTCGTCCGCAAGAGGCGCAGGAAAGGCTCCACGCAAACAGCATATAACTGGCCGGACATGGGGCATCCCTGGCCACCCCTCTCCTAAAGCGAAGGGGCGCCATCAAGGACCCGTTAATCTTAATCAGACACTCCGCGGCGGCGTACAAAAGTCGGATCCGGGCGACGAAATGCGTCCCGAACCCGAAAGCGCGCAGAGTTCCGAGCAGATAGTCGTGATCCACCCTGTCGAACGCCTTCTCTTGGTCGAGGGATAGGAAGGCGACCGACAGACCAGCCTCCTGGGAACAATGGATGAGGTCCCGGACCAGATGGATGTTATCGTGGATTGTGCGGCCCGGGACCGTGTAGGACTGGTCGGGGTGGATCATGTGGTCCAGCACGGCACCAAGGCGAGCAGACATCGCCCTGGCGAAGATTTTGTAGTCCGTGCTGAGGAGGGAGACCGGGCGCCAGTTCTTAAGGAGGCGGAGATCGCCCTTCTTAGGCAGCAGGACGATGACTGCCCTGCGCCACGAGAGGGGCATCTCCCCGGTCGCCAGACTTTCCCCCAGGACCCGCGCGTAGTCGCTCCCCAGGACGTCCCAGAACGCCCTGTGGAACTCCACGGTCAGCCCGTCCAGCCCCGGGGATTTTCCCCTCGAGAGCCGGGCGAGGGCACCGGTCAGCTCCGCCAGGCTTAGCGGAGCTTCCAGATTTTCGGCGCCCTCTGGGATGACCTTCGGCAGGTCCTCCCACAAAACTCTACGCGCTTCCTCGCTGGACGGATCCGGAGAGAACAGAGCCCCGTAATATTCACGGACCCTGTTGTTGACGCCCTCCGGATCCGAGACGAGAGAGCCGTCGTCGGCCAGCAGCGTCAAGAGCTGCTTACGGACACTCTGCCTTTTTTCCAGCGAGTAGAAGAAGGGGGAGCCGCGGTCCAGATCCCGCAGGAACCGGATCCGCGACCTCACGAACGCGCCTCGGGACCCGACGAGCTGCAGGTCCTTCAGCGCGGCCTTCTTCGCTTCGTACACCGTCCGCAGGGCCGGGTCCTCGCCGACTTGACCGAAACGGGCTTCCAGGTCGAGCACCTCTTTTTCTAGGCGCCCGACTCTGGCCGCCCGCCTCTTGGTCGACCCCCTCGCGTACTCTTGACAGAAGACGCGGACTTGAGCCTTGCCCACGTCCCACCATAGCCTGAAGGAGGGGAAGCCCCCCTGCTTCCTTCTCCAGTCGGACCAGAATCGACGGAACGAGTCCTGGAACCGCACATCCTCCAGCAGCCGGTTGTTAAAATGCCAGTACGCGGACCCCGTCCTCGCGCGGAACGAAGCGAGCTCCGCCCACACCAGGTGGTGGTCCGAACACGGCACCGGCCGCATGGAGGCCGCCGGGACGCAGGAAACGTACGCCCGAGACACGTAAAGGCGGTCGACTCTAGACCATCCAACTCCAGGCCTCGCCCAAGTAAAGGCGCTGGAGTCGGGGTGGAGATTTCGCCAGACGTCCACCAAGTCGAAGGACCCGACCAGGTCCCTCAACTTCTCCATCGCCGTCATGCACTGCGGGGCACCAGAGCGGTCCCGCGCCTCGAGGGTGCAGTTAAAATCCCCCCCGAGGACAATGCAGTCGCCGACGTCGACGGAGCCAAGAAGAGCGGACACCTCTTCAAAGAAGCGCGTTTGCTGCGGGCCGGGCTGAGGGGCGTACACGTTCACGAGATGGAGCGGCACGTCCCCCAGGCGAACCGTTACGTGCAGCAAGCGGCCTGGCACGGGCTCCTCGACCCCCAAGATCTCCGGCTGAAAATGCGGGCCCAGCAAGATGGCCACCCCACTAGAAATGGCGGTGAGGTGGCTCATGCGGACCTCTCCTTGCCATTCCAGGAGCCACGTGGCTTCGTCTCCCGGAACGGTGTGGGTTTCTTGCAGGAAGCACACCGCATATTTCCCCTCCCGCAGGAGCGAAAAATTGTCAAATCTACGGCGTGCCCCTCTGCCGCCGTTGATGTTGAGGCTGGCTATGGTTATCTTCATGGCAAAAGCATAGTGCAACCTCTACCTTAACCTATTGTGGGGGAGGGAGCGGAGTCTTTTGTTGAACTCCGCTCCCTCCGCAGCCCAGCGAGGAGTCCCTCGAGCTCGCGCAGCTCAAGCTGTTGCGCCTTTGTCAAGGGCCCGCCCGCGGCCAAGGTTTTGACGGCGGCGCGGACGGACCCCTTGATCAGCTCTGGCTCGGACCATTTTTCCAGGGCCAGTCGGGCTTGGTTGCAGCGACCCCGGCTCTGGGCCAAAAAGTCCCGGAGTTCCCGTGCAGGAATGAGGATGGTCTCGGCGGCGGCCGCGAGCAGATCCACCGCCTCCCTGGCGGTGGTCTCTAGGTCTTCACCCGCGTCCCCCACCGAGTCCCCGTCCTCCTCCGGGAGGTGGCCGTCAGCAGCCGGCCCATCGACCGCACAAGGTACGGCAAATGAACCGGCCGCTCCAACCGGCCCTGGCTCTGCCCCGATCCCACCCCCAGGATCGTCGGCAGAGGAGTCCCTACTGGGCTCTTTTAAAAAATGGTGCTGGGTCGGGAAATGACAGCAGAAGGGGTTCCCCCTCCGTCCCAGGAACTGGGGAACAAGGAGAGACCTGGCCATAGGAAATCCCCAGGCTCCCCAAGTGCACCAGCTCCAAAGTAAGGGGCGAGGGTGGGTGTTCCTCCCCCTCCCGCTGCCACCCCCCGGCCCAGCATCTACAGTTTCATTAAAATCAGTAAATTGTGTTTCTGCCGGGTCGAGCGACTCCCGGGGGAAGTTGGGTATTGGCTGGGCGGGCTCAGGTTCGGCCTTTTCAGCCCCGCCCGCCTCAGTCCCCGGGACGCCCGGCCCGGCGGCAATGCATTCTTCCGCTGGCCCCACGCCCCCCACGACAGGCAGATCTTCCACTCCATCCCCAGGAGGCAGCGGCTGGGCAGCCTCGACTGCCTCACCCTCCCCGGGGACAGACTCTTCGCGCCCGCAGCGCAATTTGGGAGCGCTGGTGGGGGACGCGGGACACGCGGCGGGCACCGACTCCTCCGCGGAGGGATGTTGTTCCCCCTCCACCTCATCGGAGCCGCGCCTCCTTTTGTTCCTGGGGGCGCGCGGAGGCAGGGAGACCCCCATGTCTGCCGAGGCCTCCCGCTCCGCCCCCCCCTTTTCCTTTCCTTTCCCGTGTCCGGGCCCCTCTGTGGTGTTATTCAAGGGCTCGGGCACGGGCTCGGGGCACCACGCGCTCGCCGGTGACTGGGTTGGGCTGAGCGCGGTGGTCAAACTTTCCGGCGCACTGAGGGGACCCGCCTTTAGATGTCTCGTCTTCTTCCGCGCCTTCCTTCCGTTCGGACGCTCTCCCTCCCCCCCGCCGGAGGCCCCGAAAACAAAGACCTCCGACGATGCCCGCGCACCCATGGCTCCCGGCACGCGGACGCAACTAGGGGGAGGGGTGGCGGCGGCGTCAGCCTTGGCCGCTTTTGGTGGTTTGGCGGCCTTGGAGGCGGGGCAGTTCTTGCGAATGTGCCCCTCCTCTCTGCAGGCATGGCACCGCACGTCGTCCGACGTCCAGAAGACGCGGTAGGCAGTCCCCTCGTGCACCACATTAAAAGACCCCTCCGTCGTCTCCTCCCGCGCCAGCCGGACAAAGAGCTGGCGGCGGAAGGAGAACACGTGGCGCAGGCTGCTCTCCCTGAGGCCGAGCGGTATGGGGTTGATCCCCGACCTTACCTCCCCCAGTTGTTGTAGGTGAGGGAGGAGGAGCCCAGCGGGAACAAAGGGCGGGACGTTCGATATGATGACCCTCTGCGCGGTGGCCTCGAGAGGGTCCACCGGCAGGAACGTCCCGCCCACCGTGAGCCCCTTTTCAAGGGCCAGGGACACCGCCCGCTCCGACCCCAGGAAGAAAACAGCCTTCCCAGACATCTTGGAGGCCGCGACAATGGCCGAGGGGCCGACTACCCCAGCCATCGCCCGCACGCACTCCTCAATGCTCATTGTGGGGTGAGTGTAGCTCCTGACCCCGTGTTTCCTGGTGATTAATCTGAATGGTGGCAGGGCAGCGGGTGGCGCAGGAGGTGCCGTGGAAGCGGTTGCCACCTGCGCATACGTCTTCGCTGGCCCTGCTACCGGCGTGGATGGGGTCTCCATCACGGGGTCCCTTTAAGGGCTACACCCACCCCAAAGTCACAGGCCTTAATGGTCTTGATTGGCCTAGTTTGGTTTGACTGAGCAGAGGAGCTCTTAATGAGGCACCTCTCCCCTAGTTGGTAATTGGGGAGGGGCCTTGCTCCCTCTGCTCAGTTGTCTTAATTGGTTTTTTTTTTTAAATTAGGAAGAAAGGGCTCTCAGAGAGAGAGGGGAGAAACAGAGGGTAACGGAGAAAGAGAGAGGGGGGTGGGAAGGGGGGGGGGGCTGCGAGGGCAGGTCTCCCCTCGCAGCTGTGGGTGGGTGCACTCCCCAGATGGAAAAACACACAAGCACAGTCTTTGGGTTGGTCTTCAGGTGGGGGGAGAAGACGTCTTCACCTGGGGTAGCTAGAGCCACCAGGCACACACTCCTAACGATGTTAATTGGTGATTTAAAGAAACTTCAGCCTGGTAGCTCCAGCTATCCCAGGCTAGGCAAATGTGGGGGGGGTGGGGGGGGGTTCCAATTGTGGGGGGGGGGGCTAGTTGTAAGCACGGCCCCCACGCACACTACCATACACACACACACCCCCCGCGATGTTCCGGCCCTCAGTGTTCTTCTTTCCTCCCCCCACCGATACAACAAAGTCTTTTTGGGAAATGCACCCACACCCACCTGTAGAAATGTAGAGTCTCCCTCCTTCCACACTGGATGTTGTTGGTTTTTCCCCCTCTCTCCAACTCCTTGCAGAATGGTAAAAAAGTTGAAATGTTTTCTTTTCTCCTCCTCTCACTCTGGGTAAAAGTGGTGGTGAAGCCTCTTCCCTCCTTCTCTTCCTGGGCTTGTCTCAGGGCTCTCCAGGCAGGAGCTCAAGTTGCTAGCTGCTTCTCTCACTGCTCACAGCTCCTACTGTGCAGGACACGCCTCCACTGCTCCACGATTGGTTCCTTGTGCATGAAACTCTTTTAGAGTCTACCTGCAAAACATAAAACATGTATCCGTGCCACCCGACCTGGATGACACACACAAGACATTAACAAGGCCCTTTTTTGTTTTTTTGGGGTTTTTTTGTGGTTTTTTTTTTGGGCACTAAAATCAAATTTTTCCTTTTTCCAGTGCCCCCTATAAAAGGAGAGGGGGACATCCTTGTGCATGAAACTCTTTTGGAGTTCACCTGCAAAACATAAAACATTAAACTGTGCCACCCGACCTGGGTGACACTCCAGACATTTACAAGGCCCTTTTTTTTTTTCCCCCCTTTTTTTTTTGTTTTGTTTTTGTTTTTTTCTTTTTTTCGGGTTTTTTTTGGGCACTAAATTCACAATTTTCCCCAGTGCCCCCTATAAAAGGGAAGGGGGACACTAAAAGCACCGGCAATGAAAACAAATTAAACTTTAAAACGTAAAATCAAATTAAAATTTGGTTGCCGGGCGTGATGATGCACTCCAGTCCCTCCGGTGCCCACCTCTCGCGGAAGGCCGCGAGCGTACCGGTGGACACCGCGTGCTCCATCTCCAAGGACACCCTGGACCGGATGTAAGAGCGGAAGAGAGGCAGGCAGTCAGGTTGAACGACCCCCTCGACCGCCCGCTGCCTGGACCGGCTGATGGCACCCTTGGCCGTGCCCAGGAGCAGTCCCACGAGGAGGCCTTCGGACCTACCCGCTCGCCTCCGCACAGGGTGCCCAAAGATCAGGAGTGTGGGACTGAAGTGCAGCCAGAATTTCAGGAGCAGCCCCTTCAAATAATGGAACAGGGGCTGCAACCTCGTGCACTCAATAAAAACATGGAACACGGACTCCTCCAGACCGCAGAAATTGCAGGCGGCCTGGGAGTCCGTGAACCGGCTTAAAAATTTATTGCACGGCACTGCTCCGTGCACCACCCTCCAGGCCAAGTCCCCGATGAATAGTGGGAGGACCCCTGCGTAGAGTGCCCTCCATCGGGGACCCCCGCCTCCTCCGGACGGCAAGATGGTACGCCATGGCGTGTCCGGACGGCCGGCGAGGATGGCAAAGTTGAGGGTGTGCAGGAGCAGCCCGTACAGGAAACCCCTCCGCGCGGAACTGAAAGGCACGGAGGGGATTTCCCCGAGGCGGCTCAAGTTGTGAGGCGCCGGCCCCCGAGGGAGGTTCCGGGGTTTGGCGCCGATGAGGAATTCCGTCCGGACGGAGGTCAGTTCGGACGGGATCTCCCCACGTGCTTGAGCCTCCTCGATGCACCTAACGGAGTCAGGGCCCAGAGCTGT
Source organism: Pristiophorus japonicus (assembly GCF_044704955.1). NCBI lineage: Eukaryota > Metazoa > Chordata > Chondrichthyes > Pristiophoridae > Pristiophorus > Pristiophorus japonicus. The sequence continues at coordinate 95,711,993 of NC_091988.1, forward strand.
TTTTAGCGACTCGATGGCATCGGCCGCGTGGCGGACGTTGGCAGAGTTTAGGCGCCGCGCCAGCGTGTCTGGCGCCATCCAGCCCGCTCCTCCGCCATCGAGCAGGTCCCTGACCCTGGTCACCTCACCAGCCACAGCCCTCTCTTCCGACCGCCACATGAAACCTCGGCCGTGGAGGTACGGATTCCCGAGCAGCGGCTCCTGCAGGACGGCCGCCACTCCAGCCGGCGGAGAGCTGCGCTTGGTGGAGACTTTGTTCCAGACCCTGATGAATTCCCTGTAAAAGACAGGCAGCTCCCGGAGGGCGGTCCTGGCACCCCCCAAGTTCACAAACAGGAGCTGCGTGTCATAATTGAGGTCGAGCTGCTGGCGGAAGAAATACCTCGCCAGAGCGCACCACCTAGGAGGGGGCTCAACGTAAAGGTATCTCTGCAGGGTCTGAAGACGGAAAGTCGCGAGCTGGGCGCTGACGCACACCAACGACTGACCGCCCTCCTCAAGCGGGAGACTCAAGACCGCGGCAGAGACCCAGTGCTTCCTGTTGTTCCAGAAGAAGTCCACCAGCTTCTTCTGTATCTTGGCGACAAACGCAGGGGGAGGGGTCAAAGTGACCAGCCGGTACCACAACATTGCGGCCACCAGCTGGTTTATGACTAGCGCTCGACCCCTGTAGGACAGCACTCGGAGCAGTCCTGTCCAGCGCCCTAGGCGAGCGGCGACCTTGGCCTCCAGCTCCTGCCAGTTCGCCGGCCAGGCTCCCTCGTCGGGGCTAAGGTAGACTCCCAGATAGAGGAGATGGGTCGTGCTCCAGGCAAAAGGCCTGAGCTCCTCCGGCAGGGAGTCCACCCGCCACTGACCCACCAGGAGTCCGGAACATTTCTCCCAGTTGATCCTGGCGGAGGACGCGGCCGAGTAAATCTCCTGGCACTCACGCATCCTCCGCAGGTCAGCGGGATCCTCTACCGCGAGGAGCACGTCATCGGCGTAAGCCGAGAGGACGACCTCCACGCCCGGCCCTTGCAGAGCCAGTCCCGTCAACCTCGTCCGCAAGAGGCGCAGGAAAGGCTCCACGCAAACGGCATATAACTGGCCGGACATGGGGCATCCCTGGCGCACCCCTCTCCTAAAGCGAAGGGGCGCCGTCAAGGACCCGTTAACCTTAATCAGACACTCCGCGGCGGCGTACAAAAGTCGGATCCGGGCGACGAAATGCGTCCCGAACCCGAAAGCGCGCAGAGTTCCGAGCAGATAGTCGTGATCCACCCTGTCGAACGCCTTCTCTTGGTCGAGGGATAGGAAGGCGACCGACAGACCAGCCTCCTGGGAGCAATGGATGAGGTCCCGGACCAGATGGATGTTGTCGTGGATTGTCCGGCCCGGGACCGTGTATGACTGGTCGGGGTGGATCATGTGGTCCAGCACGGCACCAAGGCGAGCAGACATCGCCCTGGCGAAGATTTTGTAGTCCGTGCTGAGGAGGGAGACCGGGCGCCAGTTCTTAAGGAGGCGGAGATCGCCCTTCTTAGGCAGCAGGACGATGACTGCCCTGCGCCAAGAGAGGGGCATCTCCCCGGTCGCCAGACTTTCCCCCAGGACCCGCGCGTAGTCGCCCCCCAGGACGTCCCAGAACGCCCTGTGGAACTCCATGGTCAGCCCGTCCAGCCCCGGGGATTTTCCCCTCGAGAGCCGGGCGAGGGCACCGGTCAGCTCCGCCAGGCTTAGCGGAGCTTCCAGATTTTCGGCGCCCTCCGGGCCGACCTTCGGCAGGTCCTCCCACAAAACTCTACGCGCTTCCTCGCTGGACGGATCCGGAGAGAACAGAGCCCCGTAATATTCACGGACCATGTTGTTGACGCCCTCCGGATCCGAGACGAGAGAGCCGTCGTCGGCCAGCAGCGTCAAGAGCTGCTTACGGACACTCTGCCTTTTTTCCAGCGAGTAGAAGAAGGGGGAGCCGCGGTCCAGATCCCGCAGGAACCGGATCCGCGACCTCACGAACGCGCCTCGGGACCCGACGAGCTGCAGGTCCTTCAGCGCGGCCTTCTTCGCTTCGTACACCGTCCGCAGGGCCGGGTCCCGGACGACTTGACCGAGACGGGCTTCCAGGTCGAGCACCTCTTTTTCTAGGCGCCCGACTCTGGCCGCCCGCCTCTTGGTCGACCCCCTCGCGTACTCTTGACAGAAGACGCGGACGTGAGCCTTGCCCACGTCCCACCATAGCCTCAAGGAGGGGAAGCCCCCATGCTTCCTTCTCCAGTCGGACCAGAATCGACGGAACGAGTCCTGGAACCGCACGTCCTCCAGCAGCCGGTTGTTAAAGTGCCAGTACGCGGACCCCGTCCTCGCGCGGAGCGAAGCGAGCTCCGCCCACACCAGGTGGTGGTCCGAACACGGCACCGGCCGCATGGAGGCCGCCGGGACGCAGGAAACGTACGCCCGAGACACGTAAAGGCGGTCGACTCTAGACCATCCAACTCCAGGCCTCACCCAAGTAAAGGCGCTGGAGTCGGGGTGGAGATTTCGCCAGACGTCCACCAAGTCGAAGGACCCGACCAGGTCCCTCAACTTCTCCATCGCCGTCATGCACTGCGGGGCACCGGAGCGGTCCCTCACCTCGAGGGTGCAGTTAAAATCCCCCCCGAGGACAATGCAGTCGCCGACGTCGACTGAGCCAAGAAGAGCGGACACCTCTTCAAAGAAGCGCGTTTGCTGCGGGCCGGGATGAGGGGCGTACACGTTCACGAGATGGAGCGGCACGTCCCCCAGGCGAACCGTTACGTGCAGCAAGCGGCCTGGCACGGGCTCCTCGACCCCCAAGATCTTCGGCTGAAAATGCGGACCCAGCAAGATGGCCACCCCACTAGAAATGGCGGTGAGGTGGCTCATGCGGACCTCTCCTTGCCATTCCAGGAGCCACGTGGCTTCGTCTCCCGGAACGGTGTGGGTTTCTTGCAGGAAGCACACCGCATATTTCCCCTCCCGCAGGAGCGAAAAATTGTCAAATCTACGGCGTGCCCCTCTGCCGCCGTTGATGTTGAGGCTGGCTATGGTTATCTTCATGGCAAAAGCATAGTGCAACCTCTACCTTAACCTATTGTGGGGGAGGGAGCGGAGTCTTTTGTTGAACTCCGCTCCCTCCGCAGCCCAGCGAGGAGTCCCTCAAGCTCGCGCAGCTCAAGGTGCTGCTCCTTTGTCAAGGGCCCGCCCGCGGCCAAGGTTTTAACGGCGGCGCGGACGGACCCCTTGATCAGCTCCGGCTCGGACCATTTTTCCAGGGCCAGTCGGGCTTGGTCGCGGCGACCCCGGCTCTGGGCCAAAAAGTCCCGGAGTTCCTTTGCAGGAATGAGGAGGGCCTCAGCGGCGGCCGCGAGCAGATCCACCGCCTCCCTGGCGGTGGTCTCTAGTTCTTCTCCCGCGTCCCCCACCGAGTCCCCGTCCTCCTCCGGGAGGTGGCCGCCAGCAGCCGGCCCATCGACCGCACAAGGTACGGCAAATGAACCGGCCGCTCCAACCGGCCCTGGCACTGCCCCGATCCCACCCCCAGGATCGTCGGCAGAGGAGTCCCCACTGGGCTCTTTTAAAAATGGTGCCGGGCCGGGAAATGACAGCGGAAGGGGTTCCCCCTCCGCCCCAGGAACCGGAGAACAAGGAGAGACCCGGCCATAGGAGATCCCCAGGCTCCCCAAGTGCTCCAGCTCCAAAGTAAGAGGCGAGGGTGGGTGTTCCTCCCCCTCTCCGCTGCCACCCCCCGGCCCAGCATCTACAGTGTCATTAAAATCACTAAATCGTGTTTCTGCCGGGTCGAGCGACTCCCGGGGGAAGTTGGGTATTGGCTGGGCGGGCTCAGGTTCGGCCTTTTCGGCCTCGCCCGCCTCAGTCCCCGGGACGCCCGGCCCGGCGGCTACGCATTCCTCCGCGGTCCCCACGCCCCCCACGACAGGCAGATCTTCCATGCCATCCCCAGGAGGCAGCGGCTGGGCAGCCTCGACTGCCTCACCCTCCCCGGGGACAGACTCTTCGCGCCTGCAGCGCAATTTGGGAGCGCTGGTGGGGGACGCGGGACACGCGGCGGGCACCGACTCCTCCGCGGAGGGATGTTGTTCCCCCTCCGCCTCATCGGAGCCGCGCCTCCTTTTGTTCCTGGGGGCGCGCGGAGGCAGGGAGACCCCCATGTCTGCCGAGGCCTCCCGCTCCGCCCCCCCCTTTTCCTTTTCTTGCCCGCGCCTGGGCCCCTCTGTGGTGTTATTCAAGGGCCCGGGCACGGGCTCGGGGCACCCCGCGCTCGCCGGTAACTGGGTTGGGCTGAGCGCGGTGGTCAAATTGTCTGGCGCACCGAGGGGACCCGCCTCTGGATGTTTTGTCTTCTTCCGCGCCTTCCTTCCGGTCGGACGCTCTCCCTCCCCCCCGCCGGAGGCCCTGAAAACAAAGGCCTCCGGCGATGCCCGCGCACCCATGGCTCCCGGCACGCGGACGCAGCTAGGGGGAGGGGTGGCGGCGGCGCCAGCCTTGGCCGCCTTCGGTGGTTTGGCGGCCTTGGAGGCGGGGCAGTTCTTGCGAACGTGCCCCACCTCCCTGCAGGCATGGCACCGCACGCCGTCCGACGTCCAGAAGACGCGGTAGGCAGTCCCCTCGTGCACCACATTAAAACTCCCCTCCGTCGTCTCCTCCCGCGCCAGCCGGACAAAGAGCTGGCGGCGGAAGGAGAACACGTGGCGCAGGCTGTTCTCCCTGAGGCCGAGCGGCATGGGGTTGATCCCCGACCTTACCTCCCCCAGTTGTTGTAGGTGAGGGAGGAGGAGCTCAGCGGGAACAAAGGGCGGGACGTTTGAAATGATGACCCTCTGCGCGGTGGCCTCGAGAGGGTCCACCGGCAGGAACGTCCCGCCCACCGTGAGCCCCTTTTCAAGGGCCAGGGACACCGCCCGCTCCGACCCCAGGAAGAACACGGCCTTCCCAGACATCTTGGAGACTGCGACAATGGCCGAGGGGCCGACTACCCCAGCCATCGCCCGCACGCACTCCTCGATGGTCATTGTGGGGTGAGTGTAGCTCTTGACCCCGTGTTTTTTAGTAATTAATCTAAATGGTGGCAGGGCAGCGGGTGGCGCAGGAGGTGCCGTGGAAGCGGTTGCCACCTGCGCATACGTCCTTGCTGGCCCTGCCACCGGCGTGGATGGGGTCGCCATCACGGGGTCCCTTTAAGGGCTACACCCACCCCAAAGTCACAGGCCTTAATGGTCTTTAATGGCCTCGTATATTTAAACTGAGCAGAGGAGCCCTTAACGAGGCACCTCTCCCCTCGTTGGCAATTGGGGAGAGGCCTTGCTCCCTCTGCTCAGTTGTCTTAATTGGTTTGTTTTTTTTAAAAAAAAAGGAAGAAAGGGCTCTCAGAGAGAGAGGGGAGAAACAGAGGGTAACGGAGAAAGAGAGAGGGGGGGTGGGAAGGGGGGGCTGCGAGGGCAGGTCTCCCCTCGCAGCTGTGGGTGGGTGCACTCCCCAGATGGCAAAAACACAAACACAGTCTTTGGGATGGTCTTCAGGTGGGGGGGGAAGACGTCTTCACCTGGGGTAGCTAGAGCCACCAGGCACACACTCCTAAACGATCTTTAATAGGGTGATTAATGAAAATCTTCAGCCTGGTAGCTCCAGCTATCCCAGGCTAGGCAAATGTGGGGGGGTGGGGGGGGTTCCAATTGTGGGGGGGGGCCTAGTTGTAAGCACGGCCCCCACACACACTACCACACACACACACACCCCCCGCGATGTTCCGGCCCTCAGTGGTCTTCTTTCCTCCCCCCACCGATACAACAAAGTCTTTTTGGGAAATGCACCCACACCCACCTGTAGAAAGTGTAGAGTCTCCCTCCTTCCACACTGGATGTTGTTGGGGTTTTTCCCCCTCTCTCCAACTCCTTGCAGAATGGTAAAAAAGATGTTTAAAGTTTTCTGCTTTTTCCTCCTCTCCCTCTGGGTAAAAGTGGTGTTGAAGCCCCTTTCTTCCTTCTCTTCCTGGGCTGGTCTCAGGGCTCTCCAGGCAGGAGCTCAAGTTGCTAGCTGCTTCTCTCACTGCTCACAGCTCCTACTGTGCAGGACACGCCTCCACTGCTCCACGATTGGTTCCTTGTGCATGAAACTCTTTTAGAGTCTACCTGCAAAACATAAAACATGTATCCGTGCCACCCGACCTGGATGACACACACAAGACATTTACAAGGCCCTTTTTTGTTTTTTTTGGGTTTTTTTGTGGTTTTTTTTTTTTTGGGGCACTAAAATCAAATTTTTCCTTTTTCCAGTGCCCCCTATAAAAGGAGAGGGGGACATCCTTGTGCATGAAACTCTTTTAGGAGTCTACCTGCAAAACATAAACAACATTAAACTGTGCCACCCGACCTGGGTGACACAGCAGACATTTTCAAGCCCCTTTTTTTTTTTTTTTTTTTTTGGGGCGCTAAAATCAAATTTTTCCAGTGCCCCCTATAAAAGGAGAGGGGGACACTAAAAACACCGGCAATTAAAACAAATTAAACTTTAAAACGTAAAATCAAATTAAAATTTGGTTGCCGGGCGTGATGATGCACTCCAGTCCCTCCGGTGCCCACCTCTCGCGGAAGGCCGCGAGCGTACCGGTGGACACCGCGTGCTCCATCTCCAAGGACACCCTGGATCGGATGTAAGAGCGGAAGAGAGGCAGGCAGTCAGGTTGAACGACCCCCTCGACCGCCCGCTGCCTGGACCGGCTGATGGCACCCTTGGCCGTGCCCAGGAGCAGTCCTACGAGGAGGCCCTCGGACCTACCCGCTCCCCTCCGCACAGGGTGCCCAAAGATCAGGAGAGTGGGACTGAAGTGCAGCCAGAATTTCAGGAGCAGCCCCTTCAAATAGTGGAACAGGGGCTGCAACCTCGTGCATTCAATAAAAACATGGAACACGGACTCCTCCAGACCGCAGAAATTGCAGGCGGCTTGGGAGTCCGTGAACCGGCTTAAAAATTTGTTGCACGGCACTGCTCCGTGCACCACCCTCCAGGCCAAGTCCCCGATGAATAGTGGGAGGACCCCTGCGTAGAGTGCCCTCCATCGGGGACCCCCGCCTCCTCCGGACGGCAAGATGGTACGCCATGGCGTGTCCGGACGGCCGGCGAGGATGGCAAAGTTGAGGGTGTGCAGGAGCAGCCCGTACAGGAAACCCCTCCGCGCGGAACTGAAAGGCACGGAGGGGATTTCCCCGAGGCGGCTCAAGTTGTGAGGCGCCGGTCCCCGAGGGAGGTTCCGGGGTTTGGCGCCGATGAGGAATTCCGTCCGGACGGGGGTCAGTTCGGACGGGATCTCCCCACGTGCTTGAGCCTCCTCGATACACCTAACGGAGTCAGGGCCCAGAGCTGTTTTTAGCGACTCGATGGCATCGGCCGCGCGGCGGACGTTGGCAGAATTTAGGCGCCGCGCCAGCGTGACTGGCGCCATCCAGCCCGCTCCTCCGCCATCGAGCAGGTCCCTGACCCTGGTCACCTCACCAGCCACAGCCCTCTCTTCCGACCGCCACATGAAGCCTCGGCCGTGGAGGTACGGATTCCCGAGCAGCGGTTCCTGCAGGACGGCCGCCACTCCAGCCGGCGGAGAGCTGCGCTTGGTGGAGACTTTGTTCCAGACCCTGATGAGTTCCCTGTAAAAGACAGGCAGCTCCCGGAGGGCGGTCCTGGCACCCCCCAAGTTCACAAACAGGAGCTGCGTGTCATAATTGAGGTCGAGCTGCTGGCGGAAGAAATACCTCGCCAGATCACACCACCTAGGAGGGGGCTCGACGTAAAGGTATCTCTGCAGGGTCTGAAGACGGAAAGTCGCGAGCTGGGCGCTGACGCACACCAACGACTGACCGCCCTCCTCAAGCGGGAGACTCAAGACCGCGACAGAGACCCAGTGCTTCCTGTTGTTCCAGAAGAAGTCCACCAGCTTCTTCTGTATCTTGGCGACAAACGCAGGGGGAGGGGTCAAAGTGACCAGCCGGTACCACAGCATTGCGGCCACCAGCTGGTTTATGACTAGCGCTCGACCCCTGTAGGACAGCACTCGGAGCAGTCCTGTCCAGCGCCCTAGGCGAGCGGCGACCTTGGCCTCCAGCTCCTGCCAGTTCGCCGGCCAGGCTTCCTCGTCGGGGCTAAGGTAGACTCCCAGATAGAGGAGATGGGTCGTGCTCCAGGCAAAAGGCCTGAGCTCCTCCGGCAGGGAGTCCACCCGCCACTGACCCACCAGGAGTCCGGAACATTTCTCCCAGTTGATCCTGGCGGAGGACGCGGCCGAGTAAATCTCCTGGCACTCACGCATCCTCCGCAGGTCAGCGGGATCCTCTACCGCGAGGAGCACGTCATCGGCGTAAGCCGAGAGGACGACCTCCACGCCCGGCCCTTGCAGAGCCAGTCCCGTCAACCTCGTCCGCAAGAGGCGCAGGAAAGGCTCCACGCAAACGGCGTATAACTGGCCGGACATGGGGCATCCCTGGCGCACCCCTCTCCTAAAGCGAAGGGGCGCCGTCAAGGACCCGTTAACCTTAATCAGACACTCCGCGGCGGCGTACAAAAGTCGGATCCGGGCGACGAAATGCGTCCCGAACCCGAAAGCGCGCAGAGTTCCGAGCAGATAGTCGTGATCCACCCTGTCGAACGCCTTCTCTTGGTCGAGGGATAGGAAGGCGACCGACAGACCAGCCTCCTGGGAGCAATGGATGAGGTCCCGGACCAGATGGATGTTGTCGTGGATCGTCCGGCCCGGGACCGTGTATGACTGGTCGGGGTGAATCATGTGGTCCAGCACGGCACCAAGGCGAGCAGACATCGCCCTGGCGAAGATTTTGTAGTCCGTGCTGAGGAGGGAGACCGGGCGCCAGTTCTTAAGGAGGCGGAGATCGCCCTTCTTAGGCAGCAGGACGATGACTGCCCTGCGCCAAGAGAGGGGCATCTCCCCGGTCGCCAGACTTTCCCCCAGGACCCGCGCGTAGTCGCTCCCCAGGACGTCCCAGAACGCCCTGTGGAACTCCACGGTCAGCCCGTCCAGCCCCGGGGATTTTCCCCTCGAGAGCCGGGCGAGGGCACCGGTCAGCTCCGCCAGGCTTAGCGGAGCTTCCAGATTTTCGGCGCCCTCCGGGCTGACCTTCGGCAGGTCCTCCCACAAAACTCTACGCGCTTCCTCGCTGGACGGATCCGGAGAGAACAGAGCCCCGTAATATTCACGGACCCTGTTGTTGACGCCCTCCGGATCCGAGACGAGAGAGCCGTCGTCGGCCAGCAGCGTCAAGAGCTGCTTACGGACACTCTGCCTTTTTTCCAGCGAGTAGAAGAAGGGGGAGCCGCGGTCCAGATCCCGCAGGAACCGGATCCGCGACCTCACGAACGCGCCTCGGGACCCGACGAGCTGCAGGTCCTTCAGCGCGGCCTTCTTCGCTTCGTACACCGTCCGCAGGGCCGGGTCCTGGACGACTTGACCGAGACGGGCTTCCAGGTCGAGCACCTCTTTTTCTAGGCGCCCGACTCTGGCCGCCCGCCTCTTGGTCGACCCCCTCGCGTACTCTTGACAGAAGACGCGGACGTGAGCCTTGCCCACGTCCCACCATAGCCTCAAGGAGGGGAAGCCCCCCTGCTTCCTTCTCCAGTCGGACCAGAATCGACGGAACGAGTCCTGGAACCGCACGTCCTCCAGCAGCCGGTTGTTAAAGTGCCAGTACGCGGACCCCGTCCTCGCGCGGAGCGAAGCGAGCTCCGCCCACACCAGGTGGTGGTCCGAACACGGCACCGGCCGCATGGAGGCCGCCGGGACGCAGGAAACGTACGCCCGAGACACGTAAAGGCGGTCGACTCTAGACCATCCAACTCCAGGCCTCACCCAAGTAAAGGCGCTGGAGTCGGGGTGGAGATTTCGCCAGACGTCCACCAAGTCGAAGGACCCGACCAGGTCCCTCAACTTCTCCATCGCCGTCATGCACTGCGGGGCACCGGAGCGGTCCCTCGCCTCGAGGGTGCAGTTAAAATCCCCCCCGAGGACAATGCAGTCGCCGACGTCGACGGAGCCAAGAAGAGCGGACACCTCTTCAAAGAAGCGCGTTTGCTGCGGGCCGGGATGAGGGGCGTACACGTTCACGAGATGGAGCGGCACGTCCCCCAGGCGAACCGTTACGTGCAGCAAGCGGCCTGGCACGGGCTCCTCGACCCCCAAGATCTCCGGCTGAAAATGCGGGCCCAGCAAGATGGCCACCCCACTAGAAATGGCGGTGAGGTGGCTCATGCGGACCTCTCCTTGCCATTCCAGGAGCCACGTGGCTTCGTCTCCCGGAACGGTGTGGGTTTCTTGCAGGAAGCACACCGCATATTTCCCCTCCCGCAGGAGCGAAAAATTGTCAAATCTACGGCGTGCCCCTCTGCCGCCGTTGATGTTGAGGCTGGCTATGGTTATCTTCATGGCAAAAGCATAGTGCAACCTCTACCTTAACCTATTGTGGGGGAGGGAGCGGAGTCTTTTGTTGAACTCCGCTCCCTCCGCAGCCCAGCGAGGAGTCCCTCGAGCTCGCGCAGCTCAAGGTGCTGCTCCTTTGTCAAGGGCCCGCCCGCGGCCAAGGTTTTAACGGCGGCGCGGACGGACCCCTTGATCAGCTCCGGCTCGGACCATTTTTCCAGGGCCAGTCGGGCTTGGTCGCGGCGACCCCGGCTCTGGGCCAAAAAGTCCCGGAGTTCCTTTGCAGGAACGAGGAGGGCCTCAGCGGCGGCCGCGAGCAGATCCACCGCCTCCCTGGCGGTGGTCTCTAGGTCTTCACCCGCGTCCCCCACCGAGTCCCCGTCCTCCTCCGGGAGGTGGCCGCCAGCAGCCGGCCCATCGACCGCACAAGGTACGGCAAATGAACCGGCCGCTCCAACCGGCCCTGGCACTGCCCCGATCCCACCCCCAGGATCGTCGGCAGAGGAGTCCCCACTGGGCTCTTTTAAAAATGGTGCCGGGTCGGGAAATGACAGCGGAAGGGGTTCCCCCTCCGCCCCAGGAACCGGAGAACAAGGAGAGACCCGGCCATAGGAAATCCCCAGGCCCTCCAAGTGCTCCAGCTCCAAAGTAAGGGGCGAGGGTGGGTGTTCCTCCCCCTCCCCACTGCCACCCCCCGGCCCAGCATCTACAGTTTCATTAAAATCAATAAATTGTTTTTCTGCCGGGTCGAGCGACTCCCGGGGGAAGTTGGATAATAGCTGGGCGGGCTCAGGTTCGGCCTTTTCGGCCTCGCCCGCCTCGGTCCCCGGGACGCTCGGCCCGGCGGCTACGCATTCTTCCACTGGCCCCACGCCCCCCACGACAGGCAGATCTTCCACGCCCTCCCCAGGAGGCAGCGGCTGGGCAGCCTCGACTGCCTCACCCTCCCCGGGGAAAGACTCCTCGCGCCTGCAGCGCAATTTGGGGGCGCTGGTGGGGGACGCGGGACACGCGGCGGGCACCGCCTCCTCCGCGGAGGGATGTTGTTCCCCCTCCGCCTCATTGGGGCGGTGCCTCTTTTTGTTCCTGGGGGCGCGCGGAGTCAGGGAGACCTCCATGTCTGCCGAGGCCTCCCGCTCCGCCCCCCCCTTTTCCTTTTCTTGCCCGCGCCTGGGCCCCTCTGTGGTGGTATTCAAGGGCCCGGGCACGGGCTCGGGGCACCCCGCGCTCGCCGGTGACTGGGTTGGGCTGAGCGCGGTGGTCAGACTTTCCGGCGCACCGAGGGGACCCGCCTCTAGATGTTTCTCCTTCTTCCGCGCCTTCTTTCCGCTCGGACGCTCTCCCTCCCCCCCGCCGGAGGCCCTGAAAACAAAGGCCTCCGACGATGCCCGCGCACCCATGGCTCCCGGCACGCGGACGCAACTAGGGGGAGGGGTGGCGGCAGCGCCAGCCTTGGCCGCCTTCGGTGGTTTGGCGGCCTTGGAGGCGGGGCAGTTCTTACGAACATGCCCCACCTCCCTGCAGGCATGGCACCGCACGCCGTCCGACGTCCAGAAGACGCGGTAGGCAGTCCCCTCGTGCACCACATTAAAGTGCCCTTCTGTCACGTCCTCCCGCGCCAGCCGGACAAAGAGCTGGCGGCGGAAGGAGAACACGTGGCGCAGGCTGTTCTCCCTGAGGCCGAGCGGTATGGGGTTGATCCCTGACCTTACCTCCCCCAGTTGTTGTAGGTGAGGGAGGAGGAGCTCAGCGGGAACAAAGGGCGGGACGTTCGACACGATGACCCTCTGCGCGGTGGCCTCGAGAGGATCCACCGGCAGGAACGTCCCGCCCACCGTGAGCCCCTTTTCGAGGGCCAGGGACACCGCCCGCTCCGACCCCAGGAAGAAAACAGCCTTCCCAGACATCTTGGAGGCTGCGACAATGGCCGAGGGGCCGACTACCCCAGCCATCGCCCGCACGCACTCCTCAATGCTCATTGTGGGGTGAGTGTAGCTCTTGACCCCGTGTTTTCTAGTAATTAATCTAAATGGTGGCAGGGCAGCGGGTGGCGCAGGAGGGGCCGTGGAAGCGGTTGCCACCTGCGCATACGTCCTTGCTGGCCCTGCCACCGGCGTGGATGGGGTCGCCATCACGGGGTCCCTTTAAGGGCCACACCCACCCCAAAGTCACAGGCCTTAATGGTCTTTAATGGCCTCGTATGTTAACTGAGCAGAGGAGCCCTTAACGAGGCACCTCTCCCCTCGTTGACAATTGGGGAGATGCCTTGCTCCCTCTGCTCAGTTGTCTTAATTGTTATTTTTTTAAAAATTTGGAAGGAAAGGGTTCTCAGAGAGAGAGGGGAGAAACAGAGTAGCAGAGAAAGAGAGAGGGGGGTGGGAAGGGGGGGGGGCTGCGAGGGCAGGTCTCCCCTCGCAGCTGTGGGTGGGTGCACTCCCCAGATGGCAAAACACAAAAGTCTTTGGGGTGGTCTTCAGGTGGGGGGAGAAGATGTCTTCACCTGGGGTAGCTGGAGCCACCAGGCACTCCTAACGATCTTTAATTGGGTGATTTAAGAAAAACAACAATCTTCAGCCTGGTAGCTCCAGCTATCCCAGGCTAGGCAAATGTGGGGGGGGTGGGGGGGGTTCCAATTGTGGGGGGGGGGCCTAGTTGTAAGCAAGGCCCCCACACACACTACCACACACACACACACCCCCCGCGATGTTCCGGCCCTCAGTGGTCTTCTTTCCTCCCCCCACCGATACAACAAAGTCTTTTTGGGAAATGCACCCACACCCACCTGTTGAAATGTAGAGTCTCCCTCCTTCCACACTGGATGTTGTTGTGGTTTTTCCCCCTCTCTCCAACTCCTTGCAGAAATGGTAAAGATGTTTAAAAGTTTTCTTTTCTCCTCCTCTCCCTCTGGGTAAAAGTTGGTGTTGAAGCCCCTTCCTTCCTTCTCTTCCTGGGCTGGTCTCAGGGCTCTCCAGTCAGGAGCTCAAGTTGCTAGCTGCTTCTCTCACTGCTCACAGCTCCTACTGTGCAGGACACGCCTCCACTGCTCCACGATTGGTTCCTTGTGCATGAAACTCTTTTAGAGTCTACCTGCAAAACATAAAACATGTATCCGTGCCACCCGACCTGGATGACACACACAAGACATTTACAAGGCCCTTTTTTGTTTTTTTTGGGTTTTTTTGTGGTTTTTTTTTTTTTGGGGCACTAAAATCAAATTTTTCCTTTTTCCAGTGCCCCCTATAAAAGGAGAGGGGGACATCCTTGTGCATGAATCCCAAAAGGTTAGTTTGCAGGTGCAGCAGGTAATCAGGAAGGCGAATGGAATGTTGGCCTTCATTGCGAGAGGGATGGAGTACAAAAGCAGGGAGGTCCTGCTGCAACTGTATAGGGTATTGGTAAGGCCGCACCTGGAGTACTGCGTGCAGTTTTGGTCACCTTACTTAAGTAAGGATATACTAGCTTTGGAAGGGGTACAGAGACGATTCACTAGACTGATTCCGGAAATGAGGGGGTTACCTTATGATGATAGATTGAGTAGACTGGGTCTTTACTCGTTGGAGTTCAAAAGGATGAGGGGTGATCTTATAGAAACATTTAAAATCATGAAAGGGATAGACAAGATAGAGGCAGAGAGGTTGTTTCCACTGGTAGGGGAGACTAGAACTAGGGGGCACAGCCTCAAAATACGGGGGAGCCAATTTAAAACCAAGTTGAGAAGGAATTTCTTCTCCCAGAGGGTTGTGAATCTGTGGAATTCTCTGCCCAAGGAAGCAGTTGAGGCTAGCTCATTGAATGTGTTCAAGTCACAGATAGATAGATTTTTAACCAATAAGGGAATTAAGGGTTACGGAGAGAGGGCGGGTAAGTGGAGCTGAGTCCACGGCCAGATCAGCCATGATCTTATTGAATGGCGGAGCAGGCTCGAGGGGCTAGATGGCCTACTCCTGTTCCTAATTCTTATGTAAGAGGGAGTTAGATGTGGCCCTTATGACTAAGGGGATCAGGGGATATGGAGAGAAGGCGGGACTGGGGTACTGAAGTTGCATGATCAGCCATGATCATATTGAATAGCGGTGCAGGTTTGAAGGCCCGAATGGCCTGCTCCTGCACATATTTTCTATGTTTCTATGTGTATAGGGAGCTTTACTCTGTATCTAACCCATGCTGTACCTGCCCTGGGAGCGTTTGATGGGACAGCGCAGAGGGAGCTTTACTCTGTATGTAACCTATGCTGTACCTCTCCTGGGAACATTTGATGGGACAGTGTAGAGGGAGATTTACTCTATATCTAACCCGTGCTGTACCTGCCCTGGGAGTGTTTGATGGGACAGAGTAGAGGGAGCTTTAATCTGTATCTAACCCATGCTGCACCTGCCCTGGGAGCATTTGATGGGGTAGTTTAAAGGGAATTTTACTGTTCAATTCACCTGTGTTATCCTTGGCCTGGGAGTGATTGATGCTGACACTGCATGCCAGATATGGGAAATGTTGCATTTCTCAGTACTGATGTCCCTCACCTTAATATCTTGGAACCACGAAGCTTCTTCCATTCCTGGTTCATCTGTATTCCTGGTGGGTTAGAATGGCTTTCTCCACTGCATTTAAACCTGCAGCTAGTAATGGGTAAACTAAGTCAAGGTTGCAATCGGTTTGAAAACTGGTGATCAAATATGCACTGCAGTCTCCGGCTCATCTTCACAATGGTAAATGTAACATTGAGATCACTCTGCAAGCTGGAAGGGCTGATTGCAAATGGACAGTGACAGATTCTCTGACGTTGCACTGACTGATGGTGAGATTCTTGTAATTCCAAGCCACGCTGCATCAAAGCAAGGGCAGGATACAGTACCTCATTCTCCGAATGCACAGGAGATAATTTGAGCACTGAAAGGGAGCAGGCGAGGTTAAATTGTCTGTATTGTTCACACCGATTTATTTTTGATATTTATGGTGCTATAGGCAGCAACGTTTAACAGCGAGGTTCCCTATAAAGACCAGAAAGCGTGTAAATCATTGGGCTCCACTTACATTATGTAACATATAAACTGTACCTATATTTCACCCATTGCATTCCTGTCTCACAGCTATAGTTAATGGGGCTGAATATCACTCAAATCTATACCCATCTCCATATTTACGAATGCCCGTTTTAGTTCTGTGTTTACTGGCTCCATGTCTATATTAAGTGATCTGTTTATATCTGGTCTATCTTTATCTACTGTTTTAGATAGAGTGAGCTAATAAAGATAGATAGAAAGGGAGATAGATAAATAGATATGTAGGTAGGTAGTTATCTAGGTAGATGAAGACCTTGACCATAGGGCATCACCAGTGTTGAAGAAAGTAGGAGAGAAAATAAATCGACCACTACTGAGCAATGGCACCATGTTTGCGTTGTTACAAGCCCGTCAATGGGAGATGGGGATATTTTAATCCGTTTATTAGGCCTCGCTAGAAGACCCTGGCACGGTGATCCCTGTGCTGAGCATGAGGATGATTGGAGTTTTTGGGTGGTGAGGGTTAGTATCCAGCCTCCTGAGGATGCTGTGCCTAAGTAGCTGCATTGTGTGGCATTGGTTTAAAGGGGGAAGGGAGGGCCTTCTGAACTGCAACGTGGAGTGTTGAGTGAGACCATCAATGATGCTAACTCTTCTCTGGAACTTGTCTCTTTACCAATGTCCTCTTAACTCCTAGGAAAGAGCAACATCTCCTATCCCCGGTGAACTGCTGGTACCTGGTCCTCAACCAGACGCGCCGAGAGAGCAAGGACCACGCGACCCTCACCGACATCTACACAAACAACGTCATTGTCCGTCTGACTCAGATCAGTGAGGATGTGATCAGGCTCTTCAAAAAGGTCAGCTTAAACCTTTGGTGATTAAAGAAAAGACAATTATTTTATAGTAATATTTGTAATAATTTGGTTCACAAACCCGACAGCAGTTTCCTGATCCAGAGATTCCCCCCAGAATGTCACCTGAGTATGCCGAGGTCGCAGCTTCCTACCACTAGGTGTCACTGTTGCACTCAGTTAAAGAATGTCTTGCTGTGTATGCTGGTGACATCTAGAGGTCGAGCAGAGAAACTGCACCATCTCCCAGTTGCACTGGGTGCAAAGGGACTCAGTGGCTTGACTGTTCCATTTCACTCCGAAGGCTTCTCCCAGCCCCAGCTAGGAGTCGGTTGATGTCTTTATCGCTGGGTGTGGGTTTTAACAACTGTCTCATGGCTGGGTGCAAGTGAATGAACACACAGCACTTCTACAATTCACTGCCATGTTGAAGCTAGTCAAAGTTGAATGCAATGAGCAGAGAGCAAGGATGCTGGATGTGAGTGTAAGCAATGGAAACTCTGCAGTGTGCACAAAAGATGGTGGCCATTATTGGGAGGCCAGCTGAGTCATAGTGATTTTTGTGAGGGGTGAAATGATCACTTGTATATTGTATAATTACATATATTAGGAGGCAATTAACATTACTTTTCTCAGTTAGGGAATAATCAATGTCTTGTTTTAATTACCAATGTTAGAAGGAGGATTCTGAACCAATGGTCCTAAATTTCCGGCACAGATTGAGGCACATCTTCCCTGCCCACCCCCCACCCACCTCCCCCCCCCCGTTCCTCACGTCAAGGAGGTGTATTGGGGTGGGAGGGGGGCAACTTCAGGGTTACCTTATATTCAAGGCTTAGATCGATAGATTTTTGGACTCTAAGGGAATCAAGGGATTATGGGGATCGGGCTGGAAAGTGGAGTTGTGTTCGAAGATCAGCCATCATGTTACTGAATGGCGGAGCAGGCTCGAGGGGCCGAGTGTCCTACTCCTGCTCCTATTTCTTATGTTCTTACCTCAGGAATTCAGTTCTTCGAAAGGTTGAGAGCTGGCGTGACTCCCTTTGAGCCCTTTTGCTAAACTTGTCTAGACTAAAGTAATTGATAGCGGTGCATCAGGAGGCAGAGTGGCTCTTGGCACAACGTTACATAATGTTCAGGAAAAGTGGCTCTAGGCGGCTCTGCCTTACAAGGCTGCATCTGAGGGAGTTAGGAGGGTGATGGGGGCGGGGGAGAGGGAATGGCAACCACTGCTGAGGCTCCCTGTGGCCCTGCAAATGGCCCTGACCCTGGGATTTGGGACGGGGGGTCAGGGGCAGGGGGAGGGAGGGTTCCGTTCTGCGGTGATTGTACCCTGGTGGAGCGATCCCCCAGGAATTTTGGGCCCATCTCACACCATTCCAAGTCCCATGTCTGATTTTGAGCAACCCAGCGGATTAAGGAGGAGTCTGCGCCATTTTAACGGGTAGGGTCAGCAGCCTTCTCTTCTCTCTTCTTTTCATTATATAAGTGGTGCAGTGGTGCTCTTCTGCCTCTAGGTGTCTCTACCAGGCATTGTAGACCTGACCTATTGTGGTATTTGCTTGACTCTGCTTCTGCCATCTTGTTACCCAGAGCAGCTGCATTGGCATGAGCCTGCTATAACTCTAGTGCTTAACCCCTTAACGCGATAGTGATAGGGGATTCGATGGTGAGGGGAATAGATAGGCGTTTCTGCGGACGCAACCGAGACTCCAGGATGGTATGTTGCCTCCCTGGTGCAAGGGTCAAGGATGTCTCGGAGCGGGTGCAGGACATTCTGAAATGGGAGGGAGAACAGCCAGTTGTCGTGGTGCACATTGGTACCAACGACATAGGTAAAAAAAGGGATGAGGTCCTACGAAAAGAATTTAAGGAGCTAGGAGCTAAATTAAAAAGTAGGACCTCAAAAGTAGTAATCTCGGGATTGCTACCAGTGCCACGTGCTAGTCAGAGTAGGAATCGCAGGATAGCGCAGATGAATACATGGCTTGAGCAGTGGTGCAGCAGGGAGGGATTCAAATTCTTGGGGCATTGGAACCGGTTCTGGGGGAGGTGGGACCAGTACAAACCGGACGGTCTGCACCTGGGCAGGTCCGGAACCAATGTCCTAGGGGGAGTGTTTGCTAGTGCTGTTGGGGAGGAGTTAAACTAATATTGCAGGGGGATGGGAACCTATACAGGGAGACAGAGGGAGACAAAAAGGAGGCAAAAGCAAAAGACAGAAAGGAGATGAGGAAAAGTGGAGGGCAGAGAAACCCAAGGCAAAGAACAAAAAGGGCCACTGTACAGCAAAATTCTAAAAGGACAAAGGGTGTTAAAAAAGCAAGCCTGAAGGCTTTGTGTCTTAATGCAAGGAGTATCCGCAATAAGGTGGATGAATTAATTGTGCAAATAGATGTTAACAAATATGATGTGATTGGGATTACGGAGACGTGGCTCCAGGATGATCAGGGCTGGGAACTCAACATCCAGGGGTATTCAACATTCAGGAAGGATAGAATAAAAGGAAAAGGAGGTGGGGTAGCATTGCTGGTTAAAGAGGAGATTAATGCAATAGTTAGGAAAGACATTAGCTTGGATGATGTGGAATCTATATGGGTAGAGCTGCAGAACACTAAAGGGCAAAAATCGTTAGTGGGAGTTGTGTACAGACCTCCAAACAGTAGTAGTGATGTTGGGGAGGGCATCAAACAGGAAATTAGGAGTGCATGCAATAAAGGTGCAGCAGTTATAATGGGTGACTTTAATATGCACATAGATTGGGCTAGCCAAACTGGAAGCAATACGGTGGAGGAGGATTTCCTGGAATGCATAAGGGATGGTTTTCTAGACCAATATGTCGAGGAACCAACTAGGGGGGAGGCCATCTTAGACTGGGTGTTGTGTAATGAGAGAGGATTAATTAGCAATCTCATTGTGCGAGGCCCCTTGGGGAAGAGTGACCATAATATGGTGGAATTCTGCATTAGGATGGAGAATGAAACAGTTAATTCAGAGACCATGGTCCAGAACTTAAAGAAGGGTAACTTTGAAGGTATGAGGCATGAATTGGCTAAGATAGATTGGCTAATGATACTTAAGGGGTTGACTGTGGATGGGCAATGGCAGACATTTAGAGAACGCATGGATGAATTACAACAATTGTACATTCCTGTCTGGCGTAAAAATAAAAAAGGGAAGGTGGCTCAACCGTGGCTATCTAGGGAAATCAGGGATAGTATTAAAGCCAAGGAAGTGGCATACAAATTGGCCAGAAATAGCAGCGAACCTGGGGACTGGAAGAAATTTAGAACTCAGCAGAGGAGGACAAAGGGTTTGATTAGGGTAGGGAAAATGGAGTACGAGAAGAAGCTTGCAGGGAACATTAAGGCGGATTGCAAAAGTTTCTATAGATATGTAAAGAGAAAGAGGTTAGTAAAGACAAACGTAGGTCCCCTGCAGTCAGAATCAGGGGAAGTCATAACGGGGAACAAAGAAATGGCAGACCAATTGAACAAGTACTTTGGTTCAGTATTCACTAAGGAGGACACAAACAACCTTCCGGATATAAAAGTGGTCAGAGGGTCTATTAAGGAGGAGGAACTGAGGGAAATCTTTATTAGTCGGGAAATTGTGTTGGGGAAATTGATGGGATTGAAGGCCGATAAATCCCCAGGGCCTGATGGACTGCATCCCAGAGTACTTAAGGAGGTGGCCTTGGAAATAGCGGATGCATTGACAGTCATTTTCCAACATTCCATTGACTCTGGATCAGTTCCTATCGAGTGGAGGGTAGCCAATGTAACCCCACTTTTTAAAAAAGGAGGGAGAGAGAAAGCAGGGAATTATAGACCGGTCAGCCTGACCTCAGTAGTGGGTAAAATGATGGAATCAATTATTAAGGATGTCATAGCAGCGCATTTGGAAAATGGTGACATGATAGGTCCAAGTCAGCATGGATTTGTAAAAGGGAGATCATGCTTGACAAATCTTCTGGAATTTTTTGAGGATGTTTCCAATAAAGTGGACAAAGGAGTACCAGTTGATGTGGTATATTTGGACTTTCAGAAGGCTTTCGACAAGGTCCCACACAGGAGATTAATGTGCAAAGTTAAAGCACATGGGATTGGGGGTAGTGTGCTGACGTGGATTGAGAACTGGTTGTCAGACAGGAAGCAAAGAGTAGGAGTAAATGGGTACTTTTCGGAATGGCAGGCAGTGACTAGTGGGGTACCGCAGGGTTCTGTGCTGGGGCCCCAGCTGTTTACATTGTACATTAATGATTTAGACGAGGGGATTAAATGTAGTATCTCCAAATTTGCGGATGACACTAAGTTGGGTGGCAGTGTGAGCTGCGAGGAGGATGCTATGAGGCTACAGAGTGACTTGGATAGGTTAGGTGAGTGGGCAAATGCGTGGCAGATGAAGTATAATGTGGATAAATGTGAGGTTATCCACTTTGGTGGTAAAAACAGAGAGACAGACTATTATCTGAATGGTGACAGATTAGGAAAAGGGAAGGTGCAACGAGACCTGGGTGTCATGGTACATCAGTCATTGAAGGTTGGCATGCAGGTACAGCAGGCGGTTAAGAAAGCAAATGGCATGTTGGCCTTCATAGCGAGGGGATTTGAGTACAGGGGCAGGGAGGTGTTGCTACAGTTGTACAGGGCCTTGGTGAGGCCACACCTGGAGTATTGTGTACAGTTTTGGTCTCCTAACTTGAGGAAGGACATACTTGCTGTTGAGGGAGTGCAGCGAAGATTCACCAGACTGATTCCCGGGATGGTGGGACTGACCTATCAAGAAAGACTGAATCAACTGGGCTTGTATTCACTGGAGTTCAGAAGAGTGAGAGGGGACCTCATAGAAACGTTTAAAATTCTGACGGGTTTGGACAGGTTGGATGCAGGAAGAATGTTCCCAATGTTGGGGAAGTCCAGAACCAGGGGTCACAGTCTAAGGATAAGGGGTAAGCCATTTAGGACCGAGATAAGGAGAAACTTCTTCACCCAGAGAGTGGTGAACCTGTGGAATTCTCTACCACAGGAAGTAGTTGAGGCCAATTCACTAAATATATTCAAAAGGGAGTTAGATGAAGTCCTTACTACTCGGGGGATCAAGGGGTATGGCGTGAAAGCAGGAAGTGGGTACTGAAGTTTCATGTTCAGCCATGAACTCGTTGAATGGCGGTGCAGGCTAGAAGGGCTGAATGGCCTGCTCCTGCACCTATTTTCTATGTTTCTATGTTTCTAACCCCCTCAGGAGGTGTGTGAATTGGTCCATTTTAGAATAAAAGAAAGAACTAACATTTATATAGTGCTCAGGACGTCCCAAAGCGCTTCACAGCCAATGAAGTACTTTTGAAGTGTAGTCACTGTTGTAATGTAAGAAACACGGCAGCCAATTTGTGTACAGCAAGGTTCCACAAACAGCAATTAATCTGTTTCAGTGATGTTGGTTGAGGTATAAATATTGGCCAGCTTTCCTTGCTCTTCTTCGAAATAGTGCCTCGAGATCTTTTACTTCCACCTGAGAGAGCAGACAGGGCCTCGGTTTAACATCTCATCCGAAAGATAGTGCCTCTAACTGTGCAGCACTCCCACAGCACTGCGCGGGAGTGTCAGCCTGGATTATGTGCTCAAGTCGCTGGAGTGGGATTTGAACCTTCTGACTCCGAGGCCAGAGAAATGTGCCAGTGAACCACAGCTGACATTTGGCTTCTTAGTTGCTCTGTGGCATTTGTGGCAGAGCGTTTAATGAGCAAAAAAACATGCAAAAGATTCTTGGGTGAAGTGCTGACAGACTCTAGTGTCAAGCGCCCATTGCCCTGCAAAGTGTCAGCAGTATTCTTTCATCTCCTCTGCTGTACGCCTCTGTGCTGTTGGAGGCACAGCTTGATGCTGCACACATCATCGGGCCTGACTCAATGCGTGCCCCAGGTGATGTCTCATTAGCTGGATGAAGTGGCATGGTTGATGGGCACCTGTCCTTTGAAGCTTTCCATTAACCATTTTGTTATTTTTATTTTTGCTGTCTCTGTTAAAGGGGCAGGGAGTCACTGAAATTTGGGAGAGAGGGGGAGGGTGTGCAGGGCTTACAGATCGGGGTGCACAGGGACCAGTAATGAGCCCATCAGCAAGATTGTAGTGGGGGAGGGGAAGAGGACCCTTCTCGCTGCCCGCTGTGAGCCTTGCCCACGAAGAGGGCACAGCAAACATTCCGGCACCAAGCTGCCCACTATTATCCAACAAAAATATATAACAACTTAATGTATATATAATGGCCCAAGTTTGATTCACAGACATCGTCTGAGAAACAAGAGGTCGAGCCTGGTATTAGGAAGGGTGACCTATTTTTTTTTAAAAGCTCAAGTAAGGAGGTGGGTTTTGAGGAGGAGGGGGATGTGGGGAAATGGATGGGATTAGGCAGGGAATTCCCAGTGTGGGGTCCAGGAAGTGTCCCCAAAGGTGGGGCAATAGAGGGATGTACAAGAGTCAGGGAAATGGAGAGATTGGAGACATATAGGGCTAGAGGAGGAAGTAGAGATAAGATGGGCAAGGTCACAGCGGGCCTTAAAGATGAGGACAAGGATTTTAAAAATGATCAGCGTCCTCCCCCACCCCAAAGCACTGTGAATTAGGAAAATTACTATTCCGTACTGAAAGGTCTCCTATAGTTTTTTTGTCTTTCTCCTGTTTCCTGCCTATTAATGGGCACAGTTCCACAGGAGCCAACTGACCTCCAGTACCTCAGCCAAGTGGCTACTCTTCATGTGTAAGTTTGCACAGTGAGGCTTTGCAGCCTATTTGACCATGACATGCAACACAGTTGTGCCTGACTATATCCTCACCTGCCATCTGCAAATTTTTTAGATAGCATCAGCGGATAGCGATCTGCCCTCCTCCCCAGCACCCCCCCCCTCCCTCCACCACCATCCCCAAAAAAGAATCACCCAAGAACTAAAATGTTTCCAATTTGCTTTCCATTTCTTCTCAGTTGCCGACGCACCATCCCACAAGCATCTGTTGCATTACAGTGTCACCAGTCATGAGGATCGCGCAGAATAACCATCCCTGGTATATTTGTTAAAGCGTTCTTATTTTCCCTCCTTCCCACAATATTTTTTTTAATTCATTCCTGGGATGTGGGCGAGCTGGCCAGGTCAGCATTATTGCCTGTCCCTAATTGCCCTTGAGACCGCTGTAGTCTATGGAGGCAGTTCCAGGATTTTGACCCAGTTACTATGAAGGAATGGTGATATATTTCCAAATCAGGACGGTGTGTCACTTGGAAGGGAACGTGGAGGTGGTGGTGTTCCCATGCGCTTGTTGCCCTTGTCCTAGGTGGTAGAAGTTGTAGGTATGGAAGGTGCAGTCGAAGAAGGCTTGGCGAGTTGCTGCAGTGCATCTTGTAGATGGTACACACTGCAGCCACGGTGCACCGGTAGTGGAGGGAGTGAATGCTTACGGTGGTGGATCAGGGGCCAATCAAATGGGCTGCTTTGTCCTGGATGGTGTTGAGCTTCTTGAGTGTTGTTGGAGCTGCACTCAGCCAGTCAAGTGGAGAGTATTCCATCACACTCCTGACTTGTGCCTTTTTGATGGTGGAAAAGCTTTAGGGAGTCAGGAGGTGAGACACACGCCGCAGAATACCCAGCCCCTGACCCGCTCTTGTTGCCACTGTATTTCTATGGCTGGTCCAGTTAAGTTTCTGGTCAATGGTGACTCCCAGGATGGTGATGGGGGATTGGGCGACGGTTATGGGGGATTGGGCGATGGGGGATCAGGTGATGGGGGATTGGGCGATGGTGATGGAGGATTAGGTGATGGGGGATTGGGCGATGGTGATGGGGGATTGGGCGATGGTGATGGGGGATTGGGCGATGGGGGATTGAGCAATGGTGATGGGGATTAGGCAATGGGGGATTGGGCGATGGTGATGGGGGATTGGGCGATGGGGGATTGAACAATGGTGATGGGGGATTAGGCAATGGGGGATTGGGCGATGGTGATGGGGGATTAGGTGATGGGGATTGGGCGATGGTGATGGGGGATTGGGCGATGGTGATGGGGGATTAGGTGATGGGGGATTGGGCGATGGTGATGGGGGATTAGGTGATGGGGGATTGGGCGATGGTGATGGGGGATTAGGTGATGGGGGATTGGGCGACGGTGATGGGGGATTGGGCGACGGTGATGGGGGATTAGCTGATGGGGGATTGGGCGACGGTGATGGGGGATTGGGCGATGGTGATGGGGGATTGGGCGATGGTGATGGGGGATTAGGTGATGGGGGATTGGGCGACGGTGATGGGGGATTGGGCGACGGTGATGGGGGATTGGGCGACGGTGATGGGGGATTGGGCGACGGTGATGGGGGATTAGGTGATGGGGGATTGGGCGACGGTGATGGGGGATTGGGCGACGGTGATGGGGGATTGGGCGACGGTGATGGGGGATTGGGCGATGGTGATGGGGGATTGGATAGGATGATGATGGGGTATTAGGCGATGGTGATGGGGGATTTGGTAGGATGATGATGGGGTATTAGGCGATGGTGATGGGGGATTGGGTAGGATGATGGGGTATTAGGCGATGGTGATGGGGGATTGGGCGATGGTGATGGGGGATTGGGCGACGGTGATGGGGGATTGGGCGATGGTGATGGGGGATTGGATAGGATGATGATGGGGTATTAGGCGAGATGTCCTCGGGGGTCACTTCATGACCAAGATCAGGAATCCGTCGTTGGGAAATGGTGCAAACCTCATTTCCTGTTGAGCTGCTGCACTGAGTGGCCATTTATAACACAGGTTTGCAGGCTGTGGGCAAGAGAGAGGTTTCTCGGTTTCAGCTCAGCCAAAACTCAAAAGAAGCCGGGTTTCCTCCCCCTTCTAACCATCTCACTGTTTACATATTGTTGCTGTCATCAAGTTTGTTGTTTACTGGGGTCATACAGGGAAGGGAGAAAAGTGCTGGGGATTGGAGCACTTTCTATTATTCACACCTGATGTCAACAACAAACACTCCCAGAGCAGGTACAGCATGGGTTAGATACAGAGTAAAGCTTCCTCTACACAGTCCCATCAAACACTTCCAGAGCAGTTACAGCATGGGATAGATACAGAGTAAAGCTTTCTCTACACAGTCCCATCAAACACTCTCAGGACAGGTGCTGCATGGGTTAGATACAGAGTAAAGCTCCCTCTACACTGTCCCATCAAACACTTCCAGGGCAGGGACAGCACAGGTTAGATACAGAGTAATCTACACTGTCCCATCACACACTCCCAGGGCAGGTACATTAAAAGTAGCGATGTGGGTTAATAAGGCCTTTTTTTAAAAAAAGCAAACCAAGCACTAGAGTTTATTTCAAGAGGGATAGAATTGAAAAGTAGAGAAGTTATGCTACACTTGTATCGAACCTTGGTTATACCACACTTAGAGCACTGCGTACAGTTCTGGTCGCCATATTATAAAAAGGATATAGAGGCACTGGAGAGGGTGCAGAGATTTACAAGTATGATACCAGAAATGCCAGGGTATACCCATCAGGAAAGGGTGAGCAGGCTGGGTCTCTTTTCTCTGGAAAAGAGAAGGCTGAGGGGTGACCTAAACGAGGTCTTTAAAATTATGAAAGGTTTTGATAGAGTGGACACAGAGAGTGTTTCCACTTGTGGGGGAGGGCAAAGGAAGCGGCATCAATATAAGATAGTCACCAATAAATCAAATAGGGCATTCAGAAAAAACTTCTTTAGCCAGAGAGTGGTGAGAATGTGGAACTCGCTGCTACACTCTGGGCGTGGTTGATGCGAATAGTATAGCTGCAATTAAGGGGTGACTAGATAAGTATATGAGGGAGAAAGGAAGAGAGGATTATGCTGATAGAATACGATAAGAGGAGGCTCGAGTGGATCATAAATGCCGGGATGGACTGGTTGGGCCAAATGGTGTGTTTCCGCGCTGTATATTATGTGTAACTCCATGTAATTCTATGATTTGGACTTGGGCACAGGGAGCACAATCTCAAAATGTGCTGACAACACAAAAGTAGCAAACAGTGAGGACGTGAAAGAGTTCAGGAAGATGTAGTCAGGTTGGTGGAATGGGCAGAGAGGTGGCAGATGCAATTTAATTTGAATGTGCGAGTTAACACATTTTGGCCGAAGAAAATGCAATGAATGGGGATTGTTGTCGGGTGTGCATGAGCAGAGACCCCAAGGAGTTCAAATACATAATTTTCTGAACGTGTGAGTGCTGGTGATGCCGACTGAAAAATGAGCCTGTGTGAGATGAGGACTGGCATTTTGCTGTGATGCCTCCTGTGGTCCAACAGCCTGTCAACATTCACTGTCAGGACTCGAGCATGAACATATGGGTGAATGCTGGAACGTGGGTCTCTACCCCGGCAACTTAAAGGGAGATGGGGAGAATTCTGCTAAAAGATGAAATACAGAAGGAATTCCCTCATCCTCCATGCCACCACCCCCCCCTCTTTCCCCACCCCCCACATCCCCAGATTTCACTCAGTGCATCACAGGGCAGAATTTCAGCCATGGTGATCTGGGGACCAAGGGTGGCTCCTCACCGTTTCCATTCAGACACCACTGATGAATAGTGCAGAAAAATATACCTCGACATGCATATTAAGTCTAAATGATAAAAGAAATAGCTTGAATTCATACTTCTCTACCCAGAGAGTGGTCAGAATGTAGAATTCGCTACCGCATTCCTACATTACAACAGTGACTACACTTCAAAAGTACTTCATCGGCTAAAAAGTGGTCCTGAAAGATGCTATATAAATCCAAGTCTTTTTTTTCTTTCACATGGAGTGGTTGAGCGAATAGCATTGATGTATTTAAGAGGAAGCTAGATAAGTATATGATAGAGAAAGGAATTGATTGGGTGTGATGAAGTAGGGTGGGAGGTGGCTCGTGTGGAGCATAAACACCGGCATAAACCTGTTGGGCCGAATGGCTTGTTTCCGTGCTGTAAATGTATATGTATTGTATATAAGGCCATTCACCTCCCAGGACGTCCCAAAAGGCTTCACAGCCAATGAAATACTTTTGAAGTGCAGTCACTGGAGGGAAACATGGCAGCCAAATTGCACACAGCAAAGTTCCATAGACGACAATGAGATAATCAAGCAGTTAATCAGTTTGTGATGTTGGTCAGGACATAGGGAGACCTCCCCTGCTCTTTTCCCAATAGTGCCATACCTGAGAGGGAAGACAGGGCCTTCGCTTTACCCATCCGATCAGGTTTCTGCCCCTGCCACAGCACCAAAACAGCCCTCATCAAAATCACAATTGACATCCTATGTGACTGTGACCATGGTAAACTATCCCTCCTCATCCTTCTCGACCTGTCTGCAGCCTTTGACACGATGGACCACAACATCCTCCTCCAACACCTCTCCTCCAATGTCCAGCTCGGTGGGACAGCCATCACCTGGTTCCATTCCTATTTATCCTGACACAGCCAGAAAATTACCCACAATGGCTTCTCTTCCTGCCCCCGCACCGTTACCTCGAGTCCCTCAAGGATCTATCCTTAGCCCCCTCCTATTTCCCATCTATATGCTGCCACTCAGCAACATCATCCGAAAACAGAATATCCAATTCCACATGTACACTGACGACACCCAGCTCTACCTCACCACCAGCTCTCTCGACCCCTCCACTGTCTCTAATTTGTCATCCTGTTTGTTCGGCCTCCAGTATTGGATCAGCAGAAATTTCTTCCAATTAAATATTTGGAAGACTAAAGCCATTGCCTTCGGTCCTTGCACAAACTCTGTTCCCCAGCCACTGACTCCAACCCGCTCCCAGGCCATGATCTGATGCTGATTCAGATGTTCGCAACATTGCCGTCCTATTTGACCCTGAGATGAGCTTCTGACCCCAAATCATCCATCCCCAAGACCACCTCCGGCATATCGCCCGACTCCACCACTGCCTCAGCTCATCTGCTGCTGAAACCCTTATCCGTGCCTGTTACCTCCAGACTCGACTATACCAATGCTCTCCTGCCCGCCTCTTACATTACCACCTTTGTAAACTTGAGCGCATCCAAAACTCCGCTGCCCGTATCCTAACTCGCACCAAGATCCATTCACCCTGTGCTCTCTGACCTACAGTGGCTGTCGGTCCGGCAACACTTAGATTTTAAAATTCTCATTCTTGTTTTCAAATCTCTCCGTAGTCTCGCCCCTCCCTGTCTCTAACCTCCTCCAGCCCTACAACCTCCCGTGATCTCTGAGCTCCTTCAATTCTGGCTTCTTGCGCATCCACGATTTTTCAAATGCTCCGCCATTGGTGGCCGTGCCTTCAGCTGCCGAGGCCCTAAGCTCTGGAATTTCCTCCCTAAACCTGCCCGCCTCGCTACCCATCTTTCCTTCTTTTAAGGCACGACTTAAAACCCTACCTCTTTGTCCTAATATCTCCTCATGTGGATCGGTGTCAAATTTTGTTAATCACTCCCATGAAACGCAGTGGGACATTTTACTATGATAATGACGCTATATAAATGCAAGTTGTTGTCTCATCTGGAAAGAGGGGTTGGTGGAATTGCAGAGCTGGGATTCTGGCCCATCTCTCTCTCTCACTGTCCATGGTGTATTACACAGTGACTCAGCTCATCGGAATTCATCCCCTGGCCCCACTGTACAATGCATTGTTGGTTGGCTGGTGTGAAGCTGGTTACTAATGGAACGTGGTCAGTGTGCGTGCCCACTGTTCCTGGCCCCGGCCTGTGGGGGAGATAGCAAAGACTGGCTATTGATCCGCATGTTATGTTTTGAAGTATAAAATTCAGCCATGAGAATCGATTTGTTCTGTAGACTGTAACAGTAACTTCCCCAGGTGGCAAACTCTATATCTCCCTTGGGCCAACTTGGCTGTGAATCTCGCTTGGAAACTGAGGTGCTGCAAGCCCCAAATGTTTTTTGAATTCCTTTTTCAAATGATCTGGCTTTTAATGCCTCAGCTAGCGAAAGCAGTGAGTCATTGGGCCGTACAGACCCAGGAGGGTCTTGGGTTCATAAGAACATAAGAACTAGGAGCCATTTGGCCCCTTGAGCCTGCTCCGCCATTCAATAAGATCATGGCTGATCTGATCTTGGCCTCAATTCCACTTTCCTGCCAACCCCATAACCCTTGACTCCCCATAACCCTTGACTCCCCATAACCCTTGACTCCCCATAACCCTTGACTCCTCATAACCACCCTTGACTCCCCATAACCCTTGACTCCCCATAACCCTTGTGTCATGTATGTAACCTTCATGTAACTGTAACCTTCATGTAACAACACTGAATACTGTATAAACCTAAGAAATGCACACCTTGACCACAGGGGGTGAACTTGTGGGCGACACTCCTCACCTGGTCATCCAGGTATATAAAGGGAGGTCCCACGCAGGGTCATCACTTCTTGGTCCTGTGAATAAAGGTTCAGGTCACAGAGTGACCTTGTCTGCAGAATGTGCCTCGTGTGAATTTATAGTAGTGTGTAAGGACTTTACATTTGGTGACGAGAAACGGGAATCAACGACTCACGAGGATGGCCACCGGTAGCACAGAGGAACGGTACTGTGTTAGTGAGGACTGGGACAATTTTGTTGAGAGGCTCCAGCAGAGCTTTGTCACGAAGAACTTGTTGGGAGAAGCAGCGACTGACAAGCGAAGGGCGCATCTACTGACCAGCTGTGGACCTAAGACGTACACGGTGATGAAAGACCTGCTTGTACCCGAGAAGCCGACGGACAAAACCTTCGGTGAGCACCTCAAACCGGAGAGCAGTATACACATGGCCCGACACCGATTCTATACACACCGACATCAGGAAGGACAGAGCATACCGGATTTCGTTGCGGACATTCGCCGCTTGGCCAGCCTCTAAGTTCACAGACGTCTGCAGGGGGGAGATATTAAGGGATTTCTTTATTGAGGGCATTGATCATGCCGGGATTTTCAGAAAGCTAATTGAGACCAAGGACTTGACCTTGGAAGCGGCGGCGTTGATGGTTCAGACCTTCATGGCTGGGGAGGAGGAAACCAAGATAATATACGCACGCAACTCTGCTTGCAACGTGGCGATGGATCAGAGAGTTAACATTGTAAATGAGACTCAGAACCCCACAGGCAGGCAAGGGCAATTCGATACCACCCATGCAGCAACAGACTCTAGAGTGGGTCCTCAACAGAGACAACGGCAGGTTGAACAGACATTTACGCCATCACGGTGGACAATGCGTCCCGATATAGAGCCATTGACACCCATTAACAGAGTGCTCAAGTGTAATCAAAGAGACAATCAGAGAGGAATGCCTGGTAACAACCCTTTTGTTCACAATGATCTCAGCTCATGCTGGAGGTGCGGGAGCAGACATGCTGCAAAAACCTGTAGGTTTCAACAATTTATTTGTAGAAATTGTAACTTCAGTGGACATTTAGCCAGAATGTGCAGGAAGCCCGCAGCAAGGCTAATTTATGAGGCAGATGAACCAGAAGAGGGGTCTGCAAGGCAGGTTGATGCTTGGGACAAAGCAATGGATGCTGAAGTTCAGCGGGTTCATGTGGCAAACATCCACAGCTCATATACCAAAATGCCACCTATGATGATGATAAGTCCTATTAAACGGCATCCCGGTACGCATGGAGCTGGACACAGGGGCCAGCCAGTCACTTATGAGTGTCCAACAATTCGAGAAACTATGGCCACTCAGAGCTAGCAAACCCAAACTAGAATGCATTGACATGCAATTACGGACATACACCAAAGAGATTATCCTAGTGCTAGGCAGTGCAATGTTGGTGGTCACACATAATGGATCAGAGAACCGGCTGCCACTCTGGATTGTCCCGGGAAATGGTCCCGCGCTTTTAGGGAGGAGCTGACTAGCCGAGATGAACTGAAAATGGGGGGATGTGCACGCCATTTCATCTGTGGAGCGAAGTTCATGCTCACAGGTCCTACAGAAATTTGAGTCACTATTTCAACCTGGTGTCGAGACTTTCAAAGGTACCAAAGTAGTGATACGCATCACCCTGGACGCCAGACCAGTGCACCACAAAGCCAGAGCTGTGCCATATGTGATGCGGGAGAAAATTGAGAGTGAGTTGCACAGGTTGCTAAGAGAGGGCATAATTTCGTTGAATTCAGCGACTGGGCAAGCCCCATCGTTCCTGTCCTAAAAACGGATGGCTCTGTCAGGATCTGTGGCGACTACAAGGCAACTATCAACCAAGTGTCCCTACAGGACCAATACCCGCTTCCGGGAGCGGAGGATCTTTTTGCCAAGCTGGCAGGCCGCAAGCTGTTCACCAAGTTGGGCCTCACTTCAGCCGACATGACCCAGGAAGTGGCCGAAGAATCCAAGCTACTGACCACCATCACCACACACAAGGGGCTGTTTGTCTACAACAGGTGTCTGTTTGGCATTCGATCAGCGGCCGCTATCTTTCAAAGGAACATGGAAAGCCTGCTCAAATCTATCCCTGGAACAATCATATTTTAGGACACCATCCTTATCACGGGTTGAGACATCGAGGAACACCTTCACAACTTGGAGGAGGTGCTACGCCGACTGGACCAGGTAGGCCTGCGACTAAAGAAGTCCAAGTGTGTGTTTTTGGCCCCAGAGGTTGAGTTTTTGGGCAGGAAGGTTGCCGCAGACGGGATCCGGCCTACCGAATCCAAAATGGAGGCGATTCGTCGTGCGCCCAAGCCCGGCAACACATCGGAGTTGCATTCATTTCTGGAACTCTTGAACTATTTCGGGAACTTCCTGCCGAACTTAAGCACATTGTTGAGCCGCTATACGTGCTCCTGCACAAGGGTTGCAATTGGTTTTGGGGGGACTGTCAGGAACGGGCGCGGAACTTGCTTTGTTCTAATAAGCTGTTGACTCTGTACAATCCCTGTAAGAAATTGGTTTTGACATGTGATGCATCATCCTATGGGGTTGGGTGCATGTTGCAGCAGAGTAATGATGAGGGCCAACTCCAACCTGTGGCTTATGCCTCCAGGTCGCTCTCCCAAG
The DNA here is from genome assembly GCF_044704955.1 of Pristiophorus japonicus. Taxonomy (NCBI): domain Eukaryota; kingdom Metazoa; phylum Chordata; class Chondrichthyes; family Pristiophoridae; genus Pristiophorus; species Pristiophorus japonicus. Next base: position 95,744,310 of record NC_091988.1, read on the forward strand.
CTGAACGGGGATATGGGATGGTTTAAAAGGAAGCACTCGCAAGTGTCTATGGGGTGAAAAAGTTGCACTAGTACCTTTTTGGCAGACGGTTCGAGTTAAAAACGGACCACAAGCTGTTAACATCCCTGTTGTCAGACAGCAAAGCTGTCAATGCCAATGCGTCATCTCGCATTCAGCAATGGGCTCTCATGCTGACTGCGTATGACTACACCATACGGCACCGGCCAGGAACCGAAAATTGCGCTCAGCGGGCTTCCACTGGCCACCACTGAGGGGGTAGCGGAGCAAAGCGCTGAGATGGTCATGGCCGTTGAAGCTCCCCCATCACAGCCCGCCAGATCAAAATCTGGATCAACAGAGATCCCCTCCTATCCTTGATTAAGAAATGTGTCCTGATTGGGGATTGGGCGCCCGCACAAGGAGCATGCCCCAAGGAGGTCAGACCATTTCACAGACGGATGGATGAGCTCTCCATCCAAGCCGACTGCCTACTATGGGGCAGCCGGGTAGTCATGCCCCAGAAGGGAAAGGAAGCATTCATCAGAGAACTCCACAGCGAGCACCCAGGCATCATGCTAATGAAGGCCATCGCCCGGTCACATGTATGGTGCCGGGAATTGTCTCAGACCTGGAACACTGTGTTCGCAGGTGCACGACATGTGCCCAGCTGGGCAATGTCCCCAGGGAGGCCCCACTCAGCCCGTGGCCCTGGCCCACCAGGCCATGGTCACGTATTCACGTAGACTACATGGGCCCATTAATGGGAAAAATGTTCCTCATTGTTGTCGATGCATACTTGAAATGGATCGAGTGCATCATATTAAATTCGTGCACGACATCCACCACCGTGGAGAGTCTGCGTGCGGTCTTTGCGACCCACGGCTTGCCGGACATCCTGGTTAGCGACATCGGCCCGTGTTTCACAAGCTATGAATTCCGGGAGTTCATGTCGGGTAATGGCATCAAACATGTCCGGACAGCACCGTTCAAGCCGGCTTCCAATGGCCAGGCGGAATGTGCGGTCCAAATCATAAAACAGGGCATGCTCCGGATTCAAGGACCCTCCCTTCAATGCCGCCTATCGCGCCTCCTGCTGGCCTATAGGTCCCGACTACATTCGCTCACGGGGGTCCCGCCCGCAGAACTACTCATGAAACGTACACTTCAAACTCTGCTGTCCCTCATTCATCCAGTCCTATCAGACATTGTTGAGGGCAAGCGCCAGTCCCAAAATGAGTGCCATGACCGTAACTCAAAGGGGAGATGTATAGAAATCGATGACACTGTATTTGTTCTTAATCACGCTGTGGGGCCCAAGTGGCTTGAGGATACTGTAATTGGTAAAGAGGGGAATAGGGTCATAGTGGTCAGACTTAACAATGGACAGATATGCCGCAAGCATCTGAACCAAGTTTTTAAAAAAAAGGTTCAGCATGGACACTGAGGAACCTGAGGAAGATCATGAGATGTTGCCCACACCACTGCCAGTGAACGAGCAACAAGGACATTCACCAGCATGCACAGTCCCTGCGGCCAGCCCGGACGAGCCGGAATCACCACAAGTGACAGAGACGCATGCCAAGGCTCAACAACCAGAGCCCCAACTGCGGCACTCTACGAGAGAGCGTCGACCGCCTGAAAGACTTAACCTTTGACCCCATAAGATGTTGGGGGGGGGTGGAGAGAGGTGATGTCATGTATGTAACCTTCATGTAACTGTAACCTTCATGTAACAACACTGTACACTGTATACACCTGAGTAATGCACACCTTGACCACAGGGGGTGAACTTGTGGGAGACACTCCTCACCTGGTCATCCAGGTATATAAAGGGAGGTCCCACGCAGGGTCATCACTTCTTGGTCCTATGAATAAAGGTTCAGGTCACAGAGTGACCTTGTCTGCAGAATGTGCCTTGTGTGAATTTATAGTAGTGTGTAAGGACATTACACCTTGACTTCCCATAACCCTCGACTTCCCATAACCCTCGACTTCCCATAACCCTTGACTCCGCATAACCCTTGACTCCGCATAACCCTTGACTCTCCTATAGTTCACAGGTTTGTGCTGAGATTCTGATTCCCAGATTCTGCACTTACGTTTACTCCCCAATCCTTCGCTACACCCAGTCCCAGCCCTACAGTCCACTCCCAGACTTTCATTGCCCTCGTCTCTGCAGTCCATGTTGTGCCTTATGATCTCAACAGGAGAGTGTAATCAGTAACGCAGTGTGTTATCTTTTAAATAGGAGAATTAGACCCTGTAATACAGTACAGCGTTTCATTGTTTAAATAGGAGAGTTATACCCAGTATTACAGTGTGTCTATCCTTGGCCCTCTCCTATTTCTCATCTATATGCTGTCCCTTGGCAATATCTTCCAAAAACACGGTGTCAGTTTCCACATGTACGCTGACGACACCGAGCTCTGCCTCACCACCACGTCTCACGATCCCGCCACTGTCTCTAAATTGTCAGACTGCTTGTCTGACACCAGTATTGGATGAGCTAAAATTTCCTCCAAATACATATTGGGAAAACCGATGTAATTGTCTTTGGTCCCCGCCATAAGCTCCATTCCCTAGCCTAATATCTCCTGTGGCTCGGTGTCAAATTTTGTTGATAATACTCCTGTGAAGAGCCTTGCGATGTTTTACTACAACGCTATATTAATACAAGTTGTTGCTTTTGTGATTGGGTTATTATTTTTATAAGCAAATTATACCCAGTTTTAGAGTATTATTATTTAAATAGGAGATCTATACCTTGTAATACAGATTGAATCTCTCTGGTCCGGGACTCTCTGATCCGGAAACATCCATGGTTCGGCATTAGGAGAGGAGGGTTTATTTTTCTTTAAGTTTCGATTGGCTGGAGCGGCTGTCAGTCAGTGAGTGTGTTCGGCGATTGGCTGGAGCAGTTGTCAGTCAGTGAGTGTGTTCGGCGATTGGCTGGAGCAGCTGTCAGTCAGTGAGTGTGTTCAGTGATTGGCTGGAGCGGCTGTCAGTCAGTGAGTGTATTTGGCGATTAGCTGGAGTGGCTGTCGGTCAAGTGAGTGTGTTCGGCGATTGGCTGGAGCGGCTGTAGGTCAGTGAGTGTGTTCGGCGATTGGCTGGAGCGGCTGTCAGTCAGTGAATGTGTGTGTGGATGCTGTGGGAGCCGCCCAGAGGCTGTCAGCACGTACATACACACTCAGGAGCCCACGCACTGTCGACAGGTACCGGTAAGTGTGACTTCCCGTGGTTCGAAAAATTCTCTGTTCCAGCACCGGTCAGGTCCCAAGGGTGCCGGACCAGAGAGGTCCAACCTGTAGTGTTATTATTTAAATAGGAGAGTTATACCCCGCGGAGAATTTCACAGTTGGAGAGTATCTCGGGAATAGTGATAATAGTATTGTAAGGTTTAGATTAGTTATGGAAAAGGACAAGGAGCAATCTAGAGTAAAAATACTTAACTGGAGGAGGGATTATTTCAGCGAATTGAGGAGGGATCTGGCCCGGATAAATTGGAGTCAAAGACTGGCAGGCAGAAATGTAATGGAGCAATGGGAAGCCTTTAAAAGGGGGATGGTTTGGGCACAGTTTAGGTACATTCTTACAAGGGGAAAAGGAGAGTTCACTGGATGATGAAGGAGTTGGAGAGTAGGATGAAGCAGAAAAGGGGGTGTATGACATGTCAGGTTGATGACACAAGGGAGAATCGGGCTGAATATAAAAAATACAGAGGAGAAGTGAAGAAGGAAATAAGAGGGGCAAAGAGACAGTGGAGAGTAGATTGGCAGCTTAAAGGGAATCCAAATATCTTCGAGAGGCATATTATCAGTAAAAGAGTTGTCAGAAAAGCGGTGGGGCTGATTAGGGTCCAAAATGGAGAACTATTGGTGGAGGCAGAAGCCATGGTTGAGGGACTAAATGAGTACTTTGCATCGGTGTTTACCAAGAAAGTGGATTTTGCCGAAGCCATGATAAATAAGGAAATTGATGGGATACTGGATGAGATGAGAATAGATAAAGAGGAGGTATAAGAAAGGCTGGTGGTAATGAAAGTGAATAAGTCACCCGGTGCGGATGGGATGCCTCCTAGCTTACTGGAGGAAGTAAGGGTAGAAATTACGGAAGTACTGGCCACAGTCTTCCGATTCTCCTTAGATACAGTGGGTGGTGCCAGAGGACTGGAGGATTGCAAATGTGACACCTTTGTTCAACCTGGCAATTGCAGGCCAGTCAGTTTAACGTCGGTGTTGGGGATTGTCTAATAACAATAATCCGGGAAAAAATTAACAGCTAGTTAGACTAGTATGGACCAATAAAGGAGAGCCAGCATGGATTTGTTGAGGGCAAATCATTTTGACTAACTTGATTGAGTTTTTGATAAGGGCAGTGCAGTTGATGTTGTGTCTATGGACTTTCAAAAACCATTTGATAAAATACCACATACTAGGCTGCTTTTTTTTAATTCATTCACGGGATGTGGGCCTCACTAGTAAGGCCAGCATTTATCGCCCATTCTTAATTGCACTTGAGAAGGTGTTTGTTATGTCTTTAGATGCTCTGATAATGACTCCACGAGGCAATATGTTGTACTTGAACTGTAATGACCTTAGTCCTTTATTGATAACTCCAGACTGAGGATCACACCTGGTGGCCTGCCTTTTATACTAGGCCTGGCACACCTGTACAGGTAACCTACAAGTCTCCCACTGCGGTGCCCTCTGGTGGCACACCTTGTAATAGTACAAGCAGTAACCATGTAGGATACATGACAGTGTTGGTGAGCTACCTTCTTGAACCGCTGCAGTCTGTGTAGTCCCACAGTGTTGTTAGATAGGGAATTCCAGGATTTTAACTCAGTAACAATGAAGGAACAGCAATATATTTCAAGTCAGGATGGTGTGTAGCTTGGAGAGGGACTTGGAGGTGGTGGTGTTCCCATACCTTGCTGCCCTTGTCCTTCTAGGTAGAGATTCCGGGTTTGGGAGGTGCTGTCGAAGAAGCCGTGGCGAGTTGCCGAAATGCACCTTATAGATGGTACACACTGCAGCCACAGTGCGCTGGTGGTGGAGGGTGTGAATGTTTAAGGTGGTGGATGGGATGCCAAAGCAGCTGCTTTATCCTGGATGGTGTCGAGCTTCTTGAGGGTTGTTGGAACATCACTCATCCAGGCAAGTTGAGAGTATTCCATCACACTTCTGACTTGTGCCTTGTAGATGGTGGAAAGGCTTTGGGGAGTCAGGAGATGAGACACTCACCGCTGAATACCCAGCCCCTGACCTGCTCTTGTTGCCTCAGTATTTTTGTGGCTGGTCCAGTTAAGATTCTGGTCAATGGTGACCCCATAGGGATTCGACGGTGGTAATGCTATTGGATGTCAAGGGGAGGTGGTTAGACTCTCTCTCTTGTTGGAGATAGTCTTTGCCTGCACTTGTGTGGTGCGAATATTACTTGCCACTTATCAGCCCAAGCCTGAATGTTGTCCAGGTCTTGCTGCATGCGGGCATGGACTGTTTCATTATCTGAGGTGTTGCAAATGGAACTGAACACTGTGCAATCATCAGTGAACAGCCCCACTTCTGACCTTATGATGGAGGGAAGGTCATTGATGAAGCAGCTGAAGATGGTTAGGCTGAGAATTGACCCATCCACCTCCACGGAGGTGTGTGGGGTTGCTGACCCATCCACCTCCATGGCACGAACCTGGTATTGCAGTACTTCCAGGAACGGTGCAGTGGCTCTCGGCCTTTTGGCTAAGAGCATTGGCGCAGAGTGATCCTTGATGTGTGCAAGGTGACCTCTGGCGTTTGTGATTTGACAAAGAATTGGAAAGATTGGCTACGAATAAAAAAAAACACTGCTCTGAGGAACTCCTGCAGCAATGACCTGGGGTGATTGGCCTCCAACAACCACAAGCATCTTCCTTTGTGCTAGGTATGACTCCATTTCCTGTTTACAAAAAGCAGGAAAAATCCAATCCGGCCAATTACCACCCCACCAGCCCACTCTCAATAATCAGCAACGTAATGGAAGGTTGCATCAACAGTGCTATCAAGCGGCACTTACTCACCAATAACCAGCTCACCAATGCTCAGTTTGGGTTCCGCCAGGACCACTCAGCTTCAGACCTCATTATAGCCTTGGTCTAAACATGGACAAAAGAGCTGAATTCCAGAGGTGGGGTGAGAGTGACTGCCCTTGACATCAAGGCAGCATTTGACTGTGTGGCATCAAGGTTAGTCCCACTGCCCCGTGGTTTACCCAAATCCATGCAATGTTTTCCTCTTTCAAGTATTTATCCAATTCCTTTTTGAAGGCTACTATTGAATCTGTATCCACTGCCCTGTCAGTCAGTGCACTCCAAATCCTAACCACTCGTTGCGTAAAAACGTTTTTCCTCATGTCGCTCTTGCCTTGATTGCGCTTTGAAAGAGCCAGCGCAAACTCGATGGGCCGAAAGGCCTACTTCTGTTCTGTACTATTCTGTGATTCTATGATGCCTTGTAATACAGTGCATTAATATTTAAACAGGAGAGTTATACCATGTAATGCAATGTGTCATTATTTCATGAAGACGCTGGGTGGGTCTGAGCGGGGGCGGGAGGGTCTGAGCGAGGTGGGGGGGTCTGAGCGGGTGGGGGGGGATCTGAGTGGTAGCGGGTCTGAGCGGGGGGAGGGTCTGAGCGGGGGAGCGAGGTCTGAGCGGGTTGGGGGGTATCTGAGCGGGGGCGGGTCTGGGTAGGGAGAGGGTCTGAGCAGGGGAGCGGGGGAACGGGGGGGGGGGGGGGATGGGTCCAAGTGACCCGCTGATTCTGGGTGGGTTTAAATGGCAACTCCATTTGCCCCACCATTGGTGGATGTGCCTTCAGCCCCACACTCTGGAATTCCCTCCCTAAACCTCGTTTACTCTCTCCTCACTTAAGACCTTTCTTAAAATCCACTTCTTTGACCAAGTTTTTAGTCATAACTCCTAATATCGCCTTCTTTTGCTCGGTTTGGTCTGTTTATGCTTCTATGAAATGCCTTGCGACCTTTTTCTGCGTTAAATGTGCGATATAATTGCAAATTGTTGTCTATGGAGGGCAGCAGGCGTGGTGGAAGAGTGGAGATGTGAGGATAGGTCTAGTGTTTTCCTTGAATACCTTTGGGGATTAGATACAGAACTATTCCTCAAATAAGTAGAGCCCTTAATAGGGTGGAGTGTATGGAAGGAGAGGACCGATTGGAACTTTCCTCGACACCCTCCTTTTCTGTGCTCTGCCTCACACACAATCCTCTAGTAGATGGACAATTGGAGCTTTCAAGGCTGAGATCGATAGATCTTTGTTGGGTAAGGATGTCAAGAGATATGGGGCAAAGGCGGGTAGATGGAGCTGAGATACAGATCAGCCATGATCTAACTGAATGGGCTCGAAAGGCTGAGTGGCCTACTCCTGTTCCTATGTTCCTATTGCGGGTGTTATTCCAAGTCATCGTCTTTTATGGGATTTGGATAGTACAAAGATTTGTTCTGCAGCTGGAGAATAAAGGATCCTAGGCACATTTTTAAAAATATATTTTTTAGAAGTCAGCATCCTGAATGCTCGATTGCTGCGGCCATCTTTAGAGGTTGCTAGGCAACAGCACTGACATTAAGCCTACACTGTCCTTCAGCTTAGGTGGTTGGGTGTAAAATAACGTTCCATGGAAATGTTAGCTGTAGGTCACATTCCGGAACCCATTTAGGAAGACCCATTTTCTGGTGGGAATCGTTTTAGCCAAACACTGTGAATTGGATTGCCTTGTGTGTACAATTATTTCATTGTACTGCACATCAGTTTCCTGTGCTGGTTTAATATGGTACAACACTCGAATTAGTATTTAATCTATAGGATCTTGTCTTTGCCCCTCCCTTTCTCTCTGATCTCCTCCAGCACTTTAACCTCACACCCCCCAAACTCTCCGTTCCTCTGACTCTGGCCTCTTGTGCACCCGTTCCCCCCCCGCCCCTCTATTGGTGACCATGCTTGCAGCTGCCTCGGCCCTACGCTCTGGAATTCCCTCTTTAAACCCTTCCACTTCTCCACCTTCCACTCCTGCTCTAAACCCCTCCTTAAAAACCACCTCTTTGACAAAGCTTTTGGGCACTATTCCTCGTAGCTCGTCCTTTGGTGTGACACCCAATTTCTCCTTGCACCTCCTGTGGGGTATTTTTCTACTTTTAAACGTGCGATGTAAGTTAAAATTGTTGTTGTTGAGGAGGATGATGAACTGTAAAAGTGTATCCAAATTTGGTAGGTAGCCTGCCATTGAGTGTACTTGTCAGCAGCCCCATGATACCCATGGGGAGTCATTTTAACTTTGGTTGATGGGGTGAAATTGGTGATATGGCCATCCATTAGATGCTCTGCTTGATTTTCCCTTCCATGGACTTCGATGGAAAGGAAAATCAGTCATTGTGTGTAATGAACGGCTAGTTTGATATTGGCCAAAGTTAAAATTATCACCAAGTCTTCATCAAACCATAGGTTCAGAATAACATGACTGGAAAGTGCCCCTTCGGGGTTAACACCCATAGTGTAAATTGGTTACGCTCCTTGTTGAGTGACATCCTCTGAAAGTCTCAAATGCCATTTTGCACAGCAATGCAGGAGGAGCAACTCGCCGTCTTTGCTTGCTGGCGAGGAGTCGGAAGTAGCAACGGTGCGGCATTTAAACGGGAGTAGCCGATACTTTATCTTGCAGCTAATGGGGCAGGACAAGAGAATGCTTTTGTGACCGGAGAAGTTAGCCAAAGGCTCTATCATTGTGGAAATGGGTGAGAGCAAGCTGCAGTGGGTTGCATTGTGTAAAGCTCTGTGCCATGTTTCACTCACCCAGGCTCTTGCAAGCCAACTGCCAACAGCCCCAGCACTTGATCAGGTTTGACAGACCGTTGAATAATGGAAAATCAGTTACAAATGAACTTAACCCATCTGGCTCTCTGAGGCTGCCACAAACAAGTGCTCTCGACTCCCTTTACCTGTGTGGAAGCTGCTGTCCCATACCCCCCTAAAGATCAGTCATTTACATCTTTTTTTAGATTTGTGGGCCTGATTTTCCAACACTTTTTACCCGTCCTCCTGTATGGCTCAGAGACGTGAACCATGTACAGTAGACACATCAAATCGCTGGAGAAATACCACCAATGATGTCTCCGCAAGATCCTACAAATCCCCTGGGAGGACAGATGCACCAATGTTAGCGTCCTCGACCAGGCCAACATCCCCAGCATCGAAGCACTGACCACACTCAATCAGCTCCGTTGGGCGGGCCACATTGTTCACATGCCTGAAACAAGACTCCCAAAGCTTGCGCTCTACTCTGAACTCCTACACAGCAAGTGAGCCCAAGGTGGGCAGAGGAAATATTTCAAGGACACCCTCAAAGCCTCCCTGATAAAATGCAACATCCCCAACCACACCTGGGAGTCCCTGGCCAAAGACTGTCCTAAGTGGAGGAAGAGCATCCGGGAGCACCTCAAGTCTCGGCACCAAGAGTACACAGAAACCAAGCGCAGGCAGCGGAAGGAGCGTGCGGCAAACCAGACTCCCCCCACCCTTTCCCTCAACCACTGTCTGTCCCACCTATGACAGAGACTGTAATTCCCATATTGGACAGTCCAGTCACCTGAGAACTCACTTTTAGAGTGGAAGCAAGTCCTCCTCGATTTCGAGGGACTGCCTATGATGATGATGACATTTTGTTTTAAACGGTCAAAGTTTAAAGAGGCCCAGTCATCGTAGTATGATGTTTGGAAACTGAACTTACTTTGCGATCAGACGTAAGGACTTACCGATCACAGGTAGGCTCGTTTAGAGCAAGGGAAAATGACCTGAAATTAGCTACTTGTTGAGCTTCAAAATAGGACTGGTTTACAAGCATAGGAACACTCAATATTGCCCGACCATACACCCTAAACAATTACCAAAATTGCTTGAAAATGATGTCCTCGGAGGGAATGATCTTGTAATGTCTCTTATTACAGGTAGAACTTGTGGTGAACACCAGTCTCGTTCTTTCATTCCTTTATCCAGTGGGGTTGCTGCTCCACTGCCTGCCCCCAGTGTGGCAGTCTCCATGCCACGCCGCACCTCTATGCAGGCGGGCTCTGCCATGTACATCTCTGCCAATGCCACTCTGAACCTGGTTACTATTGGGCTGCGGGTTAACCCTCCTTCCGTTTGGCGCCTCTCTCGGAGGACCGGAGGCTTGAGCCTATCGTGTAATATGGCTGCTTGGCACTACATACTGGTCCAAAAAACACAAATGTGGACAGTGGCTAGATGTGAAGGAGACATCCCATGGGCACAATGGATGAATGTGCTGCCTGGTATGGGACAGGCCAGCAAGGCCCATGTCAATCTCTGGTCTGTAATGAGTTCGCTCGACTTGGCTGGTGTGCAAGTTGGGGTGCGACAGTTGGGCACTGGGTTCCTGGGTTTGGTCAGGGGTATTTATCCGGGTTCCCGCTCCGGACTGCTGTCCAAGGATGCCTTGTGGATGCGGGGACAAGATGGGGCATCGGTCGTGATGCCTCTTCCAATAGTCCCACTGTCCAGGCTCATGCTTGAAGAATGGTCACTTGTTGGATGGGTTGGTGGGCAGCTGATGCTCTGCTGGCCATATCCGATCATGAATCGGAGTCTTTCAGGACTCAGGGGAAAGGGTGGAAAAGAAGTGCGCATTTCAACAGGTTGGTGATGTTGCCATGGTGACGGCAGGCTGCACTTCTCAGTAAGATTCCAACTACTGCTCACCTGCCCAAAGTTGGTGTTGCTATAGGAACTAAATGGTGCTTAGAATTTGCAGTCTCAAGTCTGCCACAGGGCAAAACCAAAGCATAAGCCTCTCTGTCTTACCTGTCAGCCGGTTATATCCTGGTGGACTCCCAATCGCGGAGAGATCACTCCACCCAAGAGCCTGTGCTGTGAAGCATTGCGCTGAGTATCCTTCAGCGGGCTCCCCAATGGCAATCTGATAGACGGCTTCAGTCCCATCTCTAACTGGTTCCTGGACATCGTGGTTTGACCAACCTGTCATGATGTCCCAACACACCATCTGGGCCCTCTGACAATGGACTGTTATAATGGGTATCATACAGTGATGCTCACGAGCAAACACTGCATACAACAACAGCAACTTGTATTTATATAGCGCATTTAATGTTGTAAAACATCCCAAGGTGTTTCACAGGAGTATTACAAGACCAAAAATATGACACCGCGCCACATAAGGAGAAATATGGGCAGATAGAAACATAGAAACATAAAAAATAGGTGCAGGTGTTGGCCATTCTGCCCTTCGAGCCTGCACCACCATTCAATGAGTTCATGGCTGACCAAAAGCTTGGTTAGAGAGGTTTCAAAGAGCATGTTAAAGGAGGAAAGCGAGGTAGAGGCAGAAAGGTTTCAGGAGGGAGTTCCAGACCTTAGGGCCTAGGCAACAGATTGCACGGCCACCAATGGTTGAGCGATTATAATCAGCGATGCTCAAGAGGGCAGAATTAGAGGAGCGCAGACATCGGAGGTGGGGGGGTGATTGTGGGGCTGGAGGAGATTACAGAGATAGAGAGTGGCGAGGCCATGGAGGGATTTGAAAACCATGATGACAATTTTGAAATCGAGGTGTTGCTTAACCGGGAGCCAATGTAGGTCAGCGAGCACAGGGGTGATTGGTGAGCGGGACGTGGTGCGAGTTAGGACATGGGCAGCTGAGTTTTGGATCACCTCTAGTTTACGTAGGGTAGAATGTGGGAGGCCAGCCAGGAGTGCATTGGAATAGTTGAGTCTAGAGGTAACAAGGGCATGGATGAGGGTTTCAACAGCAGATGAGCTGAGGCAAGGGTGGAGACGGGCGATGTTACGGAGGTGGAAATAGGCGGTTTTAGTTCTGCCACGGATATGTGATTTGATGGCTGTGCTTTATGTTGCCTAGGCACTAAGTTCTGGAATTCCCTCCCTAAATCTCACCGCCTCTCTACCTCTTTTTCCTCCTTTAAGACCGTCCTTAAAACCTAGCACTTTGACCAAGCTTTTGCTCATCTGCGGATATAAAGAAAGAACTTGCATTTATTTAACATCTTTCACGACATCAGGACGTCCTTAAAGAGCTTTACAGCCAATGAAGTACTTTTCAAGTGTAATCACAGTTGTAATGTTGGAATCACGGCAGCCAATTTGCACACAGCAAGATCCCACAATCAGCAATCTGGTAAATGATTAAGTAATGGTATTGGTTGAAGGATAAATATTGTCCAGGACACTGGGGAGAACTCCCCTGATCTTCAAAATGGTACCGTTGGATTTTTGGTACCCTTGTACCTGAAAAGGCAGATGTAGCCTGGGTTTAATGTTTGGGCACCTCCCTCAGCACTGCACTGGAGTGTCTGCCTGGATTTATGTGCTAACGTCTCTGGAGTGGGACTTGAACCCACAACTTTCTGACTCTGGCGAGAGTGCTACCCCACTGAGCCACGGCTGACACTATATGTGGATGTGGAATGATCGTGGGATACAGTGGTCGCACAAGAAGTTGGGGGCTAAAGGTATATGTTGCTATTGAAGAAGCTGTGAAGGCACGCGGCCTGCAGCCCGGGGTTAGAGTTTGACTGTTGGTGGTAGAGCCAGGTTCACATCGTGGCTTTTTTGCATTTGATTGGGTAGCGGGTGTGGGGAGCATCGCAGATAGTCGCAATCATATCCTCGCTTGACATACAAGTGTGCACTTTTCCAGTGGGATTACTGGATAATGATCAGGAGCCTTGGCTGAGCGCTGTCCTCTTAGCCCAGCAGTGGTTAAATCAATTCCAGCATGTCTGCTGCTGTGGAGATGAGGTAAGTTCAGTCTGGACCTGAAATGGAACCTGTTCATTTCTGTTTGTGTACTGCTCAAAATCACGCCGGAGCCAGTTACCCTATCGGCGAGCAAAGTCTGCATTTGGTTCATGGATTCAATAATCAACTTCAGTCAATTACTTTTGTGATTGCCTTAGATTCTGCTCTGATTTCCATTCTTTGTCCATTAGACTGGATGAAAAGGTGGCCATTAAGACAGCTTTTACTTCACCACAAGTTAGTTGTGTGTGTGTGTTTGTGATGCACAACCCTTTAATTGAATGGCGGAATAGGCTCGAAGGGTTGAATGAGCTGCTCCTGTTTCTATGTACTTGTATGTGTGAACATAAGAAACATTAGCTGAAGAAAGCCATTTAGCCCTTCGAGCTTGCTCTGATCTTCTACCTCAACTCCCCTTCCCTCATTATCCCCATATTCCTTAATTCCCCAAACATGTATCAACCTCTGTCTTGAATATACTCAATGACTCAGCATCCACAGCCCTCTGGGGCAGAGAATTCCAGAGATTCAAAACCTTTTGAGTGAAGAAATGTCTCCTCATCTCAGTCCTAAATGGCCGACCCCTTTTGAGATTGTGACCCCGTGTTCTAAATTCCCCAGCCAGGGGAAACATTTTCTCAGCATTGACCCTGTCAAGCCCCTTAAGAATTTTATATGTTTCAATTAGATGACCTCTGATTCTTCTAAACTAGGGAATATAGGCCGAGTCTACTCAATCTCTCCTCATAGGGCAATCCCCTCATCCCAGGAACCAGTCTAGTGAACCTTCGTTGCACTCCCTCTAAGGCGAGTATGTCTTTCCTTGGGTAAGGAGACCAGAGCTGTACACAGTACTCCAAGTGTGGCCTCACCAATGCCCTGTATAATTGTAGTAAGACTTCTTTACTTTTATACTCCAATCCCTTTGTAACAAAAGCTAACATACCAATTGCTTCCTATGTATGTGTGTTTATGTGCGGATATAGAATGATACAGCACAGAAGGAGGCCACTTGGCCCATCATGCCCTTTGAAAGAGCTTTCCAATTAGTTCCACTCTCCTGCTCTTTCCCCATAGCCTAATATTTTTTTTCCCTTCAAGTATTTATCCAATTCCCTTTTGAAAGTTACTATTGAATCTGCTTCCACCATCCTTTTAAGGAGTACATTCCAGATCACAACAACTCATTGTGTAAACTTTTTTCCCTCATGTCGCCACTAGTTCTTTCGCCAATCACCTTAAATCTGTGTCTGGTTACCGATCCTTCTGCCACTGGAAACAATTTCTCCTTATATACCAAAACCGTTCATGATTTTGAATACCTCTATCATGTGATTCATGGATTCTGTAATCAACTTCAAATCTCCTCTTAACCATCTGCACTAAGGAGAAGAATCCCAGCCTCCTCTGTTCCAAAGAAAACAACCGCAGCCTCTCCAATCTTTTCTCGTAGCTAAAATTTTCCACTCCCGGCAACATCCTTATAAATCTCCTCTATATCCTCTCTAGTGCAATCACATCTTTTCTGTAATGTGGTGACCAGAACTGCACGCAGTACTCTAGCTGTGGTCTAACTAGTGTTTTATACAGTTCAAGCATAACCTCCCTGCTCTTATATTCTGTACCTCGGCTAATAAAGGCAAGTATCCCCTATGCCTTCTTAACCACCTTATCTACCTGTCCGCGACGTTCAGGGATCTGTGGACCCGCACACCAAGGTCCCTCTGTTCCTCTACACTGCTCAGTGTCCTCCCATTTATTGTGTATTCCATCGCCTTGTTAGCATTACCCCACACTTCTCTGGATTGAACACCACTTGCCACTCTTCTGCCCACTTGTCTAGTCAATTAATATCTTCCTGCAGTGTACAGCTTTCTTCTTCATTATCAACCACACGGACAATTTTTGTAACATAAGAACATAAGGAATAGGAGCAGGAGTAGGCCATACGCCCCCTCGAGCCTGCTCCGCCATTTAATATGATACTGGCTGATCCGATCATAGACTCAGATCCACTTCCCTGCCCACTCTCCATAACCCCTTATTGTTTAAGAAATTGTCTGCTTCTGTCTTGAATGTATTCAATGTCCCAGCTTACACAGCTCTCTGAGGCAGCGAATTCCACAGATCCACAACCCTCTGAGAAGAAATTTCTCCTCATCTCAGTTTTAAATGGGCATTATTCTAAGGTTATGCCCTCTAGATCTAGTCTTCCCTATCAGTAGGAACATCCTCTCT
Organism: Pristiophorus japonicus; assembly: GCF_044704955.1. Classification (NCBI taxonomy): domain Eukaryota; kingdom Metazoa; phylum Chordata; class Chondrichthyes; family Pristiophoridae; genus Pristiophorus; species Pristiophorus japonicus. The sequence goes on from NC_091988.1 coordinate 95,759,390, forward strand.
GCATCCACCTTGTCAGGCCCCCTCATAATCTTGTACGTTTCAATAAGATCACATCTCATTCTTCTGAATTCCAATGAGTAGAGGCCCAACCTACTCAACTTTTCCTCGTAAGTCAACCCCCTTATCTCTGGAATCAGCCTTGTGAACCTTCTCTGAACTGCCTTCAAAGCAAGTATATCCTTTCGTAAATATGGAAACCAAAACTGCACGCAGTATTCCAGGTGTGGCTTCACCAATACCGTGTACAACTGTAGCAAGACTTCCCTGCTTTTATACTCATCCCCTTTGCAATAAAGGCCAGGTTACCATTAGCCTTCCTGATCACTTGCTGTACCTGCATACTAACCTTTTGTGTTTTATGCACAAGTACCCCCAGGTCCCGCTGTACTACAGCACTTTGCAATCTTTCTCCATTTAACAATAACTTGCTCTTTGATTTTTTTTCCTCCGAAGTGTATGACCTCACACTTTCCAACATTATACTCCATCTGCCACATTTTTGTTCACTCACTTAGCCTGTCTGTCCTTTTGCAAATTTTGTGTGTCTACCTCACACATTGCTTTTCCTCCCATCCTTGTATCATCGGCAAACTTGGCTACATTACACTCAGTCCCTTCCTCCAAGTCGTTAATATAAATTGTAAATAGTTGGGGTCCCAGCACTGATCCCTGCGGCACCACACTGGTTACTGATTGCCAACCAGAGAATGAACCATTTATCCCGACTTTCTGTTTTCTGTTCGTTAGCCAATCCTCTATCCATGCTAATATATTACCCCCAACCCCGTGAACTTTTATCTTGTGCAGTAACCTTTTATGTGGCACCTTGTCAAATGCCTTCTGGAAGTCCAAATACATCACATCCACTGGTTCCCTTTATTCACCCTGTTCGTTACATCCTCAAAGAATTCCAGCAAATTTGTCAAATGTGACTTCCCATTCATAAATCCATGTTGACTATGCAAACTTCTTAATCATATCTCCTACATTCAAGTCCAAACCATTGATATATACCACCAAAAGCAAGGGACCCAGCAATGAGCCTTGCGGAACGCCACTGGAAACAGCTTTCCAGTCACAAAAACACCCTTCCTGCCTCTGAGCCAATTTTGGATCCAACTTGCTACTTTTTCCTGGATCCCATGAGCTTTTACTTTTGTGACCAGCCTGTCATGTGAGACCTTATCAAAAAGCCTTGCTAAAATCCATATACACTACATCAAACGCACTACCCTCATCGACCCTCCTTATTACCTCCTCAAAAACTTTAATTAAGTTAGTCAGACACAACCTTCCCTTAACAAATCCATGGTGACTGTCCTTGATTAATCCGTGTCTTTCTCAATGAAGGTACCAGAGCATGCGGCAAAACCTATACGAGAGGAAGTGAGAACATTGGCAGAGAAGTTAGAGAGGAGGAGCAATTCCAGCACAGAAAGGAAAGTTGAATACGAGGATATAGCTGAGCCAGTGATGAGTTACATTCGTGGTTCAAGGAGGGCCATTAAGTCATTCAACATGCCCCCAATGCCACCTCAGCCAATCAAAGCTCTTAAAATCTAATCAAGGAACTGCGTTTACAGATGGGCAAGTTTAAATCTTGCTGTATGAAGATGAGCCCACTGAGGACTTTAAAAGAGCTCAGCAAAGAGGAGGCCATTTCAACATCATCAGACAGCTTGTTTAAAAAAAAAATTGCTTCAAGGCAGTGATAGTAATGAAGCTTATTCTATCAAAGTATTATGGTAATTCCTGGCCCTGAGGGTCTCATTTCAATTCCTTGCTCTACTTGGGTTGGTAATGTGCACCCCGGGGTCACTAATGACCCTGGTGCCTGATCAAGACGATATTGCTGCTGTAATACAGCCTGTGTTTCAAAGGCTGCCCCACACCAATGGCTCACGTTGGAGCGGGAGTTTGCAGCACGCACGACATTCTGGAAGGGCAACAGCAGAATGGGGGACGGATGGAGCAGCGAGTTGGGGAACATTACCGCCATCATCTGGCTCTGGACGCAAATACAGCTGAAGAAATCTCCCAACCTGCGCCTGCTGTAAGGGTTCTGTCTCCAGTGGGCTGTGGACCCAAAGCACTGCCCCAAATTGGACACCAACTGGGAATCTCACTCTGAGAGGCCCCAGGATGATGTGGGGAGAGGGAAAAACCTCACACTGGTGCAACAACAATAACAACTTGCATTTATATAGTGCCTATAACATAGTAAAAACGTCCCAAGATGCTTCACAGGAGTGTTATTGAAAAAGATTTGACAGCAAGCCACATAAGGAGATATTAGGACAGCTTGGTCAACAAGATAGGTTTTAAGGAGTGTCTTAAAGGAGGAGAAAATGCTAGAGAGGTGGAGTAGAGTCAACTGCCAGTGGTGGAATGATGAAAGTCATGACTTCGCAAGAGGCCATAATTGGAGGAGCACAGAGATCTCGGGGGTGGGTGGGGGGGGGGGGGGGGGGGGGGAGGTGTTGTAGGGCAGGATGAGGTTACAGAGATTGGGAGGGGCAAGGCCATGGAGGGAATTGAACACAAGGAGAATTTAAAAATCAAGGCGATGCCAGACCAGAGAGGCACACTTGAGGTCGGTTCCAAGAGATGTTAGACTGTCAGCTAGCTGTTCTACCTCGCCTACGGATGTTTGATGGGACAGTGTAATGGGAGTTTTACTCTATAACTAACTCATGCTATACCTGCCCTGGGAGTGACTCCACTTCAAAAAATGTATGTAAAGCACTTTGGGACATCCAGTGGTCATGAAAGGGGTTATATAATGCAAATCTTTCTTTGTGTAAATGGAGCTTTACTGTATATCTAATCTGTGCTGTACCTACCCTGAAGTTTGACACTTGTCACTGATATAATAAAGAACATAAGAAATAGGAGCAGGAGTCGGCCATTTGACCCCTCGAGCCTGCTCCGCCATTCAATAAGACCATGGCTGATCTGATCCTGGCCTCAACTCCATTTCACCGCCCAGTCCCCATAACCCTTGACTCCCTTATCATTCAAAAATCCACGTCAGAAAGAAAACAAAAGCATTTGAAATTTGGTCAAAATGCATTATCCCCATCTGCATGGCAAATATTCCATTTTAATATTAAAGGATATTACAGCTGCAGGCTGACATCTGGCAGGTAATTACAGTTCTGACCTGCCGCCACAACTGAACTGTTTGTGATTGAAAGTGGGATTCAGACTCCGTTTGGCAGTGGGTTTGTGTAGTGAAGTCTGAATTGGCGCCTGCGAGATTCAATTTGGTTGCAAGACAATACACCGGAATTTAATTATCCCGTGTTGAGCATCGTTGAGGCAAGCAATAATCTAATAACTGCTAGGAACAAAATACTTCATAGCTCCAATACCCTTCCCCTCAAACTCGCATGCCCCCTTCACCCCCCCAGTGCATGTGCTTCATGACAGATTGGAAGGAAAATGAGGGATGATTTGTGCAAGGTACAAGCGATGTGATACTGAGCTTGATGTCTCACGCTTGCTTAGTCTGTCAGCACTCTCTGTCCAGGCACACACGCAGGGAATGGCACTTGGGCGAGAGGCCGGAGGGAAATCCGAGGAGTCGTATCCCCAGCACGAGTCAGGGCATTCAACCGAGGGGGGCAGTGAGTGTCTGGAATTCCAGCAGTCAGGGCATTCAACCGAGGGGGGCAGAAAATACAACTTTTATTTCTGTGAGTTCCCCTTTCTGCCCAAGTAAGTTGATCAGGTTAATAATTGGAGACTAAATCTGGCTGGAAGTGAGTTACATTCCACTGAAGGATTTTCCGTCTCTGAGCCTCATCTCTGAACTCAATTGGGATCATCAAGTTGGTGAGAAGTTCAGGTTTTTGTTTGGAGCTGCGCAGATCCTCGTGTACATGTTTGAGTGTGTAGGTGTGAGCCTGTATTGTGTTCTATGCATGTGTGTATCTTTATGTGTGTACACGTGTGCATATTTGTGTGTTTCTGGGGGGAGCATGTGTGTGTATGTGGGGAGGTTGTGAGGGCAGTGTTCAGTGGCTGTCAAAAAAAAAAGGACTTCACCGAATCATAGGCTGCGGAATTCCCCGTAGTGGCGCCAGCCGATAAGGCAGGTTTTCTTGGAAAAAATGGCGGCCGCTTCACTTCCACCCGTTTTCTGGCATGGGACATGGCGGCCGCCATTTTGGAGAGGTCGTTGCCTACGCTCGTCTTCAATATAAATGTGCAGATCGTGACGTCAATCGCCATGCAACCCCTGATTTGACACTCGGCTGCGATTTTGGATGTCGCCACGCTCCATAATGCCCTCTCCTAACCACGCACGAAACAAGGTGCAGGAAGCAGAAGAGGAAGGAAGGAGGCAACCCAGACAGCCCCTTTCTGACCGGGATATCCACGATCGAATCATCTGCCTGCGGTACCAGTGATCACAACCCCCATTCCCCTTTCAACATTTGTCCCATACCTTTCCTTCCCTCTGATATTGACCAGCACAGCGTCCTCTTGGCCACAACGCTGAAATAAAAAACCACCACAAAGCAAACTTTCCAATCCAACTTCATCCATATATGCATCTCATATTACATCAAAAAATCCACTAATCACCCTTGTGCATTTCCTTAGTGACTGCCTTGTGTGAGCCTTTGCCTGTCCTATGATGTCACGCAGTGGTACCACAGTGGCTGCAGCATGGCTGGTGGAAGGTTGCTGACTTTCAGTGGGGGACAATGCAGATGGCCTTGCTGGTCGATCTCGAGGAGCTGGTGGCTGGGAGTCAAGTGACGGTGTTTCTTATTATTATTATTATTCACTCTCCTCTCCCTCTTCTGGTTGACCCACTGGCTGGGCAGGCTGGATTCTTGGGTGTGAGAAATGAGGAAGGCACAAGGGTAAGGTTGTGGAGAGCGAGGGAAAGCAAGAGGTGCATGCTTACACCATGTGCAGCTTGTGTACATCAGAAGCGATTGTGGGATGTGAGAAGGAGGATTACGTATGGGGATACCGTCATCTTCTATTCTTTCAGCCCTGCCACTGGCCAAGGGTTCAGCCATGCCCCTGCCAAGTAAAAGATTAGTGAAGACAAACGTAGGTCCCTTGCAGTCAGATTCAGGTGAATTTATAATGGGGAACAAAGAAATGGCAGACCAGTTGAACAAATACTTTGGTTCTGTCTCCACTAAGGAAGACACAAATAACCTTCCGGAAGTACTAGGGGACCGATGGTCTAGTGAGAAGGAGGAACTGAAGGATATCCTTATTAGGCGGGAAATTGTGTTCGGGAAATTGATGAGATTGAAGGCCGATAAATCCCCGGGGCCTGATAGTCTGCATCCCAGAGTACTTAAGGAAGTGGCCCTAGAAATAGTGGATGCATTGGTGATCATTTTCCAACAGTCTATCGACTCTGGATCAGTTCCTATGGACTGGAGGGTAGCTAATGTAACACCACTTTTTAAAAAAGAAGAGGGAGAGAAAGCGGGTAATTATAGACCGGTTAGCCTAACGTCAGTAGTGGGGAAAATATTGGAATCAATTATTAAGGATGTAATAGCAGCGTATTTAGAAAGCAGTGACAGGAGCGGTCCAAGTCAGCATGGATTTATGAAAAGGAAATCATGCTTGACAAATCTTTTAGAGTTTTTTGATGATGTAACTAGTAGAGTGGACAAGGGAGAACCAGTAGATGTGGTGTATTTGGACTTTCAAAAGGCTTTTGACAAGGTCCCACACAAGAGATTAGTGTGCAAAATTAAAGCACATGGTATTGGGGGTAATGTACTAACGTGGATAGAGAACTGGTTGGCAGACAGGAAGCAGAGAGTCAGGATAAATGGGTCCTTTTCAGAATGGCAGGCAGTGACTAGTGGGGTGCCTCAGGGCTCAGTGTTGGGACCTCAGCTATTTACAATATGCATTAATGATTTAGATGAAGGAATTGAGTGTAATATCTCCAAGTTTGCAGATGACACTAAACTGGGTGGCGTTGTGAGCTGCGAGGAGGACGCTAAGAGGCTGCAGGGTGACTTGGACAGGTTAGATGAATGGGCAAATGCATGGCAGATGCAGCATAATATGGATCAATGTGAGGTTATCCACTTTGGGTGCAAAAAAACGAAGGCAGAACATTATCTGAATGGTGATAGATTAGGAAAAGGGGAGGTGCAATGAGACCTGGGTGCCATGGTACATCAGACATTGAAAGTTGGCATGCAGGTACAGCAGGCGGTGAAGAAGGCAAATGGTATGTTGGCCTTCATAGCTAGGGGATTTGAGTATAGGAGCAGGGAGGTCTTACTGCAATTGTACAGGGCCTTGGTGAGGCCTCACCTGGAATATTGTGTTCAGTTTTGGTCTCCTAATCTGAGGAAGGACGTTCTTGCTATTGAAGGAGTACAGCGAAGGTTCACAGACTGATTCCCAGGATGGCTGGTCTGACATATGATGAGAGACTGGATCAACTGGGCCTTTATTCACTGGAGTTTAGATGGATGAGATGGGATCTCATAGAAACATATAAAATTCTGACGGAACTGGACAGGTTAGATGCAGGAAGAATGTTCCCAATGTTGGGGAAGTCCAGAACCAGGGGACACAGTCTTAGGACAAGGGGTAGGCCATTTAGGACTGAGATGAGGAGAAACTTCTTCACTCAGAGAGTTGGTAACCTGTGGAATTCCCTACCGCAGAGAGTTGTTGATGCCAGTTCATTGGATATATTCAAGAGGGAGTTAGATGTGGCCCTTATGGCTAAAGGGATAAAGGGGTATGGAGAGAAAGCAGGAAAGGGGTACTGAGGTGAATGTTAAGCCATGATCTTATTGAATGGTGGTGCAGGCTCGAAGGGCCGAATGGCCTACTCCTGCACCTCTTTTCTATGTTTCTAAGAATGGCCAGCACACCGTCTCCTCCAAGGGAGTGAGGTGAGGCTAGGAATGGGAGGCGTGCCTCGTGTTTGGTAGAGATTATTGGTAGGTGAGTGATGGGTTTTGGGGGAGCAAGGGTGGGGAGAGGTTCGTGCATTGAGCAGTGCCTGAGGCTAGAGGTGCAGTTGGTAGGAGACGGCTTTTGAAGATGCATTCACTGACCTTGGATCAAGAAACTTCTTTGGACACTGGAGGCGACATTGCTGGCAGTGACCGCCTTGGCGATCTGGTCCCATATCCTTGTTCCTGGAGGGCCTCCTGGCCCCCTGTGGGTAGAGAAATTCTCTTCCATTGTTGACCCCCTGTACAAAGCTGGAGTGCTGTATGCGAGACCCTGGGTGCCCCTTCCTTGGTCTGTTGAGCCATTTGTGTTTATGCTGAAGCACTTTTACCATTGTTTACGTGTAGAAGGCAGTTCAGCTTTAAGAGCTGAGGACTGCCTAGTTTGGAATGATTTTTTTTCAGGTCAGTTCACCTTTTACGGCTCGAGACTGCTTTCTAAAATGACAGCCTTGCTTTAAGAGAATAAGGGGGAAGTAGGATGTGAGAAGGAGGATAACATATGAGGACACCGGCATCATGTATCCTTTCAGCCCCACCACTGCCAAGAATGGCCAGTACCGTCTCTTCCAAGGGGGTGAGGTGAAGTTAGGAATGTGAGGTGTGCCTCGTGTTTGGTGGATATTGTTAGTAGGTGAGTAATTGGGAAAGGCTTGTGCAGTGTGCGGAGCCTCGCTCCAGAGCCACGACAGTGACCCCCAAAGAAACGTACAGCGCAGAAGGAGGCCATTAGGCCCATTGGGTGCTTAGACACATAATCCCACTTTTTGTCCGTAACCCTGTCAGTTCCTCATCCTGAACATAAGAACATAAGAAATAGGAGTAGGCCATATGGCCCCTCGAGCATGCTCCGCCATTCAATAAGATCATGGCTGATCCAATCATGGACTCAGCTCCACTTTCCTGCCTGCTTCACATAACCCGTTATTCCCTTACCGTTTAAGAAACTGTCTATTTCAGTCTTACATTTATTCAATGTCATAGCTTCCACAGCTCTCTGAGGCAACGAATTCCACAGAATTACAAACCTCTGAGAGAAGAAATTTCTCCTCATCTCAGTTTTAAATGGGCGGCCCCTTATTCTAAGATCATGCCCTCGAGTTCTAGTCACCCCCATCAGTGGAAACATCCTCTCTGCATCCACCTTGTCAAGCTGCCTCATAAGCTTATACGTTTCGATAAGATCACGTCTCATTGTTCTGAATTCCAATGAGTAGAGGCCCAACCTACCCAACCTTTCCTCATAAGTCAACTCCCTCATCTCCGGAATCAACCTAGTGAACCTTTTCTGAACTGCCTCCAAAGCAAGTATATCCTTTCGTAAATATGGAAACCAAAACTGCACGCAGTATTCCAGGTGTGGCCTCACCAATACCCTGTACAACTGTAGCAAGACTTCCCTGCTTTTATACTCCATCCCCATTGACCTTTCTGATCACTTGCTGTACCTGCATACTAACCTTTTGTGTTTCATGCACGAGGACTCCCAGGCCCCGCTGTACTGTGGAACTTTGCAATCTTTCCCCATTTAAATAATAACTTGCTCTTTGATTTTTTTTCTGCCAAAGTGCATGACCTCACACTTTCCAACATTATGCTCCATCTGTCAAATTTTTGCCCACTCACTTAGCCTGTCTATGTCCTTTTGCAGATTTTTTGTGTCCTCCTCACACATTGCTTTTCCTCCCATCTTTGTATCATCAGCAAACTTGGCTAAGTTACACTCAGTAACTGTCTAACTCCTTTTTAAAATTATTTATGCAGTTGGCTTGCACCACTTTTCCAGGAAGAATGTTCCAGATCCCGACAACTCCGAGTGAAAAGATCTCCCCTTATCTCCCCTCTAGATCTTTTGGCAATGATTTTTAATCTATTACCTCTGGTTATTGACCCACTCACCAGAGGGTATCCAATCATTCCCCTAATTTTTGGGTGTGTGCGCAGTCCCTTGGTGGGCTGCGTGGCCCATTCAAAGTTTTCCGCACGAGCGAAATCTCCCATGGAGAAGCCGGTGAGTGGACTGTGCGGGATCTGTAGATGGCCGCAGGGCTGAGCAGGGACATTGCTTGTACCCCTCTGTTAGATCACCTCTCAGACACACCCTTTCCAGACTGAAAGGCCCAAGGGGACATAATCTTAAACCTGGAGTCAAGCCAGTTAAGAGTGAAATCAGGAAACACTTTCCACGCAGGGAACGGGAAATCTGGAACTCTCTCGCCCAAAAGGCTACGGATGATGGGACAGTTTTAAGATTGAGATCAATAGATCTTTGTTGGGTAAGAATATCAAGCAATATGGAGCAAAGGTTGGTAAATGGAGTTAAAACACATCAGCCATGATCTAATGTAATGACGGAACAGGCTCAAGGGCTGAATGGCCTCCTCCTGTTTCTATAAGAAGACTTAATTTTTATTAATTCATAGAATGTGGGTGTCGCTGGCAAGGCCAGTATTTATTGCCCTTGAGAAGGTGGTGGTGAGCCACCTTGAACCGCTGCAGTCTGTGAGGTGCTGTAAGGGAGGGAGCTCCAGGATTTTGACCCAACCACTATGAAGGAATGACGATATATTTCCAAGTCAGGATGGTATGTGACTTGGAGAGGAACTTGCAGGTGATGGTGTTCCCTTGTGCCTGCTGCCCTGGTCCTTCTAGGTGTTAGAGGTTGCAGGTTTGGGAGGTGCTGTCGAAGAAGTCTTGGCGAGTTGCTGCAGTACATTTTGTCGATGGTACACACTGCAGCCACGGTGCGCTGGTGGTGGAGGGAGTGAATGTTTACGGTGGTGGATGAGCTGCCAATGAAGCGAGCTGCTTTGTCCTGGATGATGTTCAGCTTCTTGAGTGTTGTTGGAGCTGCACTCATCCTGGAAAGTGGAGAGTATTCAATCACATTCCTGACTTTAGCCTGGTAGATGGTGGAAAGGCTATGGAGAGTCAGGAGCTGAGACACTCGCCACAGAATACCCAGCTTCTGACCTGCTCTTGTTGCCACAGTATTTATGTGGCTGGTCCAGTTAAGTTTCTGGTCAATGGTGACCCCCAGGATGTTGATGGTGGGGGATTCAGCGATGGTAATGCTGTTGAATATCAAAGGGAGGTGGCTAGACTCCTCGTCCTCTTTCAAGTCCAGCTGCAGCTATTCCATGGAGTATTTGTGCACCACATTTTTGCTTCCTCTGTGCAACACTTTGCACGTGTTTGAATTAAATCCCATCTACTATTGTTCTGCTCCCTTATATAGCTTGTCCAAATTCAGTTGGTGATTTCTGAGCCACCTCAGGCACCCTGTGTCTCTAGGTGTTCCTTGTGTTATAGATTACTGTTATAAGTGTGACAATTTCTAAGTTGGTAGTGTCCCTGTTTGGCTGTGGTGTATCTGATTGCCGTCTGCTCGAGTTTTCACTCGGGATTGTGAGATGTAATATTTTCAAAGACCAGTATCACAGGGACAGCTGTGCAGATCTAACATCCTGTTTTTTGTCTTCACAGAGCAAGGAAATTGGCCAGCAGATGCATGAGGAGCTGCTGAAGGTCACCAACGAACTGTACACCGTGAGTATCCGCTGTTAGTGCTGCAACCACCTATGGTGTTCATCATCCGAGCTACCGTTCTGCACCAGTTATTTCCTTTGTTGGTTTCTAGTGAATGTTCAGTGCTCCTCAAGGTGATGAACCATATCCCCATTTCAGGCACAATCAGTCTGAACCATTACCAGGCCAGATACAACACGGTTAGAGAAAAAATGAAGCTCCCTCTACACTGCCCCAAACACTCCCAGGGCAGGTACCGCACGGGTTAGATACAGCGTGAAGCTTTCTCTACACTGTCCCATCAAACATTCCTGGGCAGGTATAGCATGGGTTAGATACAGAAAAAAGCTCCCTCTACACTGTCCCATCAAACACTCCCAGGGCAGGTACAGCACGGGTTAGATACAGAGTAAAGCTCCCTCCACACTGTCCCATCAAACACTTCCAGGGCAGGTATAGCATGGGTTAGATACAGAAGAAAGCTCCCTCTACACTGTCCCATCAAACACTTCCAGGGCAGGTACAATACGGGTTGGATACAGAGTAAAGCTCCCTCTGCACTGTCCCATCGGCCTCCTATACCCCACCTCCTCTCCCAATCACTGTCACCCTATTCTTCCAGCAATATCCCCGACCCTCGGACCCACTAACCATGCCAGCAGTGGCCCAACCTTGCATTCCTGTTCGGCAGCTCCATAATAATGAGGCCAGAGGTCCGATGTCAATAGCCCCCTCAGGCCTCCCCATTCAGGCTCAGGGTTCATTCCCCGATGGACGTGCCTGAATTTCTTGGCCATCATCTCCATCCTTTAAATAGCTGAAAGGCTCTATAGCCTTAAAGGCAGCTTGCAGTGGACACAAACACAAGACGTGGAAGATTTTTTTTTTAATGTAAACTATTTCGCATGACGTAACCCTTGAAGGTGATGGGCGGTCTGTTGAGCTGCGATGAAGCAGCCTGTCAATAGATTGAAGGAGCAGTGCCAAGGTTGTTGGACTGTAATCTCAGTCCAGGGTCAATTGAAAGGAAACTCCTCAAACAAAAACCCATCCTGCCAACATATTAATAACCAGATGCTGTCATCGTAAATAGAAATAATATCCCCGAGTTTCAGAGAATATTGATCTGACTGATCGGCCCAGTACGGTTATACTGAGAAAGGAGGGCTGTATACACACTAGGACTACATTAATGGTGACAGTCCGATACTGGGGCTGTGCAGGGGCTGGAAATGGTCCGCCCAGCCTCGCATTGCAAGGCCAGTGTTAACTCTGCATGATCAGCAGGATATGAGTGGGGGAGATCAAATGGAGCAGCTCCATTTCCTGCTCCGTTACCACTGATTTCCCACACAGCGAACACACTGAAGATGTTTTTTTGACAAAAACAGGAGCGCTCCTCCAGGCCCCACATGCCTCTTTAAGCCACGAAACGCTCTCGAGGTCCCGTGCAGCTAGGGAGCCGGCTGTTGTATAGAAAAAGGCAGCACCCAAATACTTCCGAGGCAACATTGCCCACTGGCTAACACGAGAAGTTAAAGATAGTATTAGATCAAAGGAAGAGGTTTATAATGTTGCCAAAAAGAGCAGTGAGCCTGAGGATTTTAGAATTCAGTAAAAAGGAAGATCAAGAAATTGATAAAGAAAGTGAAAATAGAATATGATAAACTAGCAAGAGGCATAAAAACAGACTGTAACAGCTTCCATAGGTATGTAAAAAGGGAAAGATTGGAGAAAGTAAATGTGGGTCCCTTACAGAATGAGACAGGTGAAATTATAATGGGGAATAAGGAAATGGCAGAGAAATTAAACAAATACTATGTGTCTGTCTTCACGAAAGAAGATGCAAAAAACCTCCCGGGAATAGTGGAGAACCAAGGGTCTATTGAGAATGAGGAACTGAAAGAAATTAGTATTAGTAAAAAAATAGTACTGGAGAAATTAATGGGACTGAAAGCCGATAAATCCCCCGGACCTGATGGCCTACATCCTAGGGTTTTGAAAGAGGTGGCTGGAGAGATAGTGGATGCATTGGTTGTCATCTTCCAAAATTCCATAGATTCCAGAACGGCTCCCACGGATTGGAAGGTAGCAAATGTAACCCCGCTATTTAAGAAAGGAGGGAAAGAGAAAACGGAGAACTACAGACCAGTTAGCCTGACATCAGTAGTAGGGAAAATGATAGATTCTATTATTAAGGACGTGGTAACAGGGCATTTAGAAAATAATAATAGGATTGGGCAGAGTCAACACGGATTTATGGAAGGGAAATCATGTTTGACAAATGTGTTAGAGTTTTTTGAGGTTGTAACTAGCAGAATAGATAAGGGGGAACCAGTGGATGTGGAGTGGATGGTATTTGGATTTTTAGAAGGCATTCAATAAGGTGCCACAAAGAGATTATTGAACAAAATTAGGGCTCATGGGATTGGGGGTAATATACTAGCATGGATTGAGGATTGGTTAACGGACAGAAAACAGAGAGTAGGAATAAATGGATCATTTTCGTGTTGGTTGGCTGTAACTAGTGGGGTACCGCAAGGATCAGTGCTTAGGCCTCAGCTATTCACAATCTATATCAATGATTTAGATGAGGGGGCCAAATGTAATATATCCAAGTTTGCTGATGATACAAAGCTAGGTGGGAATGCCAAGTTGTGAGGAGGATGCAAAGGGACTTCAAGGGATATAGACAGGCGAAGTGAGTGGGCAAGAACATGGCAAATGGAATATAATATGGAGAAATGTGAAGTTATCCACTTTGGTAGGAAAGTATTTTTTAAACAGTGAGAGATTGGGAAGTGTTGGTGTTCAGAGGGACCTGTGTACACTGAAAGTTAACATGCAGGTACAGCAAGAAATTAAGAAAGCAAATGGTATGTTGGTCTTTATTACAAGATGCTTTGAATATAAGAGTAAAGGGAGCTGAAATTCAGCCTCCCAGAAAGGCCTCTTACTGTCGGAAAGCGGTGCATACAGCGGCGTTGAATGGCTGCCGCCAGAGAAATGCTCTCTGGTGGTTTTTCAGGCGGTTTCGCCCCACTGCTGCCGACCAGTCCTAAGTGCGTAATCAAAGCCGATCTCCCGCACCTCCAGCCAAATTCACTGTGAAAAATCTTTGATCCACCGTGCACCGCCCCGACAGTGTCCCGACAGCTTTTACTGTCAGTGCGCCTTGTTGGAAGTGTGTGTGACACGGCAGCGCGGTGGTTATTCAAGGGGAGGGCGCACTGCTGCAGCCACCATGTTTTTCTTTTGTCGGCCGACTGCCATGTCGGGCCGACAAATATGCCCCCAGGTTTGGCTGGGCCACCGAGAGGCAGCCTGGCACCCCCTTTTGGGTGTCAGGTCGCTGGCCTGGTCGAAACCCTCCCTGGTGGCCCTGGACCGAAGTTTTAAAATGGCGAAGGCTCTCCCCTTTAAGTGAAGGGGAGACATGTGGTGACGCACACGCGTCATGACATCATCACCGCTCCGCTGATGATTGACAGCAGCGGAGACTCCACTTCCGCCCCTCTTGTCGATCTGCTGCTTACTGCTCCACTTCCGCCCCCGTTATGACAGACTTCTGGTCCGCCTGAAAAAAAATGACAGAGCTAAATTTTGCAAAAGAGTCCACCTCATCCGACGCGGCAGAAAAAACTATTTAAAAACGGTAGATACTCCAGGTTTCCGGCGGGCCTGAATTTCTACCTCAAGATGTCTAACTGCAATTATATCGGGCCCTGGTAAGACCGCACCTGGAGTATTGGGTACAGTTTTGGTCTCCTTACCTAAGGAAGGATATACTTGCCATAGAGGGAGTGCAACGAAGATTCACCAGACTGATTCCTGGGATGGGGGGATTGTCCTATGAAAAGAGATTGATTGGACTCGGCCTATATTCTCCAGAGTTTAGCAGAATGAGAGGTGATCTCAATGAAACATACAATATTCTTACAGGGCTTGACAGGATAGATGCAAGAAGGATGTTTCCCGGGGCTGGGGAGTCTAGAACCAGGGGTCACAGTCTCAGAATAAGGAGTCTGCCATTTTGGACCGAGATGAGGAGAAATTTCTTCACTCAGAGGGTGGTGAATCTTTGGAATTCTCTACCCCAGAGAACTGTGGATGCTCAGTCTTTGAGTATATTCAAGACAGAGATAGATAGATTTTTGAATATTAAGGGAATCAAGGGCTATAGGGACAGCGCAGGAAAGTGGAGTTGAGGTAGAAGATCAACCATGATTTCATTGAATGGCGGAGCAGGCTCGAGGGGTTGAATGGTCTTCTCCTGCTCCTAATTCTTATGTTCTTCTGGAAAGTCTGGACCTCTGCTGCTCTGGGCTCCACGCATCCACCCAGCCACAGCCATAAGACCCCATACCTTGGGCTTATTTCGCAATCTGCAGCCTTCTCCTGATGACCACCAGACTGTCCCCCACCCCCACCCCCCCGCTCTGTATCCTCCCCCTCCCTGCTCTGCATCCTGCCCCCCGATCTACATCCCCTCCATCCCCCCGCTCTGTATCCTCCCCCCCCGCTCTGTATCCTCCCCCCCGCTCTGTATCCTCCCCCCCCGCTCTGTATCCTCCCCCCCCACTCTGTATCCTCCCCCCCCACTCTGTATCCTCCCCCCCGCTCTGTATCCTCCCCCCGCTCTGTATCCTCCCCCCCCGCTCTGTATCCTCCCCCCCCGCTCTGTATCCTCCCCCCCCGCTCTGTATCCTCCCCCCCCGCTCTGTATCCTCCCCCCCCGCTCTGTATCCTCCCCCCCCGCTCTGCATCCCCCCCCGCTCTTCATCTCCCCCCCCGCTCTTCATCCCCCCCCCACTCTTCATCGCCCCCCCGCTCTGCATCCCCCCCACTCCTCATCCTCCCCCCCGCTCTGCATCCTCTCCCTCTTTCCATCTTCATCCTCCTCCCCACAGATCTTCTTCCTCCTCCCCCTGATCTTCATTCCCCTCCCCCGCTCTTCATCCTCCCCCCGATCTTCATTCCTCCTTCCCCCTAGCCGAGATGCTGCCGCTGTTCACCAGAAATGGCTGAGCAACTGATCGGCGACTTTCAAATGTTGTCAATGAGCTAGTGGCGAGGACCCCCGTGCGAGATGCAAGGCTTTGATCAGGTGGCAGGGCCCCCTCGAGTACAAAACACACACAGTGCCCACGTGAGTTTGAGGTTCTCCATATAAACCCTTCAATAAGGGGAATGCTTTGCTCTCAATCATTGTACAAAGGATAAGGTTTCTGTAACCTCCTCCAGCCGTACAACCCTGAGATAGCTACTATCCTCCAATTCTGCCCTATTGCGCATCCCCCACTTTCTTCACTGCACCACTGGCAGCCGTGCCTTCAGCTGCCTGGACACTAAGCTCTGGAATTCCCTCTCTAAATGTCTCTGCCTTTTTACCACTCTCTCCTCCTTTAAGACTTTTCTTAAAAAAAACCACTTTGATTAAACTTTTGGTCACCTGTCCTAATATCTCCTTATGTGGCTCGGTGTCAGATTTTGTCTGACAACGTTCCTGTGAAGCGCCCTGGGCCGTTTTACTCAGTTAAAGGTGCCGTGAGGCAAGTTGTTGTTGTAGATTGTGAAGACCATTAAACTGTCGCCTTCTCTCTCTGCCAGGTGATGAAAACATACCACATGTACCACGCGGAGAGCATCAGCGCGGAGAGCAAGCTGAAGGAGGCTGAGAAGCAGGAAGAGAAGCAGTTCAGCAAATCGGGCGATATCAGCGTGAACCTGCTCCGGCACGAGGACAGGCCACAGCGGCGCAGCTCTGTGAGGAAGATCGAGAAGATGAAGGAGAAGGTACGATCAGAGCAGCGGGGGCAGCCTGCGGGCCAAGGGCTTTGGCAACCCGACTGTGAGGGCGCAAACGCCCTGGTTTCCCCTCCTCCCTCCCCCCAAGGTAATGAGTCATGGGCAGCGGGCGGATATTGGCTTGGGCCTGTGGCATGAAGAGGCCTTTAACAGAAAGTAAGAATTTGCATTTTGTTATGTATTAATGCTTCGGGGTCACCAGACACCAGAGGACGCCGTGGTCGGAGGTCATCAGGCTGTACACATGTGTGCTTGGTCACCTGTATATAAGCTGGGTATATTTGTCATGCTGGCAATCTTGGGCTGGAATAAAGATGGATCAGGTTGCACCTGAGTGAGTTTACAGTAACCAGACTCTTGAGTCATTACAATTGGCGACAAGGTAATTTACGAACCTTCGCATGCACAATGGGCACTGTTGGAATCCTGGAGAGATTCGTGGAGGGTGAGGATTGGGCAGATTTTGTCGACCGCCTGGATCAGTATTTTGTGGCCAATGGCATGGAGGCAGAGGCCTACGCAGTTAAGCGCAGGGCAGTTTTCCTCACCGTTTGTGGTCCGAAAATTTACGGCCTCATGAAGAATCTTCTCTCACCTGTACATCCAATGGGAAAAGGGTACAAGGAATAGTATACGTTGGTGGGCAACCATCTGAAGCCAAAATAGGGGATCATCATATTACGCTACCGTTTCTACACGCATGTTCGTGCTGAGGGCAAGGACGTGTCGGGATTTGTCGCCAACCTGCGACGTCTTGCTGAACCATGTGTGTTCGATAACATGCTGCGTGATGTCTTCATGATAGGCAGCAGCCATGATGCCATCCTCAGGAAGCTGTTGGCTGCAGAGATGCTGGATTTGAAAAAGACCATCGCGACTGCCCAGGCATGCATGATGACGGATGATAATTTGAGGCAGATATCATCGACGAGTTGGAGTTCCACAGCAAGTACTGTAAATAAGATGGCGTCGTCTTCGAGCAGAGCTGCTTACGCGAAACCTGATCCAGATTTCACCCTGTTGGCATTATGGGGGCAATCATCGGCCTCATCAGTTTCGGTTTAGACCATGCAATGGATGTTCGAAAGTGGGGCATCTTCACAGGATGTGTCCACAACAGAGCAAGCGTGGTGTAGCTCACCACGTAGTTGATGAGGACCAGTTCAGTGATGGCCCGGAGAAAGTGAATGGACTGTATTTGTTCCTGAGCAAGAGCCAGCCGATAGTTGTTAATGTGAAGCTGAATGGCGTGCCTGTATCAATGGAGGTGGATATGGGTGCGAGCCAGTCGATAATGAGTTAAAGGACATTCGACAAGCTGTGGGACACTAGGGCTGTGAAATCCAGTCAATGCCAGGTTGCGTACTTACACTAAGGAACTCATACCGATGCTTGGCAGTGCAGCAATCGAGATGTCATATAACGGTGTGTTTCACGAGCTACCATTATGGATCATCCAAGATAATAGTCCAACACTGTTCGGCAGGAATTGGCTCTCAAAAATCAAGCTGAACTGGAATGATGTCAAGATGATGTCCTCGGTGGATGATACTTCATGTGCTCAAGTATTGAAAAAGTTTTGAACCGGGCATTGGTAATTTTACCAGAGCCAAGGTGCAGATTTACCTAGACTCCAATGCAAGGCCTGTCTATCACAAAGCTCGGTCTGTTCCGTACATGACAAGGGAGACGGTTAAAATTGAGCTTGACAGACTCCAGCGTGAAGGGATCATATCACCGGTCGAGTTTAATGAGTGGTCGAGTTTAATGAGTGGGCTAGTCCCATTGTTCCTGTGTCAACAATTGTACATCCCTGTCTGACGTAAAAATAAAACGGGGAAGGTGTCTCAACCGTGGCTAACCAGGGAAATTAGAGATAATGTTAAATCCAAGATTAAGATGGAGAGTGACACAGTTAATTCAGAGACTAGGGTCCTCAACTTAAGGAAAGGTAACTTCGATGGGATGAGACGTGAATTGGCTAGAATAGACTGGCGAGTGATACTTAAAGGGATGATGGTGGATAGGCAATGGCAAACATTTAAAGATCACAAGGATGAACTTCAACAATTGTACATCCCTATCTGGAGTAAAAATAAAACGGGGAAGGTGGTTCAACCATGGCTAACAAGGGAAATTAAGGATAGTGTTAAATCCAAGGAAGAGGCATATAAATTGGCCAGAAAAAGCAGCAAACCTGAGGACTGGGAGAAATTCATAATGCAGCAGAGAAGGTTTAATTCGGAGGGGGAAAATAGAATATGGGAGGAAGCTTGCTGGGAACATAAAAACTGACTGCAAAAGCTTCTATAGATATGTGAAGAGAAAAAGATTAGTGAAAACAAAAGTAGGTCCCTCGCAGTCAGATTCAGGTGAATTTATAATGGGGAACAAAGAAATGGCGGACCAGTTAAGCAAATACTTTGGTTCTGTCTTCATGAAGGAAGACAGAAATAATCTTCCAGAAATACTATGGGACCGAGGGTCTAGTGAGAAGGAGGAACTGAAGGAAATCCTTATGAGGCGGGAAATTGTGTTAGGAAAATTGATGGGATTGAAGGTCGATAAATCCCCAGGGCCTGATGGTCTGCATCCCAGAGGAAGTAGCCCTAGAAATAGTGGATGCATTGGTGATCATTTTCCAACAGTCTATCTGGATCAGTTCCTATGGACTGGAGGGTAGCTAATGTAACACCACTTTTTAAGAAAGAAGGGAGAGAGAAAATGGGGAATTATAGACCGGGTAGCCTGACATCGGTAGTGGGGAAAATGTTGGAATCAATTATTAAAAATGAAATAACAGCACATTTGGAAAGCAGTGACGGGATCGGTCCAAGTCAGCATGGATTTATGAAAGGGAAATCCTGCTTGACAAATCTTCTAGAATTTTTTGAGGATGTAACTGGTAGAGTGGACAAGGATGAGCCAGTGGATGTGGTGTATTTGGACTTTCAAAAGGCTTTTGACAAGGTCCCACAAAAGAGATTGGTGTGTAAAATTAAAGCACATGGTATTGAGGGTAGTGTACTGAAGTGGATAGAGAACTGGTTGGCAGACAGGAAGCAGAGAGTCAGGATAAACGGGTCCTTTTCAGAATGGCAGGCAGTGACTAGTGGGGTGCCGCAGGGCTCAGTGCTGGGACCCCAGCTATTTACAATATACATTAATGATTTGGATGAGGGAATTGAGTGTAATATCTCCAAGTTTGCAGATGACACTAAGCTGGGTGGCGGTGTGAGCTGTGATGAGGATGCTAAAAGGCTGCAGGGTGACTTGGACAGGTTAGATGAGTGGGCAAACGCATGGCAGATGCAGTATAATGTGGATAAATGTGAGGTTATCCACTTTGGGGGCAAAAACACGAAGGCAGAATATTATTTGAATGGTGGCAAATTAGGAAAAGGTGGGTGCAACGAGACCTGGGTGTCATGGTACATCAGTCATTGAAAGTTGGCATGCAGGTACAGCAGGCGGTGAAGAAGGCAAATGGCATGTTGGCCTTCATAGCGAGAGGATTTGAGTATAGGAGCAGGGAGGTCTTACTGCAGTTGTACAGGGCCTTGGTGAGGCCACACCTTGAATATTGTGCACAGTTTTGGTCTCTTAATCTGAGGAAGGACATTCTTGCTATTGAGGGAAGTTCACCAGACTGATTCCCGAGATGGCAGGACTGACATATGAAGAAAGACTGGATCGACTAGGCTTATATCCACTGGAATTTAGAAGAATGAGAGGGAATCTCATAGAAACATATAAAATTCTGACGGGATTGGACAGGTTAGATGCAGGTAGAATGTTCCCGATGTTGGGGAAGTCTAGAACCAGGGGTCACAGTCTAAGGATAAGGGATAAGCCATTTAGGACCGAGATGAGGGGAAACTTCTTCACTCAGAGAATGGTGAACCTGTGGAATTCTCTACCACAGAAAGTTGTTGAGGCCAGTTTGTTAGATATATTCAAAAGGGAGTTAGATGTGGCCCTTACGGCTAAAGGGATCAAGGGATATGGAGAGAAAGCAGGAATGGGGTACTGAAGTTGCATGATCAGCCATGATCATATTGAATGGTGGTGGAGGCTCGAAGGGCCGAATGCTCTACTCCGCACCTATTTTCTATGTTTCTATGATGGCACTGTCAGGATTTGCGGAGACTACGAGGTTACGATTAACTGATTTTCGAAACAGGATCAGGTTCCGTTACCGAGCGCTGATGACCTGTTCGCCATGCTAGCTGATGGAAAGTTGTTCATGAAACTGGATCTGACATTAGCATATATGACCCAGGAGCTTGTCGACACTTCAAAGAAACTCACCTGCATCAACACCCATAAAGGATTGTTCGTCTACAACAGGTGACCTTTTGGGATTCGTTCGGCTGCAGCCATATTTCAGAGGAATATGGAGAGTTTACTGAAGTCCATTTCTATTCTGGTCACAGGTCGTGACACTGCTGAACATCTGAACAATCTTGAAGAAGTCCTACAGCATCTGGATAAAGTGGGACTTAGGCTGAAACGCTCGAAGTATGTATTCATGGCACCTGAATTTGAATTCCTTGGGAGGAAGATTGCTGCTGACGGCATCAGGCCCACTCTTTCAAAAGCCGAGGCCATCAAAAATGCACCCAGGCCTCAGAATGTGACAGAGCTGCGTTCGTTCCTTGGGCTACTCAACTACTTTTAGGCCCGAAATTTGGTAATTTCGTACCCAGATTGAGCACTTTACTAGAGCCACTGCATGTATTTCTAAGAAAAGGTGACAACTGGGTCTGGGATGCATCTCAAGATAGAGCCTTTTAGTTGCTTATTCATTATGATCCGCGTAAGCGTCTTGTATTGGCCTGTGCTGCTTCATCATATGGGGTTGGCTGCGTACACCAACAAGCAAATGAATCAGGCAAACTACAACCTGTTGCGTATGCTTCGAGAAGTCTGTCTAAAGCAGAAAGAGCTTACAGTATGGTAGAGAAAGAAGCTTTGGCCTGTGTGTATGGAGTAAAAAAAATGCACCAGTACCTGTTTGGTCTTCGTTTTGAACTAGAAACAGATCACAAGCCACTCATTTCATTGTTTGCGGAAAACAAAGGTATTAATACCAATGCATTGTCCCGCATTCAAAGGTGGGCGCTGACATTGTCTGCCTATGATTACGTCATCAGTCATAGACCTAATGCTGAGAATTGTGCCGATGCATTGAGTCGTCTGCCCTTACCCACAATTGAGATGGAAATGCCTCAACCTGCAGATCTACTGTTAGTAATGGATGCTTTGGAGAGTGAAGGAATGCATGTCACTGCTCAACAAGTTAGGATCTGGACCAAACATGACCCTATTTTATCGGTTGTGAAACGGTGCATACTCAGTGGTGATTGGTCTACCATCCCTATGGAGATGCGCGAGGAGACCAAACCTTACAACTGTCGCAAGGATGAGCTGTCTATTCAGTCAGACTGTTTACTGTGGGGTAATCGTGTAATCATGCCTAAGAAAGGTAGAGAAAAATTTGTACGTGAACTTCATAGCACTCATCCTGGTATTGTCATGATGAAGTCCATTGCTAGGTCTCATGTATGGTAGCCTGGAATTGACTCTGATCTGGAATCTTGTGTGCATCAGTGCAATACTTGCATGCAGCTAAGTAAAGTACCAGCGGAATCTCCGCTGAGTCTGTAGTCGTGGCCATCCAAACCGTGGTTGAGGATCCACATTGATTTGCGGGCCCGTTCCTAGGAAAGATGTTTTTTGTCATAGTAGATGCATATTCTAAGTGGATAGAGTGTGTTATTATGTCATCCAGCACGTATACAGCTACCATTGCGAGCCTTCGTATCATGTTTGCTACTTATGGTTTGCCTGACATTGTTGTGAGCGACAATGGATCTTGCCTCACAAGTCTTGAGTTCCAGGAGTTCATGAAACTCAATGGCATCAAACATGTGAGATCAGCTTCATTCAAGCCTGCTTCTAATGGTCAAGCAGAGTGTGCCATTCAAATGATCAAGCAAAGTATGAAACGTGTAACTCAGGGCTCACTGCAGAGACGGTTGTCATGTATATTGCTCAGTTACAGGTCAAGACCTCATACGCTTATTGGGGTTCTTCCTGCTGAACTACTGATGAAGAGAAATCTCAAGACCAGGCTTTCTATTTGTGTGGAAAGTGTGTCCAGCTGCAGCTCCTGTCAGACCGCATTGCGGCACTGGAGCTGCGCATGGATTCACTCTGGAACATCCACGATGTTGAGGACGTCGTGGATAGCACGTTTAATGAGCTGGTTACACAGGCAGATAGGGAATGGGTGACCATCAGGAAGAGCAAGGGAAGGAAGGTAGTGCAGGGGGCCTTGCGGTTACCTCCCTCCAAAACAGATATACTGTTTTGGATACTGTTGAGGGAGGTGGTTCATAAGAGGAAGGCAGCAGCAGCCAAGTTCATGGCACCAGGGGTGACTCTGCTGCAGGAAAAAGAGTGGGAGAGTTATAGTGATGGGGGATTCTATTGTAAGGGGAATAGATAGGCGTTTCTGCGGCCGCAAACAAGACTCCAGGATGGTATGTTGCCTCCCTGGTGCAAGGGTCAAGGATGTCTCGGAGCGGCTGCAGGGCATTCTGGAGGGGGAGGGTGAACAGCCAGCTGTCGTGGTGCATATAGGTACCAACGATATAGGTAAAAAGTGGGATAAGATCCTACAAGCTGAATTTAGGGAGCTACGAATTAAATTAAAAAGTAGGACCTCAAAGGTAGTAATTTCAGGATTGCTATCAGTGCCACCTACTAGTCAGAGTAGGAATATGTTCAGATGAATATGTGGCTTGAGGAATGTTGCAAGTGGAGGGAGGGGGGGGATTCAAATTCCTGGGACATTGGAACCAGTTCTGGGGGAGATGCGACCATTACAAACCGGACAGTCTGCACCTGGGCAGGACCGGAACCGATGCCCTAGGCGGAGTGTTTGCTAGTGCTGTTGGGGAATGTTTAAACTAATATGGCAGGGGGATGGGAATCTATGCAGGGAGGCAGAGGGAAGTAAAAAGGGGACAGAAGCAAAAGGTAGGAAGGAGAAAAGTAAGAATGGAGGGCAGAGAAATCAAGGGCAACAATCAAAAAGGGCCACACTACAACATAATTCTAAAAGGACAAAGAGTGCTTAAAAAAAAAGCCTGATGGCCCTGAGTCTCAATGCAAGAAGCATTCGTAATAAGGTGGATGAATTAACTGCGCAGATAGCTGTTAACGGATATGATGTAATTGGGATTACAGAGAATGGCTCCAGGGTGACCAAGGCTGGAAACTCAACATCCAGCGGTATTCAATATTCAGGAAGGATAGACAGAAAGGAAAAGGAGGTGGGATAGCGTTACTGGTTCAAGAAGAGATTAACGCAATAGTAAGGAAGGACATTTGCTTGGATGATGTGGAATCTGTATGGGTAGAGCTGCGAAACACCAAAGGTCAGAAAATGTTAGTGGGAGTTGTGTGCAGACCATCAAACAGTAGTAGTGAGGTTGGGGATGGTATTAAACAGGAAATTAAGGATGCGTGCAATAAAGGTACAGCAGTTATCATGGGTGACTTTGATCTACATATAGATTGGGCTAACCAAACTGGTAGCAATACTGTGGAGGATGATTTCCTGGAGTGTATAAGGGATGGTTTTCTAGACCAATATGTCGAGGAACCAACTAGAGAGCAGGCCATCCGAGACTGGGTCTTGTGTAATGAGAGAGGATTAATTAGCAATCTTGTTGTGCGAGGCCCTTTGGGGAAGAGTGACTATAATATGGTAGAATTCTTCATTAAGATGGAGAGTGACACAGTTAATTCAGAGACTAGGGTCCTGAACTTAAAGAAAGGTAACTTTGATGGTATGAGACATGAATTGGCGAATGATACTTAAAGGGTTGATGGTAGATAGGCAATGGCAGACATTTAAAGATCACATGGATGAACTACAACAATTGTGCATCCTTGTCTGGTGTAAAAATGAAACTGGGAAGGTGGCTCAACTGTGACTAACAAAGGAAATTAGGGACAGTGTTAAATCCAAAGAAGAGGCACATAAATTGGCCAGAAAAAGCAGGTCTGGGAGAAATTTAGAATTCAGCAGAGTAGGACTAAGGGTTTAGTTAGGAGGAAGAAAATAGAGTATGAGAGTAAGCTTGCAGGGAATATAAAAACTGACTGCAAAAGCTTCTATTGATATGTGAAGAGAAAAAGATTAGTGAAGACTAATCAGGTGAATTCATAATGGGGAACAAGGAAATGGCAGACCAATTGAACAAATACTTTGGTTCTGTCTTCATTAAGGAAGACACAAATAACCTCCCGAAAATATTAGGGGACCGAGGGTCGAGCGAGAAGGAGGAACTGAGGGAAATCCTTATTAGTCAGGAAATGGTGTTAGGGAAATTGATGGGATTGAAGGCCAATAAATCCCCAGGTCCTGATAGTCTGCATCCCAGAGTACTTAAAGAAGTGGCCCTAGAAATAGTAGATGCATTGGTGTCATTTTCCAACATTCCATGAACTCTGGATCAGTTCCTATGGATTGGAGGGTAGCTAATGTAACCCCACTTTTTAAAAAATGAGGGAGAGAGAAAACGGGGAATTATAGACCAGTTAGCCTGACATCGGTGATGGGGAAAATGCTGGAATCAATTATTAAAGATGTAGTAGCAGTGCATTTGGAAAGCAGTGACAGGATTGGTCCAAGTCAGCATGGATTTATGAAAGGGAAATCATGCTTGACAAATCTTCTCGAATTTTTTGAGGATGTAACTAGTAGAGTGGATAAGGGAGAACCAGTGGATGTGGTGTATTTGGACTTTCAAAAGGCTTTTGACAAGGTCCCACACAGGAGATTACTGTGCAAAATCAAAGCACATGGTATTGGAGGATAATGTATTGATGTGGATAGAGAACTGATTGGCAGACAGGAAGCAAAGACTGGGAATAAACGGGTCCTTTTCAGAATAGCAGGCAATGACTAGTGGGGTACCACAAGGTTCAGTGCTGGGACCCCAGCTATTTACAATATATATTAATGATTTAGACGAAGGAATTGAATGTAATATCTCCAAGTTTGCAGATGACACTAAGCTGGGTGGCAGTGTGGGCTGTGAGGAGGATGCTAAGAGGCTGCAGGGTGACTTGGATAGGTTAGGTGAGTGGGCAAATACACGGCAGATGCAGTATAATGTGGATAAATGTGAGGTTATCCACTTTGGTGGCAAAAACAGGAAGGCAGATTAATATCTGAATGGTGACAGATTAGTAAAAGGGGAGGTGCAACGAGACCTGGGTGTCATGTTACATTAGTCATTGAAAGTAGGCATGCAGGTACAGCAGGCGGTGAAGAAAGCAAATGACATGTTGGCCTTCATAGCGAGAGGATTTGAATATAGGAGCAGGGAGGTCTTGCCGCAGTTGTACAGGGCCTTGGTGAGACCACACCTTCAGTGTTGTGAACAGTTTTGGTCTCCTAATCTGAGGAAGGACATTCTTGCTATTGAGGAAGGTTCACCAGACTGATTCCCAGGATAGCAGGACTGACATATGAAGAAAGACTGGATAGACTCGGCGTATATTCACTGGAATTTAGAAGAATGAGAGGGGATCGCCTTGATACATGTAAAATTCTGACAGGATTGGACAGGTTAGATGCAGGAAGAATGTTCCCGATGTTGGGGAAGTCCAGATCCAGGGGTCAAAGTCTAAGGATAAAAGGTAAGCCATATAGACTGAGATGAGGAGAAACTTTTTCACCCAGAGAATTGAAAGTTGTTGAGTCCAGTTCATTGGATATATTCAAAAGGGAGTTAGATGTGGCCCTTATGGCTAAAAGGATCAGGGGATATGGAGAGAAGGCAGGAGTGGGGTACTGAAGTTGCATGATCAGCCATGATCATATTGAATGGTGGTGCAGGCTCGCAGGGCCAAATGGCCTGCTCCTGCATCTATTTTCTATGTTTCTATGTTTCTCTTGTTCATCCTGATTTGAATGATCGTGTTGAAAACAGATGTCAAAGTCAGCAATGGTGTCATGATCTTGTTGCCGTGTCACATGACATCTCGGTCAACGATCCGGTTTATGTACTGAACTATGGTCAAGGTCCAAAGTGGATCGCCGGCACTGTTACAGCCAAGGAGGGTAACAGAGTGTTTATTGTCGTGCTCAAGAATGGGCGAACATGCAGGAAACACCTTGACTAGGTTAAACTGCGGCAACAGGGATGAACTGGAACTGAGTGAGGAAGATGCAGTCAGTGACCAACCAACCATTGTTCACTCATCAGAGGACTCTGCTGACATTACTGACTCTGAACCTTCAGTCTCTGATGTGGTCATGACCACTCCCATCAGATCGGCTACTCAGCCCTCAGTCTCAACGGACTCAGAACGCTCGCCCAGAGCCAAAGTTGAACTGAGATGATCAACTCACGAGAGGAAAGCCCCAGATCATCTCAATTTGTAAAAAAAACTGTTAAGATTTTAAAAGGGGGATGTTGTTATGTATTAATGCTTGGGGGTTACCAGACACCAGAGGGCGCCGCGGTCGGAGGTCATCAGGCTGTACGCATGTGGCATGTGTGCTTGGTCACGCTGGCACTCCTGGGCTGGAATAAAGATGGATCAGGTTGCACCTGAGTGAGTTTACAGTAACCAGGCTCTTGAGTCATTCATGATCCCAGCGCTTTGCAGCCAATAAAGTACTTTTGGAGTGTGGTCACTATTGTAATGTAGGAAACACAGCAGCCAATGTGTGCACAGCAAGCTCCCACAGACAGCAATGTGATAATGACCAGATAATCTGTTTTAGTGATATTGATTGAGGGATAATTATTGGCCAGGATACCAGGGGAGAACTCCCCCCCTGCTTTTCTTCGAAATAATGCCATGGGATCTTTTACGTCCACCTGAGAGGGCAGATGGGTCCATGGGTCCACATCTCATCCGGAAGACGACACCGCCCACAGTGCAGCGCTCCCTCAGTACTGCCGCCCCTCCCCCTCCCCCGCCCATGTCCAAATGCGCAGGGGATGCCGGATTCCGCTGCAATGCCTCCTGTGTTAGAATAGTCCATGAACAAATGCGTGCGTCAGTGGCAGCTTGAGCGGTGTATGAAAGGGAATCTGCACCCATATAACTGCACCCCAGCAACAGTCAGTGTCTTCAGCGGCAGAAGGAGGAAAGAACAAACTTGCATTTATATAGCGCCTTTCACAACCAGGACGCCCCAAAACGCTTTACAACCAATGAGGTACTTTTTGAAGTGTAGTCACTGTTGTAATACGGGAAACACGGCAGCCAATTTGCGCACAGCAAGCTCCCACAAACAACAATGTTATCATGACCAGAGAATCTGCTTTAGTGATGAGGGTTGAGGGATAAATATTGGACAGGACACCGGAGGAGAACTCTCCAGCTCTTCTTTCAAATCATGCCATGGGATCTTTTACGTCCACCCGAGAGGGCAGACATCGGTTTAACATCTCATCCGAAAGACGGCACCTCCGGCAGTGCCGCACTCCCTCAGTACTGCACTGGGAGGGTTATGCTGGGTCATATGCTCAATTCTCTGTAGTGGCACTTGAACCCACGACCTTCTGACTCAGGCTACTGAGCCACAGCTGACGTGGCAAGAAAAATGTACATAAAGTTAGGCATCGCGTGTAGTGTAATAAATACAGGGTTCTTGCATTTATTCAATTTCCTTCACGCTGAAAGCACTCAAAGTACTTCCATCAGCTTCTGGTTGAGACACAGTTATTGTTTTTATTCAGGCAAATGTGGCAGCCATTATATATCATTGACATCCCATAAACTGCATTGCGATGGATGACCAGTTAATTGGCTTTTGGCGGTGTTGGTTGAGGGACACCGGGAGAACTCCCTTCCCCCGCCCCCCGCCCCCCCCACCTTACCCGTCTTTGAATAGTGCCGCCGGGTTGTTTAGTGTCCACCTGAACGGGCAGACAGGGGCCTCTCCTGAACAATGCAGCACTGTCTCACTGCGAGGGTCGCAGTGTCAGCCTGCATCATGTCAAGTTCTGGGTTGACCCTTGAGCCCACGGCCCCCCCACCCCCGACCCTGTGACTTCTGCCGAAGAGGAGAAACAAAATTGAGGGCAAGGGTTGGGTGGGTGGGTGGCTCGGAGTGAATGGTTTTTATAAGGTCTTTGTATTGTTGTGGGTTCTGCATCTTCGTAGCTGGCCATTCAAGTGTACGGGTTTCCATGGAAACGGGCGTGTTCTGTCTGCGAATGTGGGCCAGTTGAGAGTGTCAGATGATGGAGCACAACTGTGTCCCTGACTCCTGGCAGATGCTGATTTACAGTCACCGTGATGAATGAAGCCTGGGAGGATTATGCAGTCAATTAGTACACTGTCTTTTCAATCGGGGACCTGGGTTCAAATTGAGCTGAGACCGATGCAACAAAATGGCTCCTATGTCTGATGTGGCTCTGGGATAATCTCAACCCAATTCTCGGTTCATCTAAAACACAAAGCAGCCCAAACGTTTGGTCTGGACAGTCAATAACTTGCCCGCCTCGCGCACATAGCTGGTGTGGGAATTGGCAGCAGCGCACAGCAATAGTGGTTGCTATTTTGAGATTACGTTTAAGGCACATTTCCTCTACTCACAGTTCTGCTGACAGGCGAAATGTCTGTTTAAAGCAGTGTTGTCGAATATATTAGCCATTAGCCACTAGCCACATGTGGCCTATCGGAAAACCAACTAATTGCATTTCTGATTAGTAAATAAAGAATGAGTAACAGACACTGTCATTGGTCATGTGCGCTCAATTCTCATTCGCAGGATGTGGACTTTAACCGTTTTTGTGAGTTTTGGGGTAAAATAGTCAGACAGAAAGCAGAATGTCCAAGTGTATTTTCATCTTTGTGAGCGCTTTACTTCCTTGGTCACTGAATGGTGGTAGATGTTTAGAAGAAAGACTTGCATTTATATAGCGCCTTTCATGACCGTCAGACATCTTAAAGCACTTCACAGCCAACAAAGTACTTTTGGAGTGTCACTGTTGTAATGTGGGAAACACAGCAACCAATTTAGGCACAGCAATGTGATAATGACCAGATAATCTGTTGTGTTATGTTGGTTGAGGGATAAATATTGGCCAGGACACCAGGGATAACTCCCCTGCTCTTCTTCGAAATAGTGCCATGGGATCTTTTACATCCACTGAGAGAGCAGACAGGACCTCCGTTTAATGTCTCATCTGAAAGACGGCACCTCTGACAGTGCAGCACTCCGCTCAGCACTGTACTGGGAGTGTCAGCCTAGATTTATGTGCTCAAGTCCCTGGAGTGGGACTTGAACCCACGACCTTCTGACACAGAGGTGAGTGTGCTACCCACTGAGCCACAGGTGGCACCCTAAAGTAAATATACACACGAGGTACATTTACCTGTATTGTGAGTGGGGATCATTTAGTTCAATAGAAGCGTAAATTGGGAGAGATGAGTAACAGGTGGCTGCCTCATTATCGCCCCTTTAAACGATTACCCAAAGTCAAAATGATACAGTATTTTCTAATAAGGTTAGTGCATGTGGCTAAAATGGTGTCACACTAGGTTAAAATAACATTTATAATGTTGTTAGGATCAACCTGCTTAGGAGGCTAGATTTGAAGCAACTGAGTGGCTTTCTTGGCCACTTCAGAGGACAGTTAAGAGTCAATCGTGTTGGTGTGAGACGTCGAGTTACATATAGCCCAGACCGGGTAAGGATGACCGATTTCATTCCCTAAAGGAGATGAGTGAACCAGTTGGGTTTTTACTTGTATCTGTTATGTATATAACCATGTAACATTTGCCAGCAGAGGGCGCGACTGTTGGAGTCCTAATGGTCACCTGCACACATGTGCAGGGCCAATATAAACGGTTGGCTGCCATGTTGTTTAGACATTCTGGATTGTAATAAAGACTAATGTCACACTAAGTTTAGCTCACAGTACTCGGCCTCGTGGAGTTCTTCTATACACAACAACTGGCGACAAGTAACATATTTAAAAATAATGTAAAAATGGATCATATTCTACTGTTATCCAGATCTATATATATATATATATATATATAATATATATGTAATGTATAAGTAATATTATACATTACATACGAACCTTCACGCAAGCATGGCTGCCATTGGAATATTAGAGCGATTCGTAGAGGTTGACAATTGGGAAGCCTTCGCCGAGCGTCTCGACCAGTACTTCATGGCCAACGAGCTGGAAGGAGACACTAACGCGGCCAAGCACAGGGCGGTTCTCCTCACCGTCTGTGGGTCTAAAATATACGGCCTCATCAAGAATCTGCTCACACCGACAAAACCAACGGAGAAGGAATATACAAGAGTTGTGCACGCTGGCTCGGGACCACCTCAAGCTGAAGGAGAGTATCCTCAGGGCCAGACATTGTTGTTACACGCAGCATCGTTCCAGGAGCCAGCACGTGGCAGATTATGTCACCGACCTGAGACACCTCACGGGACCTTGCGATTTTGAAGCTACGTTGGGGCAAATGCTGCGGGATATTTTCGTGCTGGGCATCAGCCACGAGGTCATTCTTCGAAAGCTGCTGGCTGCCGAAATGTTAGACCTGAGCAGGGCCATCGCGATCGCCCAGGCATGCATGGCCACGGACGATAACACCAAACAGATAGCTTCTCAACATCGAAGCTCACCGGGGGTGAATGTGAATCCATTAGCTCCGTGTTGGCGTTGCGGGGGTAATCATCGGGCCCATCAATATCAATTCAAGCACTACGTGTGCAAAGGCTGTGCAACAATGGGGCGAATGTGCAAACGAGCTGCAACATACCATGTGGCAGAGGATGATCGCCCCAGCGCGGATCACGCAGCACAGGCAACTCAACCCGAGGAAGAAGTGTATGAGGTACATACCTTCACCACCAAGAGCCCTCCGATAATGCTGAAAATCAAATTAAATGGAGTTCCAGTGTCCATGGAGTTGGACACAGGTGCGAGTCAGTCAATAATGAGCCAGAAGGCTTTCGAGAAACTGTGGGGCAATAAAGCACAAAGGCCCAAACTGAGCCCGATTAATGCAAAGCTACGTACCTACACCAAAGAGCTCATACCAGTCATTGGAAGTGCAGCATACGAAGGCATCATATGATGGAGCTGTGCATGACCTATCATGTGGATTGTTCCAGACAATGGCCTCACACTGTTCGGCAGAAGCTGGCTAAAAAAGATTAGATGGAATTGGAACGACATCAAAGCATTATCTTCAGTGGATGTCTCCTCGTGTGCTCAAGTGCTGATCAAGTTTCCTCGCTATTCAAACCAAGCATCGGCAACTTCACAGGCACCAAGGCACAGATCCATCTAGGCCCCGATGCACGGCCTGTCCATCACAAGGCTCGAGCGGTTCCATACATGATGAGGGAGAAAGTCAAGATCAAACTGGACAGACTCCAACGCCTGGGTGGGCGTATAAACGTTTCTCTGCCTTTTTTTAAGCCCACATCTAACGGTCAAGCAGAGCGGGCAGTCCAAACGATCAAGCAGAGCATGAAACGCGTGACGGACAGTTCCCTGCAGACCCGCCTGTCTCGCATTCTGCTCAGTTACCGGACGCGACCCCACTCGCTCACCAGGGTTCCCCCGGCAGAATTGTTACTGACGAGAGCTCTCAAAACCAGGCTCTCCCTAGTCCACCCGGATCTTAATGATCACGTGGAAACCCGGCGACACCGGCAGAACATGTACTACAATCGCGCGGCTGTTTCACGCGACATTGATGTGAACGACCCTGTGTTTGTCCTGAATTACGGCCATGGTCCCAAGTGGGTTGCTGGCACTGTTTTGGCCAAGGAAAGGAATCGGATGTTTATAATCAAACTGTTAAATGCAGAAAGCATTTAGATCAGACCAAATTGCGATTTACTGACAACCAGGAACGACTTGAAGAGGACATCACCATCGTCGATCCACCAACACGCATCCAACCAACAATCGACCTCGCTGTCAATCACAAGGATGAACCCACCGTTCCTGACAGTCCGGTCAGACCAGCCACGGTGCAGTGCAACAATGGTCCGACCAACTCACACACGCCAGGGTTTGAACTGAGACGATCAACCAGGGAGCGAAGGGATTCGGATCGCTTCATCTTGTAAATAACTTGTACCGAAGACTTTTGTGGGGGGGGGGGGGGGGAGTGATGTTATGTATGTAACTATGTAATACTTGCCACCAGAGGGCGTGACTGTTGGAGTCCTAATGGTCACCTGCACACATGTGCAGGGCCAGTATAAAAGGTTGACTGCCATGTTGTTTAGGCACTCTTGTAATAAAGAATATTAAGGTCACACTAAGTTTAGCTCACAGTACTCAGCCTCGTGGAGTTCTTCTATACACCACTTCTTTTTATTACCAGATTTTTAAAATGGCATTCAAATTCTCAAACTCCCATGGTGGGATTTGAACTCCTGTTCTCTGGATTATTAGTCTAGGCATCTGGTGTACTACCCAAGATGGGTAATGGGGCTGAGGTCCCGATCGGCCGTGATCTAACTGAACGGCAGAGCAGGCTCGAGGGTCTGAATGGCCTACTCCTGGTCCTCTGTTCCTCTGTATAACCCAGTCATGGGGTGTGACCTTAACTCACTCACAACTTTGATGTTCATGAGCTGTCCAAATTATATCCTTCACATACACAAAAAATGCAAACATACGGAGTCTGAGGAGGCCCAAGGAATCCTTGTGGGGCCAGGAGAAGCACTCCTACTCCTCCTGACTCACAAGGAACCTTTAGAAATTAAAGTCACTTACCTGGCCCTCTGGTGCTCAGGTCTTGGCTACCGCCAGCTTTTGCCGGTAGGAGATGGCGCAGACTTTAGTCAGGCCTGTGGCAAAAATGGCATGCATGTCCATTGAAATTAGGCCCCCATTCCATTGGGGCGGGTGGCCTTCCCATGCCTGAATTTAGCCAAGTGAAAATGACAGGGGGCAGGGACAGGGTGCGATCTCCTCCTTCACTCCTTCCATTGTAAGCCCCCACTCGCACCATTCCCCGCCCCCCCCCACCCGAGATTCAAATCGACACTGCTGTATTATTCTGTGCACTGCAGCACCTGCCATGTCGTCCAATGAGCCAAAGAATTTCACGGCTGCTGTTATCGGCCTTTGAGGTTGGCTGACTCTCCAATGCAGTACTGATGGAGTGCTGCCCTGCCAGAGGGTGCCGCCTGTTGGATGAGATGTCAAACCGAGGCCCCATCTGCCTGTTCCAGTGGTTCAGGTGGAACTTTAAAGACCACAATTCAGACAAGAGTAAGGAGTTTTCTTGATGAATTGGCTACCAGTCCTTCCTTAACCAATACCATCAACAACAAAAAAATATTACCTGTTCGCAAGGTCTTGCTGTGCTCCAAAATGGTGCTGAATTTGGTTACATAATAATGAATATTCATTGCATGTGTCGGCCTTTCGAGACGATGTGCTGTATAAATGCAAATCTTTCTTTTCATACAGGCCTAGTGACAACTCCCAGATGGCCATTTCCCCCCTCGGCCCAGAGTCGAGTCATATCCTTGCTCTGCCATGAAGGAGATACAGATCCAATTCAATCTTGTTAAGCACAGCATTCCTTTGCCAGGAGATGTTCTGCCTGAATTAGGATCTCTATAAACCGGAGTTGGAATTAGCCAGTTTGGTAATGTACCACAGCCCATTGGTTCAGCCATTCAGGCTCAACAAGACTCCTGCGGGGATCCTGCACAAAGCTGAATACATTCATCTGGCTCCTGCTGTTGCTGGATAAAATTTGGCAGCTGGATGATTGTTTCATGTGTTTGGTATGTCGATTTAAAAAAAAAAAATATATATATATATAAAGGTGGAGGAATGGGTGACTCAGTTGGTTAACACTTGGCCTTGCGTCGTTGGGACCTAAGTTCAAATACAGGTACAACCTCAAATCAGTTTGCGCAAATCTCAACCCGCTTCCTGATGGGTGTGGGTTAGATGGGATATAATTTAGGATTCTGAAGAAGACTGTCAGGAAATTTGCAGGCTTCGGTCCATTATGATGAAGGAATTTTTAGAGATTAAAGGTAAGTGAACACAGCACTGATGCTTACAAAGGGAGATAAACCAGAATCAGGCAACTCCAAACTCTTTAGGTTAACATTAACACCAAATGAATCTGTTTTAAGTGGTAAACCGGAGGAGTATGTGTTCAGCATTAATTTGATCAGAAGCAGCCCGCAGAGATTTAGCAGAACATCTTGCCTGACAAATCGTCTTGACTTTGAGAATGCAATAAATAAAATAGCCAGTGGAACTCCCTACAATAGAGCTTATTTTGACTTTCAGAAAAATTTTTACATATTTTCACATGAAGGGCTCTTAATTCAACTAAAAGGCATATGGGGAAGAACGCGGGACTAGATAAGTCAGTTAACCAATAGGAGTCAGTATTCCTGAGAAGTGTTATCCCATTAGATACAGTGCATGGTTAGATACAGAGTAAAGCTCCCTCTATACTGTCCCATTAAACACTCCCGGGGCAGGTACAGCACGGGGTTAGATACAGAGTAAAGCTCCCTCTATACTGTCCCATTAAACACTCCCGGGGCAGGTACAGCACGGGTTAGATACAGATTAAAGCTCCCTCTATACTGTCCCATTAAACACTCCCGGGGCAGGTACAGCACGGGTTAGATACAGATTAAAGCTCCCCCTACACTGTCCCATCAAACACTCCCAGGGCAGGTACAACACAGGGTTAGATACAGATTAAAGCTCCATCTTTCCTGCTCCAATGCCACAACCACACCCCAAGAACTGTACTTGGTACTCCCCAGTATCATACTTCTATTTCTCACACTAGCCATCCTTTTTAATAGACAACAAGCAGTTCCCTCTGTTTTTCCACTCACAGCTAGCCCAGTATTAACCCTGTCACCCTGGGTGGGATTCAAACTCACAGCCCAGAGTGAAAGGACACTCTTTAACCCAATGCACCACAAGGTCTTGTCTGTGTTTTTGTCAGTAATCTAATTAACAGTAAGGGGTTTGCTCCATTGGAATTCTGTATAATGAGAGTGAATAGGAAGATGTTTGGTCCATTGGAATTCAGGTGGGATGGATTAATCTGTTCTTGAATTGAGTACAAGTCTATCTGACATTCCTGTATATGAACAATTCAGTAAATATTCGTATAATGTGTTTCCCTCTTCTGGTTTCTTTCTCAGCGACAAGCCAAGTATTCTGAGAACAAACTGAAGTGCACCAAAGCAAGGAACGACTACCTGCTCAACCTCGCAGCAACTAATGCCGCAGTGGCCAAATACTACATCCACGATGTCTCCGACCTGATCGACGTCAGTATTCTTTACTTTTCTGCTGAATTTTGTGCTTGTTAAGGTGAGGCACCCGGTGTCTGCATCAAGTCCTGCCAGGTCAGGGACACAAGACCTTGTGTGTGTGTGTGTTGGGGGGGGGGGGGGGGGGAGCGGGGGAGGGGGAGGAATAAAAGGGATAATGAAAGGTCACTGAGCTAAGGTGGGAGAGTTCAGAGAGGTGATGGAAATCTTGGCTGAGAAAATTGGTTTTGAGAAGGCTTTCAGTGTCAGCTGTGGCTCAGTGCTTGCAATGTTGCCTCTGAGCCTGTGTTTTACACTTTTGCCGAAAGTTAAAATGACCCCCTTTGAGTGTAACTACTTATCACAGTGAGACTGGAACTCTCACACTCTGGGCTTATGGTTTAGTACCACTCATCATCATCATAGGCAGTCCCTCATATTGAGGATGACTTGCTTCCACGCCAAAAAGGGATGAGTTACAGGTGTTTCAATGAAGGACCTAATATTCCGGGTCCCGAACTACATCCTGAAGGGTGGAAGATGCCTGTGCGTGGATTTTTTTAACATCTGGTGGTCGTTGCACACCAGCCACCACATGGGCTAGGCCCATCCAGAAGAAGCAGGGAACAGGGAGAAGCCAACTAGTGGAGCCTGATAATGCTCCCCATCCTCTGGGGAGCTGTGCAAGGCAAGGAAGGGAAGAAAGGGGAAGCTTTGCCTTTGTGGCAGTACGTGAGGATGGACCGATGAGCTGCAGCAAAGTTGCCACGCTGGTCTGGTCTTCGAGTGGGGCAATTGTAAACTGGTCATTAAAAGTCTGTTGTGTGTCAGTAGATGTCCGTTCACTTCTGTGTCTCATGTGGGGACATTCATTAGTTCATAACATAAAAGAAGGAATCGGCCATTTGCCTTATACGTTTCTATGAGATCCCCTCTCATCTTTCCAAATTCCAGTGTATAAAGGCCCAGTTGATCCAGTCTCTCCTCATATGTCAGTCCAGCCATCCCTGGAATCAGTCTGGTGAACCTTTGCTGCACTCCCTCAATAGCAAGAACGTCCTTCCTCAGATTAGGAGACCAAAACTGAACACAATATTCCAGGTGAGGCCTCACCAAGGCCCTGTACAACTGCAGCAAGACTTCCCTGCTCCTATACTCAAATCCCCTAGCTATGAAGGCCAATATACCATTTGCCTTCTTCACTGCCTGCTGTACCTGTATGTCAACTTTCAATGACTGATGAACCATGACACCCAGGTCTCATTGCACCTACCCTTTTTCTAATCTGCCACCATTCAGATAATATTCTGCCTTCGTGTTATTGCCACTAAAATGGATAGCCTCACATTTATCCACATTATGCTGCATCTGCCATGCATTTGCCCACTCACCTAACCTATCCAAATTACCCTGCAGCCTCTTAGCATCCTCCTCACAGCTCACACCGCCACCCAGTTTAGTGTCGTCTGCAAACGTGGAGATATTACACTCAATTCCTGCATCCAAATCATTAATGTATATTGTAAATAGCTGGGCTCCCAGCACTAAGCCCTGCGGCACTCCACTAGTCACTGCCTCCCATTCCGAAAAGGACCCGTTTATCCCGACTCTCTGTTTTCTGTCTGCCAACCAATTCTCTATCCACGTCAGTACATTACCCCCAATACCATGTGCTTTGATTTTGCACACCAATCTCTTTTGTGGGATCTTGTCACGACCCTCTGAGAGAAGAAATTCCTCCTCATTTCCGTTTTAAATGGGCGACGCCTTATTCTGAAACTCGATTCCCCCACTCCTCTCTGCATCTACCCTGTCGAGCCCTATCAGAATCTTATACGTTTCAATAAGATCACCTCTCACTCTTCTAAACTCCAATAAGTATAGGCCCAACCTGCTCAACCTTTCTTCATAAGGTTTCCAATTATTTTTGAGCACCAACAAAAATAAAATCATCAGCCCTCAAGCCATGATCCCACCTCCCGGCCCATTACTATTCTGGCCCTGTTGGAATTTGATGAAAGCCAAGTGGAGTGGCACACCCTACAGACTGCTCCAAAGCTGAAATTATTCAGGCCCTGACACCAAACGGCCCACAAAACCACCAGGCTACAGCTGAGTGCAGATAAGATCAGCTAATGAGATCAGATCCCTTTTGTGGCCAAGTTTGTACTCTTGCTGGTTTTACAGTTGAATTGATCTCACCGAAGTGCTGTGTGGTAGACCGTGCGAAGTGACTATTACATCCTTCACAACTGGGCCAAAGAGTCCATGGGGCTAAAAGTTGGCGGGGTTACTGGTCCCAGTCATTGTATGGAGCTGGCTTAGGTTCAATGTTCCCCTTCACTCAGTGCTGAACTTGAGGCTTTGTCCTGTCCCTGTTCCTCTCTGGCAGTTTGCCCATAGGCTGCCTGCTCTCTGCAGCCTCTGTTCTCCTCACAATAGTCTGCACAACTTCACTTCCTTGTCTGTTTGCTGTGACTGAAAGCCCCAGATGGTTTTCCGCTTTTTATCCTCTGTGAATTGTAACCCCCCCCCCCACTCACCCCCGCCCCCATCCGATGTTCTCAGAAGCACAAATCCAGCATTGTGCGACCTATTCCGCTCTGGCTGCCAGGCACTGCTGTGGAACCGACAAGAATATATATGTGCTGAACAGGAATACACACACCTATGTTAGCTGCCGTTACCACGGCAACCTGGATTTATGTACAAAGCATTACACAGTGAATAACTGCAGGTTACTTGGAGCTAAACTGCACTGGATAAGTGTGCGTTTGTAGAGTGAAGCCAGAACACAATGGGGATGAATAGCGAGGAAGCATCTTTTTGCCTCAGTTCCAACTCCCCCCAAACCATGTGCTTATTCAACACGAGAATTTTACTAAAGAAGCAGCTTTGCTCTTTGTGTTCCCTCGTCCCCTCATAATCTATTTTATTCACGATTTCTGCCTTTCTTGTGTGAAGCAGCTTTCATTTACACCTCACTGGTTTGAACTGTACAGTACAGAGAGGGTACAAACCTAAATCTGATCCTTGTGAGGGTTCTGCCATCTTTTTATATTTTGTTTAAGTAACTGTGAAAGTGATCCCTGAATCCAGAAAATCTGTCCATTTCCAATTGCCCCCCCAACCCCCTCCAGCCTGAATCCAGCCAGGTCTGGTTCCTAGACTCGTGAAAAAGAGTATCTATTGGCCGGGTCCCAAAAAGCAGGATCTAAGTGACTCGCTCATTAGTTTGGAGAAAGTCGGCCAGGATTCATTCACTGAGAGTGCATTGAATGGTGCACTCTGACCACAACTGCTTTCCGCATACCTGAGCAGGCTTGTCATCTGTAATCGCTTTCATGGTCCACATGCACAAACGATTTCAAAATGCATTGAGTGAGTTATTCTTCAAAAACAGATGATGCATGCCAGGGACAATGGGGTACAGATCACAGCGCCAGGGGGGAAACTTTGCATCTTTTACAGCGGGAGGTTTTGGGCAGGTGCAAGGAGGTGCTGCCTGATGCCCGAGGAGGCATGGCCGCCCTACTGCTGAGCATCACGATGATGTCACGGGCATTTCGGTGTGGGTTCTGCCCTGGTCGACTGCACGTTTGGCACAGTACAGGAAGGTTTCACCAGGGACCTTGGAAACATGGGGGGGTCATTTTGAATTTGGGCGATTAGTGTAAAAGGGCCGGTATCGGATCAACCATTTATACACCACCTGATTTTCAGAAATTGGGAGAGATGGCCATTGGGCGAATGATCCAATATCGCCCAATTTACACTATCGGCCAAAGTCAAAATTCCCCCCGCCCCCCCCCCAATGAGAACGGTGCGTGGTTTGATCGGTGCGTGGTTTGATCGGTGCGTGGTGATCGGTGCATGGTGAGATCGGTGCGCGGTGAGATCGGTGCGTGGTGAGAACGGTGCATGGTGAGATTGACAGCTCCTTCAATCCCCTTCTCCCAGTGGTTCGGTGCCTTTGGACTTTGTACGAGAGTGTAAATCAGGTGATGGCAAATCGTCAGCCCGTTTCACATCTCTCCCCATTTTATATCTCCATTGCAGCCCTCGGGAGTGACGTAAAACGGGCTATCGATTCTCCACCACCTGTTTCACACTGTCACACAAACTCAAGATTGGCCCCTTTCTCTTTGTCAGTGGGGTTTGTGCGAGAGCTTCAAAGGACAGCCCCACACTGTAGCCCAGTGCACAATACATGAGATAATCTGTCAGTGTCCTGATTTACATAATTCTTCCTCTTAGTTTGTTTTTGGTAGGAGTTCCAATTGATTGTTAGGTACAAACATGTGATATCAGAGATCAACACCAATCCAAGTTTCACATTCAAATTGATTCCAAGGAGATCTTTTTTTTTGGATGTATCGCTCAACATCTGAATTTTGGTCCAGTATGGCTTCAGACGTAAGAGTCTGCTAAAGTGGCCGGCACAGACACGGTGGGCTAAAATGTCCTCCATCCGTGATGTAAATTTCTATGATTCTATCGGTGTTGGTGCCAGCCATTGTCTACATCCCACTTTGGATTTAAATTGGAGCCAACAACTATTTTGTACTGGTCAGCTTGGCTCAGCTAGTAGCACTCTTGCCTCTTGAGTCAGAAGGTTATGGGTTATGGATTAAATACATAATCTAAGCCGACACTTTAGTGTAATACTGAGGGAATGCTGCACTGTCGAGTTCTTTGAGATGAGGTGTTAAACCAAGGCACTGTCGGCTCTCTCAGGTAAAAGATCCCCAGGCACTATTTTGAAGAAGAGCAGGGGAGTTCTTCTGGTGCCTTGTGTTTCACTCACCC
The DNA here is from genome assembly GCF_044704955.1 of Pristiophorus japonicus. Classification (NCBI taxonomy): domain Eukaryota; kingdom Metazoa; phylum Chordata; class Chondrichthyes; family Pristiophoridae; genus Pristiophorus; species Pristiophorus japonicus. The sequence goes on from NC_091988.1 coordinate 95,799,857, forward strand.
CACTACTCCCTCCCTCAGTGACGGGAATCCTCCGTCACTCGCCCCACTACTCCCTCCCTCAGTGACGGGAATCCTCCGTCACTCGCCCCACTACTCCCTCCTTCAGTGACGGGAATCCTCCGTCACTCGCTCCACTACTCCCTCCCTCAGTGACGGGAATCCTCCGTCACTCGCCCCACTACTCCCTCCCTCAGTGACGGGAATCCTCCATCACTCGCCCCACTACTCCCTCCCTCAGTGACAGGAATCCTCCGTCACTCGCCCCACTACTCCCTCCCTCAGTGACGGGAATCCTCCGTCACTCGCCCCACTACTCCCTCCCTCAGTGACGGGAATCCCCCGTCACTCGCCCCACTATTCCCTCCCTCAGTGACGGGAATCCTCCGTCACTCGCCCCACTATTCCCTCCCTCAGTGACCTGAATCCCCCTTCACTCGCCCCACTATTCCAACACTCAGTGACGTGAATCCTCTGTCACTCCCCCCACCATTCCATCCCTCAGTGACCTCAATCCTCCTTCATTCACCCATTTCTGTGCTTTCCTCACAGTGCTCAGATTTGGGATTCCATGCCAGCCTGGCTCGCACTTTCAGGACGTTCCTCTCGGCTGAATATAACCTGGAAACGTCTCGGCATGAGGGACTGGATATCATCGAGAATGCTGTGGACAACCTGGACGCACGGAGTGACAAGCACAAGGTCATGGACATGTACAATCAAATCTTCTGTCCACCCACCAAGTTTGAATTCCAGCCACACATGGGAGACGAGGTACGTTGCTATTAGTCCAGTCCAAGTGGTTCAAGTGAGGTTGACATAAAGGAAGCATAAAGATCTTTAGTTTGTAGTTCACCCACTTAATACCTCGAGTCTCGTCGCCAAGAACATGCAGAAATCAAGCGCAGACAGCGGAAGGAGCGTGCAGCAAACCAGCCTCCCTACCCACCCTTTCCTTCAACCACTGTCTGTCCCACCTGTGACAGAGACTGTAATTCCCTCATTGGACTGTTCAGTTACCTGAGTGGAAGCAAGTCTTCCTCGATTTCCAGAGACTACCTATGATGATGACATTTGGCAGTTGCAGTCACTGAAAGGGTGGGGGATGGAGCCTATTGCCAACGTCTGGAGGATAGCACAGTGGTGTATGTGATAGTGATGCACCCTTTGTATTGCTTTTTCCTCCTCCATTCCTGCTCTTGAGAAGGTGCCTCTCTCTGATCGTCCTCAGGGGGACAAAAGATCCTTCCTCTAGTCTGATGCTGGTCACTCCCTATCTGCTGCTTCAGATTAGGGCTGAAGGCTATCGAAAGCAACTGCCATGTTCAATCTGTGCTCTATGGGTTGCCAGCTCTCTAGGATGGCCCTGGACTCGCCAGCAATTACAGGTTAATTTTCAGAACCTTGGGAGAAAAATCATAGGAACATTGAAACGAATTGTGTGTTTTTTTTTTCCATTTTCTTTGAACATTTTTGTTTATTAGGTAAAAAGATTTGGGGGAGGGGTGGGAAGGCTGTTTGACCAGGCAGGCCGATTGGAGACGGTAGGTCATGTAATACCACTTCCAGGAATATCTCCAACCAGAATTGGCAACCCCTAGTGCTCGATCCCAGTACCTCGGTCTTTATCTCTACAACCAAGAACCGAGCATTTTTACTTCCAGAATAAGCCACTCCTGATCAGCATGGACTAGAACAATTGGAGCTTTCAGGACTGAGATCGCTAGGTTTTTTGCTGGGTAAGTGTGTCGCGGGATATAGAACGAAGGCGAGTAAATGGAGGTCAGCCATGATCTAATTGAATGGTGGAGCAGACTCGAGCTTTCTACTCGAACAGTACTTTTCTCGGAATGAATCTTTATTCTTTAAACTGTGACTGCAACTCGGCTGCGGAACTGTGCTTTGGTTTAAGGTCACGCTTTGCTGCAGGGACAGTTCAATGCGCACTTAACCCTTGTGATGCCACAGGAAAGTTTATTCACCCAACTGTGGTTGGGCTGCAGGGGGCGCCGATGAGTCTACCTGAGTCCACCTAATGAAGACCGCCTATTTCCACCTCTGTAACATCGCCCCTCTCAGCCCCTGCCTCAGCTCATCCGTTGCTGAAACCCTCATCCAGGCCTTTATTACCTCTAGACTTGACTATTCCAATGCACTCCTGGCCGGTCTCCCACATTCCACCCTACGTAAACTTGAGGTCATCCAAAGCTCGGCTGCCCGTATCCTAACTCATACCAAGTCCCGCTCACCCATCACCCCTGTGCTCGCTGACCTACATTGGCTCCCGGTTAAACAACACCTCGATTTCAAAATTCTCATCCTTATTTTCAAATCCCTCTATGGCCTTGCCCCTCCCTATTTCTGTAATCTCCTCCAGCCCCACAAGCCCCCCCCACTGAGATATTTGCACTCCTCTAATTCTGCCCTCCTGCGCATCCCTGATTATAATCACTCAACCATTGGTGGCCGTGCCTTCAGATACCTGGGCCCTAAGCTCTGGAATTCCTTCCCTAAATCTCTCCACCTCTCTACATCACTTCCCTCCTTGAAGATGCTCTTTAAAAACGACCTCTTTGACCAAGCTTTTGGTCATCTGCCCTAATTTCTCCTTATGTGGCTCGGTTTCAAATTTTTGTCTTAACACTCCTGTGAAGCACCTAGGGACTGTTTCACTACGTTAACGGTGCTATATAAATACAAGTTATTTATCAAGACTGTGGAGTTGAGACATGCCAATGACCCCAAGCACTGCCTACTTTTGAATATGAATTTTGTGCCAGGGATTCACTTGTTGCATTTGTGGCCATATCAGTGTACAATATATGGGCTTTTCATTGGCCGTGGAATCCACCTGAGAACCATTTTTTGTTTAATAAGCCACTTCCACCTGCAAAATACAGGAGATGTAAGGGATGGGAACCATTTTAAATGTCAATGTAAGAAAACCAGGTTAGAATAGGATGAAAAACGAGTAAAATTCAAAGCAAAAAAGGGACAAAGAAAACGGGGGGAGGGGCGGGATTGTGTTTGAAATGTTCATGAACTGGTAATTAACCGCTCTTTGTGGGATCTTGCTGTGTGCTAAGTGGCTGCCTCATTTGCCCACATAACAACTTGAAAGTAATTCACCGTGCGCTGATGTTTCTGAGAGACGTGAGCAGGTGCTGTATAAATACAAGTCTTTCCTTCTCTCAGAACAAAGACAAAACCATCCTGGAGTTTGCCGTTTCCTGTGATCTTTCTGTGAGTCTGATTAAGTCCAACAGCTGTAAGTGGTTTGTTAGCACTGCCCTGGATAATTATCATTATCTTTGACCCTCGTTGCAACAAATCATTATTTGCAGCTTTCAGTTTTATTAGATACAATAATTGGCTTGGAATTTTCAAACCAATGAGTTTGGCCAACACAATGGACCTCAATCTCTTCACATCACTGAAATTGAAAAGATGTCCTCCCCTTCAATCTACGCATCCTCCGAACCCCCGTCCCCCCAGTTATCACATTGGCCCTCGACTCACCCTTCCCTCACCCTTTCTTCCACTAGTACTTTACTCGGACCCCCCCACCTCAGTTCCCACGGGCTCTCTACTCTCTTTTCACCCCCCGCCCCCCCCTCCAGTTTCCAATGGCCCTCTATTCACCTTCCCCTTGCACTGCCACTTTTTAGCATCCCCATGTACACCTCACTGCTGCTCATGGCTCCAAACCATTGCTGCTCCCCCAGAACAAGCAGGAAAAGTAGTGGGTGAAAGCCGGGAAGAGCACAGCAGGGCGCCCACAGCCGGGTGGAGCCAAGGGAGGGAGTCGGAACCTCTGGCTGACCTCGGTGAAGCAGGGGATGTTTGGCCACATGCGCTGATCTCCATCCGCAAACACAGGCAGGCAGACCCCATGTGTGTGCAATTCAACAAGCATGAGCCGAGACAGGGAGTCTTGGCACGGCAGGCTTCCAACACCGGCAAGCTCGCGGTCCTCCCCCGACAGCCACACCGTCCAGCAGGGATCGTTGGATAATGTAGAACTGGAGACCTGACTCCCCCCCTCACTTTGTACCCTGGGGATGAGGCACTGAGGCAATTGTCACCCCTGCTACTGCCACATTGGCCACAGACTCCACACAAACCAGTGACTGAGCCTCGGACGACCCTGTCCCGGTGATTCAGTATTACCCCTTGAAGAATCATTATGCCACAACACTCTGTGCTGCAACACTGGCCCTGAGTCTACTGTGCTGTAGAACACTGCTCTGTCTCCTGGTCCTGCAGCAGCCACACAAAGATCGGGGACATGCAGCGAAACAGCGCCATGACGACGGTGTCAGTGACGCTCAAGTTCACTCCAACCGAGTGGCTCCCGCCGCTGTCCCACAAGCCCCTGCCTGCCATTCAACGCGACGTCCCTGCGCTCCGTGAGGTGGAAAAAACCATTCGCAGCACTTCCCATTCACGGAGACTTGATAAACCCACCACGAAAGCCCGTAAAATGGGGCCGGCCATTCCGGGGAAACAGTATCCATGCAGCCGGTATCGACCCACCGTCCAGAGGGACGGAATCGTGGGACACGTGCAGCACCAAGAACCAACACCTCATCACTGACCCAACAGCAGAGATCCCTGGCACAAACCTCCCTCGGAGACAGTGGACAACGCTCGACCCAATCAGCACAGGGCACGGGAATGGCCGACTAAAAAAAATAATAAAGAGAGGGGAAGATAGATTATGAGAGTAAATGAGCAAGAAATATACAAACAGATAGTAAAAGTTTCTACAGGTATATAAAAAGGAAGAGAGTAGCTAAAGTAAAGATTGGTCCCTTAGAAGATGAGACTGGGGAATTAATAATAGGGAACAGAGAAATGGTAGAGACATTGAATAAATATTTTGAACTGGTCTTCACTGTAGAAAACATCCCAATAATGGATAATCAAGGGGCTATAGGGAGGGAGGAACTTAATACAATGACTATCGCTAAAGAAAAAGTACTTGGTAAAATAAAGGGACTAAAAGTAGACAAGTCCCCTGGACCTGATGGCTTGCACCCTAGGGTCTTAAAAGAAGTGGCTGCAGAGCTAGTGGATGCATTGGTTTTAATCTACTAAAATTCCCTGGATTCTGGGGAGGTCCTAGCAGATTGGAAAACCTCAAATGTAACACCCTTATTTAAAAAAGGAGAGAGACAGAAAGGAGGAAACTATAGACCAGTTAGCCTAACATCTGTCATTGGGAAAATGCTAGCGTCCATTAATAAGGAAGCAGTAGCAAGACATTTGGAAAAGCATAATACGGTCAAGCAGAGTCAGCACGGTTTTATGAAAGGGAAATCATGTTTGACACATTTGCTGGAGTTCTTTGAGAATGTAATGAGCAGAGTGGATAAGGGGAAACCAGTGGATGTGGTGTATTTGGATTTCCAGAAGGAATTTGATAAGGTGCCACATAAGAGGTTACTGCACAAGATAAAAGCTCACGGGATTGGGTGTAATATATTAGTATGGATAGCGGATTGGCTAACAGAGTATCGGGATAAATGGGTCATTTTCTGGTTGGCAAACGGTAACTAGTGGGGTGCCACAGGGATCAGTGTGGGGCCTCAACTATTTACAATTTATATTAATGACTAAGATGAAGGGACAGAGTATAATGTAGCTAAGTTGCTGATGATACAAAAATGGGTGGGAAAGCAAGTTATGAGGAGGACACAAAAAATCTGCAAAGGGAAAATATTTGGCGGATGGAGTATAATGTAGGAAAATGTGAGATTATCCACTTTGGCAGAAAAAATAGTAAAGCAAATTATAATTTAAATGGAGAAAAATTGCAAAGTGCTGCAGTACAGAGGGACCTGGGGGTCCTTGTGCATGAAACACAAGAAGTTAGTATGCATGTACAGCAAGTAATCAGGAAGGTAAATGGAATGTTGTCCTTTATTGCAAGGGGGATAGAGTATAAAAGCAGAGAAGTCCTGCTACAACTGTACAGGGTATTGGTGTGGCCACACCTGGAGTACTGCGTATAGTTTTGGTCTCCTTATTTAAGGAGGGATATACTTGCATTGGAGGCTGTTCAGAGAAGGTTCGCTAGGTTGATTGCTGAGATGAGGGGGTTGACTTATGAAGATAGGCTGAGCAGGTTGGGCCGATACTTATTGAAGTTTAGAAGAATGAGAGGTGATCTTATTGAAATATATAAGATACTGAGAGGGCTCGACAAGGTAGATGCAGAGAGGATGTTTCCCCCCCGTGGGGAAATCTAGAACCCAGGGGGCATAGTCTCAGAATAAGGGGTCGCCCATTTAGAACTGAGATGAGGAGGAATTGCTTCTCTCAGAGGGTCGTAAATCTGTGGAATTTTCTGCCCCAGAGAGCTGTGGAGGCTGGGTCATTGAATACATTTAAGGCGGAAATAGACAGATTTTTGAACTATAAGGGAGTGAAGGGTTATGGGGAGCAGGCAGGGAAGTGGAGCTGAGTCCATGATCAGATCAGCCATGATCTTATTGAATGGCGGAGCAGGCGAGAGGGGCCAAATGGCCGACTCCTGCTCCTATTTCTTATGTTCTTATGTGGCCACCTGCTCCACAAGTGGGAGATGAGGGACGACCTGAAGTGCGATTCCCAGACCATGGAACACGTCACATCAACCTGCCCACTGAGATCTGTAGTTGGAGGCACCTCATTTCTCCACGCGGCATCTCAGGAAGCCTGCGAATGAATCGCCAAACTAGACATCCCAGTATAAACCTTTCCTCTCATGCTAAAGTAAAAAGTATTTGGTTGGAGGTTTAGAGGGAATTTGAGGGAAAATTTCTTCACCCAGAGGGTGGTAGGGGTCTGGAACTCACTGGCTGAAAGGGTGGTAGAGGCATAAACCCTCACCACATTTAAAAAATACATGGATGTGCACTTGAAGTGCCGTAATCTACAGGGCTACGGACCTCGAGCTGAAAAGTGGGATTAGGCTGGATAGCTCTTGGTTGACTGGCGCGGACATGATGGGCCGAAATGGCCTCCTTCTGTGCTGTAAGTGTCTATGATTCTATGACGAAGTATCACCTCGGTGATGCATTAGGCACTGAAACCTTTCAAACCTGCATCTTTTGTCTTAATATCCCCTTATATGGCTCAGTGTCACCGTTTGTTTGATAACGCTCCTGTGAAGCATCTTGGGACGTTTTGCTGTGCCAAAGGTGCCATATAAATGCGAGTTGTTGAAAGTCGGTTTTGAATTGTAAAATAAATTCCTAAACATAGCCCATCTTTCAGATTCTGCTTTCGTTGCGCTCCGATCCTAACTCTGTAATTAGTAGCAGAACAGATTGTTAAAACATTCTCAGCTGGAACAATCCATGCGTGGTGAAAGCAGGAAGTAGGCGCAGATGCTGGTTGTGTTTTATGTGCTTAATGTACTTTGATTATTAATATTAAATATTTATAGACTGTCTCACACCTGTATCAGATAGAATGTGCTGTAAGGAACAGACGCATGACAAGCTGTGCATTGCCTCATATCCCTTGCCTGCATCTTCTCTCACCCTTTTAACTGTCGGCTTGGCACAGTCATATCTCTTGTGCCTCTGTGTCAGAATTTATCAGTTTAAAGAAAGACTTACATTTCTTTTAATGACCTGAGGATATCCCAATTAAGTGCTTTTGAAGTGTAGTCACTGTGTTGTGATGCAGGAAATGCGGCAGCCAATATATCCACAGAAGGATTCTTCAAACAGCATTATCATAGGCCGTCCCTCGGAATCTTAAAGTGAATCCTTAGGTGGCTGAACAGACCAATACGAGAACCACAGTCTCTGTCACAGGTGGGACAGATAGTCGTTGGGGGAAAGGGAGGGTGGGACTGGATTGCCGCACGCTCTTTCTGCTGCCTGCGCTTGATTTCTGCATGCTCTCGGCGATGAGACTCGAGGTGCTCAGCGCCCTCCCGGGTGCACTTGCTTCACTCACTGCGGTCTTTGGCCAGGGACTCCCAGGTGTCAGTGGGTATGTTGCACTTTATCAGGGAGGCTTTGTGGGTGTCCTTGTAACGTTTCTTCTGCCCACCTTGGCTCATTTACCTTCAAATAGCAATGTGATAATGACCAGCTAATCTGTTTTAGTGGTGTTGGTTGAGGGATAAATATAACATAGAATATATAGCACAGAAACTGGCCGTTCGGCCCACCTGGTTTATGCTGCTGTTTATACTCCACACAAGCCTCCTCCCACTCTAATTACCTGTCCCCATATCCTTCTATTTGCTTCTCCCTCAAATATGCTTCAACCCTCTCCACATCTACCCTGTCGAATCACTTAATGATTTCAAGACCTCTATCAGGTCTCCACATCGTCTTCCCTTTCCCAGAGAGAGGAGCTTCAGCCAGCACAGTCTGCAAGATGTAGAGCAGCTGACACGTCAGTGCAGTGCCGAGGGAGTGCTGCACTGTCAGTGGTGCTGTGCTTCAGAGGAGATGTGAAACTGAGGTCCCCTCTGCCCTTGGATGTACAAGATGTTGAAGAGCAGGGGAATGAATGGACTGTGGAGGGAACAGTGTCGAGATCGGGTGTGGGCAATGTCTACATAGACTGGGGGGAGGGGAGAGTGTCTACATAGACTGAGGGGAGGGGAGAGAGTGTCATCATAGACAGGGGGAGGGGGGAGTGTCGTCATATACAGGGGGAGGGGAGAGAGTGTCAGTATAGACAGGGGGAGGGGAGAGAGGGTCAGTATAGACTGGGGGAGGGGAGAGAGTGTCGTCATAGACAGGGGGAGGGGAGAGAGTGTCAGTATAGACTGGGGGAGGGGAGAGAGTGTCAGCATAGACTGGGAGAGGGGAGAGAGTGTCAGTACAGACTGGGGGAGGGGAGAGAGTGTCAGTACAGACTGGGGGAGGAGCGAGTGTCAGCATAGACTGGGGGAGGAGAGAGAGTGTCAGTATACACTGGGGGAGGGGAGAGAGTGTCAGCATAGACTGGGGGAGGGGAGAGAGTGTCAGCATAGACTGGGGGAGGGGAGAGAGTGTCGTCATAGACTGGGGGAGGGGAGAGAGTGTCAGCATAGACTGGGGGAGGGGAGAGGGTGTCGTCATAGACTGGGGGAGGGGAGAGAGTGTCGGCATAGACTGGGGGAGGAGAGAGAGTGTCGTCATAGACTGGGGGAGGGGAGGAGTGTCAGTATACACTGAGGGAGGGGAGAGAGTGTCAGTATACACTGGGGGAGGGGAGGGAGTGTCAGTATACACTGGGGGAGGGGAGAGAGTGTCAGTATACACTGGGGGAGGGGAGGGAGTGTCAGTATAGACTGGGGGAGGGGAGGGAGTGTCAGTATAGACTGGGGGAGGGGAGAGAGTGTCAGTATAGACTGGGGGAGGGGAGGGAGTGTCAGTATAGACTGGGGGAGGGGAGAGAGTGTCAGTATACACTGGGGGATGGGTGGAGTAGGGTGGTGTGGGAAAAGTGCCGTTCAGCTTGTCCCAGTTTTCTAGGTTTGTTTGCGAGGGCAAAGCTTCTTCTGTTCTATCTCAACAATGTTCCATCATCCTCCATCTCACAACAGTTACTGTACCAAGTGCATTTTCCACTTCCTACGCCAACTGTCCTGAGGCGGTTTGACAAATAATCTCAGAGCAGCTTGATGGGTGCTGTAGATGTTTAGCCAATCGCAAATGGCTTCAAGCCACTGCAAAAATATTGCATGGAGGAGATTCTGAAATTGCAGGGAAGATTGCAGCCATGGCTCAGTTGTATTATTTTTGCAACTGAGTCAGAAGGTTGTGGGTTCAAGTCCCACTCAAGAGACTTGGCATAAAATCTCGGCTGGCACTCCAGTGCAGTACTGAGGGAGTGCTGCACTGTTGGAGGTTTTGCCTTTCAGATTGGCCGTCTTTCAAAGAAGAGCAGGAGAGTTCTCCCCGGTGTCCTGGCCAATATTTATCCCTCAACCAACACCTAGAAGAGATTATCTGGTCATTATCACATTGCTGGTTGTAGGGCCTTGCTGTGCACAAGTTGGCTGCCATGTTTCCTACAATTACAACTACAACAATTACAACACTGACTACTTTATTGGCTGTAAATCACTTTGGGATGCCCTGAGGTTGTGAAATGCGCTATATAAATGGAAGTCTCTCTTTTTTTTTCTTTTTGGCTTGACCAGAATGGACACCAGAGGTGAAATAAAGAATAAACTTTAACCCAGTAAAACGCTGATTCCACAGATAATCTCTGTGAGTGGTTATCCTCCCCCAGCTCTTCCTGAAATATATTGCCTGGATAGTCCTTCGCTGTGATGGCTCTTAAGTTTTGATTAAATGGCTTACCGGACATTTATTGACTCTTTACAAATGGCTGTCACTTAAACAAACTGTTCGAGGCTGGCTTCTCTGATTACATCCCATAATTGTGTGACATTCTAGTTGACCATTGCTTACAGCTGCTGCCATGTTACCGTGAGAGTGTAGGACTATAATTCAGCTGAGTTATGGGATGTCCTTCCACACAAACATTTCATACTCACCTTCACCAGCGAGCAAAGTGCGGACAGGCTTTAGTACTTCCTGTGTACTGTTGATTAATCATCCCCTCTTTCTAAACAGATGTGCCCCAGCTGAAAGCTCAGGAAACTCTCCGCCCCCTAGCATTGACCATTGGTAATGAAATCAAGCCTGCACGACTTGGGGAGTCTGTGTTCAACTAGTTCTTGACTCTGTTTCTTGTCTTACCATTTCAGGTCTGTCAGGTGAGTGCTCAGCAGCCCGTTCAGACCGAGCTCCTCATGAGGTACCACCAGCTGCAGTCCCGTCTCGCCACCCTGAAGATCGAGAATGAAGAGGTGAGCCAAGACATCGGGAACTAATAATGGCAGTTTGATCATTGGAGGACAGAATTTTGAGACGGACCCACTGGGAGATAAATTAGTTTGGGCCTGTTTTTCGGATGGCGAGCTCACGCCCCCTATGCCTGAAGAGGCTGGCCCCAGCACCACCCGATATTGATCCTCGGGCCTCAATGATTCGGGTGAGCTGCTGAACCGCCAAACGCAGCTCCCTGCTCTGGTACTGTTCAATCTGGGCTGGCTGCCTTTCAGGGAGGGATGCCGGCAGCGGGCTACCGAAACACTAAGAAGCTGGGAGGAATACACCTGCTCCTGGCTGCACATTAATCAAATCTCTTTAATAAAAGGTATCTTTTTTGTGCCAGTCTCCAGCAATCCCTTTAAGGTTAAGCTGCAGGTAGACCAAGTAATGCTGAACACAGTAGGCTTCAAGGGGCCTAACGCCTGATTTAGGCGGCTGCTAGGAACGCGTGAAAAACACCCTGACCCAATATGGGGTCGGGCGCCTTTCATGGGTTCTTGGGGCGTGAGACATCGCTCCGTGAAATTGGTCTTTTATGGCCCCGTTTTCTGACCAGAAAATGAGCGCACCGTGGTCCAATTTCTCCCCTACTGCCTCGGATTCTTGTGGGAGGGGTGCAGAGTAGGGAGATTAATCTCAGTAATACCAGTGGGGCAGACAAGCAGAAATGGAGACATTCTCCAGAAATACTGGGAAATTGGAAATCCATTGCAAAGTTACGGATCTGAAACAGATTCCGACAAAATGCTGCGACTGTCATTGTGATTCTGAGGTTTGACGGGTCTCTGATTATCCTGGGTGGGGTGGGATGTTCCCCCTCAATCCCATCTCCCACTAACTGACCCCCTCACTCTGACAGTTCGTGTTATAATGGATGGAGTGTGTCTCAGTTGAACACTGGGAAGAATGCCAATTTGTAACAAGTGGAATTGATGTTCGGATCCACTGCTGTTCCAAGGTTCCTCAGATCAGACATGAAAGTGGCTTTGAGGGTGCAAGATAGGACAGCATCTCGGATACCCTGTGAGGAGCAGGCTGATATCCCGAGGCTTCAGAGTCAACAGTCTGGCGTGAGACTGGAGTCCTATAGGCCAGACCGGATAAGGTTGGCAGGTTTCCTTCCCTAAAGGGCATTAATAAATGAGCTGGGTTTTTACGACAATCCAACGGCTTCATGGCCACTTCAAAAAGGAGTTGGATAAACGTAACATGGGGAATGGGGTTGGAGGTTATCAGTATGAGCAAAAGTGACCCAATAATCCAGGGGAGGTAATGGCTTTTGTGGTGCAGTGGCATAGGGGAAGGGGAGGTTGTCTCTGGGCAGGCACAGCAGGGAGGAATGGTGAAGATAGTTGTAATGTATGCACCTGTGACTGCTCACTCGTTCATTGAGCTGTTGAGTTGGGAATGGCTTAGCCAGCCACATGATTGCCTGATAATTAATCAGGAAGGCAAATGGAACGTTGGCCTTTATTGCAAGGGGGGTAGAGTATAAAAGCAGAGAAGTCCTGCTACAACTATACAGGGTATTGGTGAGGCCACACCTGGAGTACTGCGTGCCGTTTTGGTCTCTGTATTTAATGAAGGATATACTTGCATTGGAGACTGTTCAGAGAAGGTTCACGAGGTTGATTTCGGAGATGAGGGGGTTGACCTATGAAGATAGGTTGAGTAGGTTGGGCCTATATTCATTGGAGTTCAGAAGAATGATAGGTGATCTTATCGAAACTTATAAGATATTGAGGGGGCTCGACAAGGTGGATGCAGTGAGGATACTTCAACTATAGAAGAAACTAAAACTAGGGGACATAGTCTTAATGGGCCGCCCATTAAAAACTGAGATGAGGAGGAATTTCTGCTCTGAAGGTTGTAAATCTGTGGAATTCTCTGCCCCAGTGGAGGAGGCTGTGTCATTGACTATATTTAAGGCAGAGATAGACAGATTTTTGAGTGATAAGGGAATAAAGGGTTATGGGGAGCGGGCAGGGAAGTGGAGCTAAGTCCATGTTCAGTTCAGCCATGATCTTATTAAATGGCGGAGCAGGCTCGAGGGGTCAAATGGCCTACTGCTGCTCCTATTTCTTATGTTCTTATGTGATGTTCAAAAGACTCAATAAAACCCCAGCCAGTTGGGCTCGGGGGATCCACGATGAGGCAAGCGGTTGTGAGCTGAGTGGATGAACTGGTAATGTGTAGTGTGATTTTGCTAATAAACCAACTTGTTCTTAATAGCAATGTGTTGCTATGAATTCTTAAGCAAAGAACCCTTGAAGCAAATATATTACAATAGTGATGGATGTATATTCGGAGGTTCTCCTTGTTGCCTTTGGCAATTGGGGTGTATTAATTGAGGACGTTCCTTCAAGAGATTAAATGGGTGGGTTAGGATGATGGGGTGAAGGAGATGGCTTGATGGGCCTTGTCTGACTCCTTGTCCTCTTATGTCCAGGTGCGGAAGACATTGGACGCCACCATGCAAACGCTGCAAGACATGCTTACCGTGGAGGACTTTGATGTGTCCGACGCATTCCATCACAGCCGATCTACCGAGTCAGTCAAATCTGTCGCCTCCGAGACCTACATGAGCAAACTTAACATCGCAAAGAGGAGAGCCAACCAACAGGAGACCGAGATATTCTACTTCACCGTAAGACCTCTTCTTGGGGTTAAAAAAACAATCAGTACACTGGACTCTGGGAGTTAGGGCTGTCTTGTACAACACAGTCAAAGACTACTGGTTTGACTATGCTGTGTGACACATTAGGTGTCAGCTGTGGCTCAGTTTGTAGCACTCTTGCCTCTGAGTCAGTAGGTAAGACTTGCTTCCACTCTAAAAATGAGTTCTTAGGTGACTGTACAGTCCAATACGGGGATTACAGTCTCTGTCACAGGTGGGACAGACAGTGGTTGAAGGAAAGGGTGGGTGGGGAGTCTGGTTTGCTGCACGCTCCTTCCGCTGCCTGCACTTGATTTCTGCATGCTCTCGGCGACGAGACTCAAGGTGCTCAGCGTCCTCCCAGATGCTCTTCCTCCACTTAGGGCGGTCTTTGGCCAGAGCACAATGGGTTGGTTGGCACTCCAGTGTAGTACTCCGGGAGTTCAATTATTTCATTGCTGTTTGTGGGACCTTGCTGTGCACAATTTAGCTGCCACGTTTCTACATTACAAAAATGGCTACACTTCAAAAAGTACTTAATTGCCTATAAAGTGTTTTGGGACAACCTGGGGCTGAGAGAGGCTTTGGAGAAAGGGGGAAAGAAACTAATGTTGAGTATCTCCTGCCATAAAGTGGCCATTTGTGGATATCAGGTGGGGAACGGGCTCCGGCTTGGCTGTGGTCGCCTCCACACGGACATTCATTGTTAGTGCCCACTTGGGCGAGAGACTGGAGGGCTGACAGCACCCGTGAGACTGCACCCTGGCACAGGAAGAGGGGGGAGTACTGGGAGGTGGGGGCAAGGAGAAAAGATATAGCCAGCGTATTGACAGTCGCTATGGGGGATCTGTTCACTACTCGTGGTGAAACTGCTCATTCTGCTGCAGATAGTGAATCAGGAAACTTTCCCAAGGGACCTGCCCTGCCTCCCCCCCCCACCCCCCAATTTTGGATTTGTGGCATCTTTTGATCATTTGTTAGTAAGGCTGGCATCGAACAGAGCCCTGTGCTGGGAGCACCAGATTGCTGCATTTTCCCTTTAATTTCTATTCATTCACTGAAGACGGAGTTTTTTATTCAGTAATGCACTCACACTCATGCCTGGAACAATGTTGAGCCCTGCAGCATTAAACATCCTACAGGCTGCTGGGGGCAATGGCAGCTGCACTCAGAATGAGGCCTGCCCTCATCCGTCAGACTCCAACACAACGGAGTAAGAGTGCAATTCAGTATGGAGAAATATTATTAAAATTGTGCAGGGCTATGGGGAAAGAGCTGGGGCGGAGGGTGTGGGGAGGGGAGTGGGACTAATTGAATAGCTTTTTCTAAGAGATGGCATGAGCCAAATGGCCTTCCGCACTGTATGTGGGGCAGAATTGATGGACCAACTGGTCTTTTCCTGCCCATCAATTTGCTGTGTTCGAATGTTCACATGATATGATGAACAGACTAATATATTTTTAATACACTCATTGTTTCTCTTTCAGAAATTTAAGGAATTCCTGAATGGAAGTAACCTGATCACGAAGCTTCAGGCCAAGCATGACCTACTAAAGCAAACTCTGGGGGAAGGTGAGGCAGGGTCAAGGTTGAAAGTGCTCCATTTTCCGTGAGCACAGTTGGGTTGTTCAGGGTGGGATCTCCAAATGTGCTGTAATCGGAGACACCAAGTTGCTGTAAAGCAGTGTGTTTCATCAGCTTTATTGAGGGCTACATTCCTAAGCAAAGTCTTGAGTTTTGGATCACTTTCAGCAACACTGCATCATGGAGTAATGTGGACCGGCAGTTCTATAAGATCACAGTTCTGTTGGGCAGTCGTATTCCTCTCACTGTCTGTACAGACGCAGGGAGAGACGACCCCCTCCCCCCCGGCAGCATTGGCAAGCAAGAACAGGAGTGGCAAAAGCATACAATCTTAGCTCAGTCAACATCTCTCAGCCACGAGAACTGAGAATGGAGGCCCAGAAGCTCATGGAACAGGGAGTCTGTCCAAATCAACAGCTAAATGGGACGTGGGCTGCAAATGGTCAGCAAGTAATATAATGAGTATCACTGCTGTAGAGTTTGGTGATGTGCATATTGTTCCTCTGCTGTCATCCTTGGCACAGTGGTAGCACTCTCACCTCTTGAGTTAGAAGTTCAAGAGTTGAAGGCCCAATCCAGAGACTTCACCCTCAGAGGTGGACATAAAGTATCCCCTGGCACTATTTGCTGAAGAGCAAGGGCTTTACTCTGTGTCTAACCCGTGCTGTACCTTCCCTGGGAGTGTTTGATGGGTCAGTGTAGAGTGAGCTTTACTCTGTATCTAACTCCTTGCTGTACCTGCCCTGGGAGTGTTTGATGGGACAGTGTGGAGGGAGCTTTACTCTGTATTTAACCCCTGCTGTACCTGCCTTGGGAGTGTTTGATGGGACAGTGTGGAGGGAGCTTTACTCTGTATCTAACCCGTACTGTACCTGCCCTGGGAGTGTTTGATAGGACAGTGTGGAGGGAGCTTTACTCTGTATCTAACCCGTGCTGTACCTGCCCTGGGAGTGTTTGATGGGACAGTGTAGAGGGAGCTTTACTCTGTATCTAACCCGTGCTGTACCTGCCCTGAGAGTGTTTGATGGGATAGTGTAGAGGGAGATTTACTCTGATGGAAAGTAGAGGAAACTTAGTGGAATTAGGTTTGGATTGCTCTGGCAAAGAGCCAGCACACAGGTGATGGGCCAAATTACCGCCACCTGTGCTATGAACGTCGATGTAAGCACAAATTCTGGAAAGGAAAATTGGGAGAGGTCTTTAACAGGTGATCGAGCTGAATTTGCGCATTTTACACTATTGTTGAATTACCCCAGTATTTCTTAAAATTATCTGATGAGTTTCATGACTGCATGCGGGTTCATTCTTGCAGTGTTGAGAAAGCAAACCTTGGGTATTATTTTACTGAGCTGTGATGTCTTTTTCCCTTCCAGGTGAGAAGGCCGAGTGTGGCACTTCAAGGTAGGACGCCAGCATTCCTTATGCTTAATCAGTGTAGTTCCAGGCAATGTCCGATCAGAGTTTCGCAGATTCTCCAGTGATCTATAGCAAGAACCGTCAATGGAAAAGAACTTGGGGTGGGGGATGTAAAACGGGCGGCCAATCCACTATCGCCCATTTTGTATTACTACCCAAGACCAATTTAACCTTTCGCTCCCCAACCCATGTCCCACGTCTGCCCCACCTCTATATTCCACAGCGGCCCCATAACTCCATAAACCGCAGCTGCCCCTACATCCATGCCCCTCTGCTCCTTATTTCCCACAGCCTAAACACAGGAGCCCCCACCTATCTCTCTATCTCAAGGCTTCCCCCTATTTCTATAGCCATGGGGCCACCCCAACTCTATAAACACAATCTCCCCCCTGCGCCCCCCCCACCCCCCGCACTTCCCCACCAAAATTCTATATCCCACAGGAGCCCCCTATCTCTCTCGCCAAGACTGCCCACTGAGTCTGTAAACACAGTCACCACATCTCTGTATCCCGGG
Organism: Pristiophorus japonicus; assembly: GCF_044704955.1. Taxonomy (NCBI): domain Eukaryota; kingdom Metazoa; phylum Chordata; class Chondrichthyes; family Pristiophoridae; genus Pristiophorus; species Pristiophorus japonicus. The sequence continues at coordinate 95,816,868 of NC_091988.1, forward strand.
GCTGCCTCTTAACCCTAATTCCCACAGCTGTTTCAGCATCGAGGGGGCTGTTCACTCAGATGGATCATAAACCTCCGCGAAATACAGGCCCCCTAAAACTTTCCACACACCGGTATTTCAGCAGTGAGAATAATCAATAAAGCAGCTGATAAAATGTGTCGGGCCAGTAGATGAGGCTGCAGACAGTGTTATAACAGTGGCCCAGATCATTACTCCCTATTCATGTATAGATTGACCAATATTTCCTCGGCCAAAACCCAACGGGGAGCAGGCCTTTGAAAAATCACTGAGTGCGTACGAGTAGGATAGCTGCCTGGTCCCGGCTGACATTTCTCGCACCGGGGTAGGTCTGTTGAAAGGCTCCAGATGTTGCCAGCTGTTGTGATTTGCCACGCTGCCGCTATCGGTTGGTGCATGTGGTTCATGAGCAGTGTTGCATTGTGGATGCGTGATCTTTTAACACCAGTTGAGATGACAGCTGAGCGAGGCTCCAAAACGAACCACCCCTACCTAACCTCTGCGTCCGGCCGCACCATCCCAACTTGCATCCATAGGGACAGGGGACACAACTAATGCTCGGCAATCGCTGCTCCCCGCCGCAATCGGCGTACCGCCTGCCGTTTCCGTTACCATCCCTGCAGCGTTGACAGCGAGCGCTGAATTAGAGGCAATTCTGTGCTGCAGGTTCTGACTCTCTGTCTCGCTGCTGCAGCTCTAACCAGCGCTGACTCAGCTCTGTGCCGCGCTGGAGGAAAAGTTCTCTGCTACGCTCCTGACTATTTTATTCCCACAAACTGTTTGACGGGAATTGTCCCTCCTTGACCCGGTCAAGCCTGCGGAATGACGCAGAGTGGTCTGGTGCTGACATCACGCAATAAATAGGAGCAGGAGTCGGCCATACGGCCCCTCGAGCCTGCTCCGCAATTCAATAAGATCCTGGCTGATCTGATCATGGACTCAGCTCCACTTCCCCGCCCACTCCCCATAACCCTTTATTCCCTTAGTGTTCAAAAATCTGTCTATCTCCGTATTAAATATATTCAATGTCCCAGCCTCCACAACTCTCTGAGGCAGAGAATTTCACAGATTTACAACCCTCTGAGAGAAGAAATTCTTCCTCATCTCAGTTTTAAATGGGCGACCCCTTATTCTGAAACTATGCCTCCTAGTTCGAGATTCCCACATAAGGGGAAACATCCTCTCTGTATCTAGCCTGTCAAGCCCCCTCAGAATCCTAAATGTTTCACGAAGATCATGACGCGTAGGGACTCTTCCATTCAGCCGCACTACCGATGGTTAAATTGTTCAATGCGCTCCATGAGCCTACACAGATCAGGAAGGCCCTTGGTTCTATATCCAAGTCCGTGCTGAGTAAGCCAATCTCAGGTGCAAGGTGCTTTAACTAGCCACACAGCACTTGGGCGATAGAGGAAAAATCAGCCAGACTCCCTGCTCCTGATCGCCCCCCCCCGTGCCCCTGATCGCCTCCCCCCGTGCCCCTGATCGCCCCCCCCCGTGCCCCTGATCGCCCCCCCCTTGCCCCTGATCGCCCCCCCCTTGCCCCTGATCGCCCCCCCCATGCCCCTGATCGCCCCCCCCGTGCCCCTGATCGCCCCCCCGTGCCCCTGATCGCCCCCCCGTGCCCCTGATCGCCCCCCCGTGCCCCTGATCGCCCCCCCCGTGCCCTTGATCGCCCCCACCCCCGTGCCCCTGATCGCCCCCACCCCCGTGCTCCTGATCGCCCCCCCCGTGCCCCTGATCGCCACCCCCGTGCCCCTGATCGCCCCCCCCCGTGCTCTTGATCGCCCCCACCCCCGTGCCCCTGATCGCCCCCACCCCCGTGCTCCTGATCGCCCCCCCCGTGCTCCTGATCGCCCCCCCCCTCGTGCTCCTGATCCCCCCCCTCGTGCTCCTGATCCCCCCCCTCGTGCCCCTGAACGACCCCCCTCTCGTGCTCCTGAACGACCCCCCTCTTGCTCCTGATCGCCCCCCCTCATGCTCCTGATCGCCCCCCCCGTGCTCCTGATCCTCCCCCCTCGTGCTCCTGATTGCCCCCCCCATGCTCCTGATCGCCCCCTCCATGCTCCTGATCCCCCCCATCCCCTCGTCCCCCTGATCGCCCCCCCCACCTCCCCCCGTGCTCCTGATCCTCGTTCCCCCCCCTTGTTCCTGATCGCGCCCCTTGTGCCCCTGATCGCCTCCCCCCATACCCCTGATCACCCCCACCCCTCGTGCTCCTGATCGCCCCCCACCCCGTGCCCCTGATCGCGCCCCCCCCCCCGTGCTCCTGCCGGAAGGTGTGCTGGTTTGGGGGAGCACAGGAGCTGGCTCGGCTATGATGCCTGCTACAGTTGACTGCCTCGCTGCCAGTTGCTATCTAAGCTCACAGGTGCAGAATGGCCACGTGGGTGAGCTTGCAGAGGGTGCCCGGTACCAATGGGATCCAAAAGGTAGCGGGCGTCAACAGAGCGAAGGAGAGGGAGCGGATAAGTAGCTGGCTTACAGGGCTTCAGTATGCTTGTGTTAAAAATGATGAGCACTGACCTCCAACAAAGTGTTATTTAATGGTGTGTTGTTATAGCTGCTGTTGAACATTGCTTCTGTACTCGGATGATTAACTTTTGTTGCTTCGATCCAAGTTCTTCAAAGTATATTGTTTTCTCTGTGTGTTGATTTTGTTCCATTTCTCTCAGGCCCCCATCGCTTCCCCCTAAGCCACAGAAAATGAGGAAGCCTAGGCCTCGCTCACAGTATAATCATAAATTGTTTAATGGCGATATGGAGACGTTCATACAGGTACTTGGTGGCAGGCGCTGACAGACTGCAAACGCTGACTGGAATGGTGGCTTTCTGTGTCTTTCCAAACCCTTGCTAGTTCTGTCTCGTCTGGGGCTGCGGTGCATCTCTCTTGCTCTTGTTAGGCTGCGGCCTAGTCAGGCTTTGTATCCAGGAAACCACTGGAGTATTAATTGCAGATATTTATCTGTGGCCCAGTCGAGAGTGCTGCGCTGTCCGACCCTGGATAAGTGTTGGCCTCTGAGGGAGGGGTGCTGGAGTGTTATGGTGTGGAGATGAAGGCTGGTTCAATCTCTCCTCATCCATTTCCTAATCCGAGAAGCATCCAGTAGGAAGATGCCAGGATTAGGCTACGAAGGCCATCGCAGGGAGGAGCTCAAAGGAGAGTCGGGGCCGGGCAGTCACTGCCCTTCTCAAAGCTGGCCACAAGAGGCATTGAGGTCAGGCTAGGAGCAGGTCACAGGCCTCAGGCCTCAGGCCTGCCTTCTCAGATGTTGGAATCGGGCCTGGTCTACTGAAGAAATCAGCCCAGTCCCCTCCCCCGTCAATAAAAAGATACATATCACTACAAAATTCTGTCCGATTATTAAAATATTATTAGGCGCCATTTTTCTTCTGCCCACCCAGAACTTGAACTGCCTGATTTTCAAAGGGTCATGTGGCTTCGATGAAGCCAGTCAAGTGGTGGCACAATGAGTATCTGCACCTTCTGATTGAAGTGTCTCGGTTTCGATCTCTGATCTGTGCTGTGCCATAGTTGGCCTCGGAGGACCAAAACTCAACCAGAGTTCCTGCTGCTCATTGCTATCCAATGGATTTTCTCCCACCCCCACCCTCTGCTGGAACACATGGACGCAGTGTGTGGACAGGTTCCCGCTCGGCTGTGATCCTCCCCAGATCGAATAGCCCACTAAAGCTCCCCGCTAGGCTCACGCAGGGAAGAACGGCTACCTAGGCGATGTCCTGGCTCCCGTGGGATCCGACCACGACAAGCTCAGCACCTGCAGCAGAGGGAGGGGAGAAAAGCCAAGGGGTTTTATCTTGTGATCTTGAGTCGGCTGAATATATCCCAATTGGCAGGAGGCAGCACACTGAGAATCGGGTGAAATGCCCACTTTATTATTGGCTGCTGCTTCTCCAATTTTGTCCTCATCCCTCTGGAAGGCATTGAACTCCAGAGTGTGTTTCTTTCCCCCGAGAATCCGGTCTCCCTGATTGCTGCGATCGTGCCTTCCATCAGTCGCCTTCAGTGTTTGAAATTCCCAGCACACCCCTCCCTGTGGTGCCAAACCAGAGTTGACACAGAGTGCAATTTTCTTGCAAAGCCAAACTTTTTTCTTTTTGTATTCAGTTCTCGGGATGGCCAGGCCGACCATCCCTAGTTGCCCTGACAACTAAATGAGCTTGAAAGACCATTTCAGTTGATGTTTTAAGAGTCGACCACGCTGAGTGTGGGGCTGAGTCACATACAGGCCAAAGCGGGTAAGGACAGGTTTCCTTCCCGAAAAGGGAAATGAGTGAACGGGTTGGGGTTTTTTTACGCCAATCTTTATGCTAACTTACAATGCAGCACAAGGAGCATTTGAGGTGTGCACAGCCCCAGACTTGATAAGCTGCCACTGCATTCGAGCCTCTCCTACCTGTCCTGAGGTCTCTATGGGATCGGGCGGGACCTGACTTACTTTTATTCTTTGCTTCATCTGTGTTTTTTTCTTGCTTTGCCGCTGACAGAGGAAGAAGGAATGCCCGCACACGGACTCAGGTATACACCGTAGATCTAGCTTCTGAGGCAAGGGAGTGGGGGGGGGTGTGGCCCCCACATCACTGACGTCACTGGTTGCCCAGGACACCGTTTCTATGGCGCTGTTTTAACCCTGCGAGGATTTGGAAGGTTTGGAGAGTAATGGCTTTTCAGTCAAGCGGTTTTAGTCGCAATAATTTAAAGGACCGGCACCCAGCATCACTCCACAGTGAGTGCGGGAGTGTCCTTCCTCCTCAGGAGCTGAGATGCCCTGGATTCTCCAGGAATTGAAAATTCATGTCCTGGGCACTGCTGCTAGCAACCTGGGAAAAAAATCGCAGGGGCACTAAGGCAAATGATGTTTCTTTCCATTTAATTTAACACTTCTATTTACTGGTTATAAGGGAGTCAAGGGTTATGGGGAGAGGGCAGGGAAGTGGGGTTGAGGCCAAGATCAGATCAGCCAGGATCTTATTGAATGGCAGAACAGGCTCGAGGGGCCAAATGGCCTATTCCTGTTCCTATTCTTATGTGATAAAAATATTGAAGATAGGGACGGGAGAGGTGGAGGCTGATTGACCGGGGAGGGCAATGAAGGTGGAGGTCATGTGATGATGACACTTCCAGCAATACGTCCAACCAAAGTTGTCGACCCTATCAGCAGCTCCTTTCAGAAGGAGAGCTATCTTCGTCAGGAGCCCCTCCTAAGGGAGGAGTCTCTCCATCAGGAAGGGGGTGTGTTGAGATGAGAAGAGGAATAGTTTTAAGGCTGAGGGGAACCCTGCTCTGCGATGACTGCTCTTACCAGTTTGATGTTTATCATCAACGTTGGGCCTCGGTAACATAAAGCTCAGACAGCTGCCCAAGTAACATCACCAGAGCCTGTGTCTTTAAGGGAAAGTGAAGAGCAGAGGAACTAAATGCTCTCGTATCGGGGCTAGTTCGACACAACAATGGATGCTACCAGCTACCTCCAAGTATACACTTTAAAGGGGTCTCGTAGCTGTACTTCGCAAAAGCTTTTTGCTGCTGTTCCTGTTCACACAATGCAGGATTGTAATTTGCATCATGGACATGCCTTTTTGCTGCTTGCACGTGACATCACGAAGCTGCCTCGGTTTAATGAGGAAGCAATGCAGCTCCTCCCATTGCTGCCCTCCACTCTTGAGGCATGGCTGAGACCATAGCGTGGGACCCCACACCCACCCGTGCCTCTCCAGATACAATGTTTACCCACTCTAACCATCCTATGCGTCACCTTAATGTAAGGAACTAAAGGTGGTGAGGAAAAGTGAAGGAAGTTGGGTTGGTGTTCTTCGCAAGAGGAGAGAGCACCTATTAGAAGTTTTCACAATTACGAAGAGGTGTGTCAGTATGGTGAAGGAACACAAATTAGAAATTAGGAGGCGAGGGATAAAGTCAGGCTGCTAAGGTATTCAAAAAGATCATTGGAGTCGTCATTTTAAATGGGGTCAAGAGGTCATTAGGGAGGGGCTTCCCAGAGAGCAGCGGCTTGGAGGGAGAAGGTCACTGCTGGGCTCTGCTCAATTTGGAAGCAACAGGCTTAGTGAGCTAATAAATACCTTGCCCTTTTCTATTTCATTGACTATTATTGAATTGGAATCGAGACAAATGCACAGCAGGTAGGGGAAGGGGAAATCCTGCACTCCTGCAGACTTTAATGTGAGAAGACAGTGTAGATCCTCTCAAATCCCAGATGTAACTTTCTCAAATTCTAATGAGAGTCCCTTAAAGCCTCTTGTCATCCACAGTGGGTTAATAGAATTGGTGAGGACATGAGTTCAAACTGGGAGCTTGGGGTAGGTGTACACTGAGTATGAGCTGGGTGTAGGTGTACATTGTGAGTGTGAGCTGGGTGTGGGTGTACACTGAGTGTGAGCTGGGTGTACATAAACTGAGTGTGAGCTGGGTGTACATACACTGAGTGTGAGCTGGGTGTGGGTGTTTATTAGTTGGACTGAATTGCATTCTTGCTTGTTTTCCTGCCTGTGTCCCATTTTTTTCTGCCCCTTATCTTGTTCCTCGATTTGTTAATGTGTGAAACAAGAGTTTATGTTACGAACAGTCCATCTGAAATTCCGATTGGCATCACCTCCCGTTCTGGGACTGACTGACGCAGTGATGTTGTATTGATAGGTGGGTGTGTGAGTTATGGGTAGGGGACATTTCCTGGGAGACTCCACGGTAAGGTGTCTGAATATTTCAACATGTGTCTGCGATGTGAGGATTCTGGGTTTGCTCCAACCTTGCACAGAATCCTTCATTGTAGAGTAGCATATGGATACAATTGCGAAGGGGAACGATTACTTGATTGAACGGCCACAGAACCTCTAAGGATGAATCCCTTGCTAACCCAGCTGAGACCAGACGTGGAATAAAACCAGGGCTCCTCCGAATTCGGTGACATAATGGGCTGAATTCACCAAATGAACAATCTTTTATTGAAAATTCATCCTCGGAATATGAGCGTTGCTGTCAAGGCCGGCATTTATTGCCCTTGCCTAGTTGCCCTTAGCAGCAGTTTGCCTCAACTGAGTGCCTCACTAAGCCGCTTCAGCGGGCAGTTAAGAGTTGGGTGTGGGACTGGAGTCACATATAGGCCCGACCAGGTAAGGACAGCAGGTTTTCTTCCCGAAAGCACATCAGTGAACCAGTTGTTCATTTTTTTTTTACTGATACCTGGGTCGTGTCACAGCCAAACCCCCCACCACCCAAGCAGGGCTCAATTAGGAGCAGTACCCCACCCAAGCTTATTTCCCCCCTCCCCCCACCCCATTTCATAGCCCCAGCAACACTGATACCAGTTGTAAATGCCTAACCCCAGCTGTGGCCAGCTAACTCAACGCAGATTGGGAGTCAAACTTTACCCTGGGTCATTCAGTGACCCCCAGCGAGGCACAAAGGGCTGAGACCAGTGCAGCGAAAAGCAAACAAGAGAAGCTGCCCCCTGGGCTTTTAGACTGACTAAATCAGCACTATTTACATTTAAATAAAAATGGGACCCGCAGCAAAGGGTGGGGCGGGGCACGTGTAGAAAGGGAGAAAGAGGCACTGGAGATGGAACAGAGGAAACACAACTACATGTCCATCCGACGAACAGGGGAGGGGGATGAACGCCTGTGGTAATTGGCCAGTAGCAAGCATTCTCCGACTGGCCGAGCTGTTCTGAACTGCAGGCAATAATGCCGTTGCCAATGGCAACAGAGGGGAGCTGCTGGAAACGTGTGCATCCAGTCAAACCTGAGCTTCTGGGACAGCAGAAGGCTGATAGGAGACTCGACTGTGAGCTGACATTACTGGAAACAGCATTCATTGGGTGGGTCATAAAGCACCCATCCAAGTATCAAAGCGAATCCCGCGACTCCCCCCCCCCCCCCCCCCCCACCTACCCCCACACACGAGCAGAACGCTCATCAGCTTCTTGCTGCAGCACAGAAACATGAAAGGTTTAAATGGATTTAATTAAACTGATTCATTGTCTGCCTGTTTTTGCTGCGATATCTCCCTTGCTCAAATGTCCGGGGGCTAATTAACATTCATTTGAACTTGTGTTTTGCACATTTTCCTAATTCGAATGCAAATTATGACAGAGATTCAAAGTTATTTTTTTTTGAGAAATATAAACATAACTTATTCCAAGCAAACAAAAATGTTTTCCATTTTAGCCGATTTCCGAGTGAGTCTGCGTGGGGATACAATTCTAAAAAAGCTCTGACAGCCCCGCCTGGCCTCAGGCAAATGGACATTGCTTATCCGTGATGTCCTACAAATACACACACACACACGTTTGCAGCGTGAGTCACTCGGGAATGAACTGGGGCAAGAGCAGAGAAGGTTAAGGGGAGGTTTAATAGAGGTGCTCAAAATTATGAAGGGTTTTGATAGAGTAAATAAGGAGGAACTGTTTCCAGTGGCAGAAGGGTCGGTAACCAGAGGCCCCAGGTTCAAGGGTCGGTAACCAGAGGGCCTAGGTTCAAGGGTCGGGAACCAGAGGGCCCAGGTTCAAGGGTCGGTAACCAGAGGGCCCAGGTTCAAGGGTCGGTAACCAGAGGGCCCAGGTTCAAGGGTCGGTAACCAGAGGGCATAGGTTCAAGGGTCGGTAACCAGAGGGCCCAGGTTCAAGGGTCGGTAACCAGAGGGCCCAGGTTCAAGGGTCGGTAACCAGAGGGCCCAGGTTCAAGGGTCGGTAACCAGAGGGCACAGGTTCAAGGGTCGGTAACCAGTGGGCCCAGGTTCAAGGGTCGGTAACCAGAGGACCCAGGTTCAAGGGTCGGTAACCAGAGGGCATAGGTTCAAGGGTCGGTAACCAGAGGGCCCAGGTTCAAGGGTCGGTAACCAGAGGGCCCAGGTTCAAGGGTCGGTAACCAGAGGGCCCAGGTTCAAGGGTCGGTAACCAGAGGGCCCAGGTTCAAGGGTCGGTAACCAGAGGGCACAGGTTCAAGGGTCGGTAACCAGAGGGCACGGATTCAAGAGTCGGTAACCAGAGGGCACGGGTTCAAGGTAATTGGCAAAAGAACCAGAGGCAAGATGGGAAGAATTTATTTTAAATGCAGAGATTTGTTATAATTTAGAATGCCCTGCCTCAAAGGGTGGTGGAAGCAGATTCAATAATAAAGGGAATTGGATAAATATTTGCAGGGCGATGAGGAAAGAGCAGGGAGTGTAACTAAGTGAATAGCTCTTTCAAAGAGCCGGCACAGGCACGAGGGTCCGAATGGCTTCTTTCTGTGCTGTATGATCCGAAAATTCTAAGAGCCCTGGTCAGATGTCGTACCTTCACCACACTCCGCCCCCACACTGGTATCAGCTAACTCGGGACACGTCGCACTTTGGCAGGGAATATGAGGTGTCTCATAATGATGGTGCATTTAGACTTTTTCTCTTCTTCTCAATGAAACACTTTTCCTGCATAACAACAGTAACTGCATCTCGACAGTAATTTATTGGGAAATGCTTCAGTACGTTCTAAGCATGGGGAAGATCCGATATAAATGTACACTTTTTTTCTTCCTTTTGAAGAAATTACAAACCTTGGAGGCACTGGTTAAATAAAATTTACAGCACAGAAACAGGCATCTGGCCCAACAGGTCCGTGTCGGTGTTTATGCTCCACGCAAACCTCCTCCCTCCCTACTTCATCTCACCCCATCGACATATCCTTCGATTCCTTTCAACCTTATGTGTTTATCTAGTTTCCCCGTAAAGGCATCTACTGTTGGTATACTGGGTGAGACATTATCCTTTCACCTCCAGCACCATGGTTCCAATCCAAGCATAACTGTTGATTGAGCCTCCAGTGTTGCTGGCAGCACAAGTGTGTGTGAAATTAGTCTCCCAGCAGCTCCCAGTGAGCATATGCACACGGCACAAAGCTACTCCGAATTTGCAAATCTCACTTCAAAGGTGTCTGATACGGAAAATTAAAAACCAATCACACATTTCTGAGGATAGGGTGGAGGCATATTGTTAGGACAGTTCAGAGAGACCTGTGGTACATTTATAACCTGTGCTGTGCCTGCCCTGGGAGTGTTTGATGGGACAGTGTAGAGGGAGCTTTACTTTGTATCTAACCCATGCTGTACCTGCCCTGAGAGTGTTTGATGGAACAGTGTAGGGGAAGCTTTACTCTATATCTAACCCGTGCTGTACCTGCCCTGGGAGTGTTTGATGGGGCAGTGTAGAGGGAGCTTTACTCTGTATCTAACCCGTGCTGTAGCTGCCCTGGGAGTGTTTGATGGGACAGTGTAGGGGAAGCTTTACTTTGTATCTAACCCATGCTGTACCTGCCCTGAGACTATTTGATGGGACAGTGTAGGGGGAGCTTTATTCTGTATCTAACCCGTGCTGTACCTGCTCTGGGAGTGTTTGATGGGGCAGTGTAGAGGGAGCTTTACTCTGTATCTAATCCATGCTGTACTTGCCCTGGGAGTGTTTGATGGGGCAGTGTAGAGAGAACACACTGTAGAGGGAGCTTTATTCTGTGATGGGGCAGTGTAGAGAGAACACACTGTAGAGGGAGCTTTATTCTGTATCTAACCCGTGCTGTACCTGCCCTGGGAGTGTTTGATGGGGCGGTGTAGAGAGAACTATGAAGGAAGGATGAGGGGCGGTGGGTGTGGCTGTTGCTATGACTACTCATTTCTGAACCAATCGTTTGTGTGACTGATCGCTGTAGCTTTTTCAGTGTTGTTCTCGGATTAATTTTAATGGCAATGAATTGCCTGAGAGCTAACCTTGGGTTCAGATAACGAGAGGAAAGTTTCAGCGTAAGGGCCCAGCGTGCCTCTGATCTGTGCCGTGCATTCACCTCCCGGTCTGTCCATGGCTGTCTGGGTTCTTGCTCTGCACTCTCCCATTTCCTGACAACTTCTTTCTTATCTTCTGTTTCAGGATTCTGGACAACCCATCCCACTTGTGGTGGAGAGCTGTATTCGATTCATCAATCTCTATGGTAATTCATAGTCATTACTTACAACAGTGTTTCTCTCCCGTCCCCTCCTAGTCCTGAATGGGCTCATTTCTGCTGGGAGTCCCAATCCATGGATCCCCTCCAGTACCTCACCAATTCTTCGTGTGTGAGACCGGCAGTGAGTGTCAGCAGGCTCCTTAACCACAACCAGCCCTGGCTGCCTGAGATCCAGCAACAGTTTGTGTGGCTGAGGGAGATCTGGGGATGGCCACCAGCTTGACATGTGGTTCAGGCTCGCCTGAACCAAACAACAATGTCCATGTGGCTCCAAGTTACCTGGACTTGTCCTCACACATACATAGTGTCCAGCAGAGGCCACTGCATAGTAATCAGGAGCAGGAACCCTGGCTGTCCCAGGCACTGAGGCCAATAGTTGTGTCCCAAATGATGTCCCGGTTGAGACTGGCTAAGTCGCTACAGATGAATCTGCTATTCAGTAGTAATCGGTTGTTCTGTCAAGCTCTCCAGAAATCGTGGTGCCATTGAGCTTACTCCAGATTGGATTCAGAAATGAGGAACATCCACTTCAAATAAATACAAACAGATGAAACGCGTGGGGCGGACAATCGGAGAAATTCAGCACTTTGTGGGGTTTTTGGGGCGGGTCATCAGGGCCGCTACGAACTCTGCCACTTTAGTGGCAAACACTGGGCCACCAGGGAGGGTTTCGGCCAGGCCAGTGGTCTGGCATCCAAAAGGAGGTTCCAGGCTGTCTGTTGGCAGCTGGCCGAACCCACGGCCATAATTGTCGGCCCGACCTGGCAGTCGGCCGACAATAAAAAATAACATGGAGTCGCCGTCAGTGCCACCTCCTCTTTAAGGGCGGCCGCGCTGCCAAGCCACAGAAAGGGCACCGACAGGAAAGGTTGTCGGGGGCACTGACTGACAGTGGGGCAATGTACGAATGGGGCAATTTCCCACGGGGCAATTTCGGAAAGGGGTCACCGTCGGTCGGTAAGGGTCGGTGCGTGCATGAAGTGGTGGGAAAACGGGCAGAGCGGTCCCCTACACGGCCCCAAAACTAGAGAGCGATGTTCAAAATGGCAGCCCCTCCACGGCAACTCAGCGGCCAGTCCTCACCAGCTCATGGCTGGCACTTTCAGGCCTTATAGAGAGGGGCAATTTTGGCCCCCTTGGGTCATGCTATAAAAGTGTTGCTGTGCACAGTTGATAAGATTGATTTAATACAACGTCCCGCTGGGCTGATTGGGCCGAGCAGCAGCACTTTTGGATTTCGTAGTCAACAATTTGTTTAAATGTCTGTTGCATTTTTAGGTTTACAACAACAGGGTATTTTCCGAGTTCCTGGCTCTCAGAGTGAAGTCAATGACATCAAGAACGCCTTTGAGAGAGGTTAGTTTGGGAGAACCAAGGTGCTGTTGCCTTTCATGTCGTTAAAGCTTTTCTGCACCGGCAATCTCGATACACCACTGATTCTGTGTTATAACATTTAAGTAAATATACGTGAAGAATATATGTCTTTGCTAATGATATTTATTCGAATGATTCACTGCAGCTCATGTTTGCCTGAGGGTTACATTGGGTCTAGTAACGTCTCGTGTGGCTAGGGTTACATTGTCTCTGCAAGATCCTACAAATCCCCTGGGAGGACAGACGCACCAACGTTAGCGTCCTCGACCAGGCCAACATCCCCAGCATTGAAGCACTGACCACACTTGATCAGCTCCGCTGGGCAGGCCACATTGTTCGCATGCCAGACACGAGACTCCTAAAGCAAGCGCTCTACTCGGAAATCCTTCATGGCAAACGAGCCAAAGGTAGGAAGAGGAAACATTACAGGGACACCCTCAAAGCCTCCCTGATGAAGTGCAACATCCCCACTGATACCTGGGAGTCCCTGGCCAAAGACTGCCCTAAGTGGAGGAAGTGCATTCGGGAGGGCGCTGAGCACCTCGAGTCTTATCGTCGAGAGCATGCAGAAATCAAGCGCAGGCAGCGGAAAGAGCGTGCGGCAAACCAGACTCCCCACCGACCCCTTCCCTCAACGACTATCTGTCCCACCTGTGATAGGGACAGTGGTTCTCGTATTGGACTGTTCAACCACCAATGGACTCATTTTTAGAGTGGAAGCTAGTCTTCCTCGATTCCGAGGAACTGCCTATGATAATGATGGGTGTAGTAATGTTTTGTGTGGCTAGGGTTCCAAATCCCAGACCTCCCAGATTTTCTGGGAATCTCCAGGAATTGAGGATCATCTCCCGGACACTAACCCGAGCAACCCAGGAAAAGAATCATAGGGAAGCAGAGTTTGCACTTGGGGATTTGGACTTTATGTTCCAGACTGGCGTGTCCCTGCATATTTCATGGCGTCCATCTTTATCTGTAATGAAGGAGCAGGTCACCATCAGTCTCCGAAACGCCTTTTCAAAGCGAAGGTGCGGGATCGCATGCTGCCCAGTCAAAGTGAAATCCCAACTCTGTGAATGACCAGGGCACCGACCAGACTTTGCAGGTTGCTTCTGCTCCTGGTCGGTGCAGCTGACAAGGGCAGGTGGGGCAAATACACTGCATTTACTGGGCCTCACTGAATGGGGAAAAATAGCATATCGGAGGACGTTTCACAGCGAGCTCCAATCAACGGACTTGATCCATTTCAGCAAGTAAATCAATGCATGAAATGTCTTCTATTTATACCACCACAAATAAACATGCTCGCAATCTAATTTGTGAAGTAGTTCCGACAGTTTATGGATTTATAGAATTAGCGAGTTGCAGCATTACTTGCATTAAAGCCAGAACCATTTATAAAATGTTATTGTGGAAATAATTATGTTTGGCAATTGCCTAACTGTACACTGTTCTAATTGTATTGATACTATTGTTGACTTTCAGCATAAATGATCAGCACTAAATATACAAACTTAAAATATAAATTTTTAAAAATAATATAATTATTTCATTCTGTCCATGACTATAGGACCCGAGGGCACAAATCAGCATTTTTTTTTTCCTAATCTCTTTCCCCCCCCCCCCCCACCCCCCCTTGAGGACACTGCCTCTTGCTGGGTCTGGTTCTGTGGGTACAATGAACTACAGGTGACCCAACTTTCACTGACCAATCATCAAGTGACCGTGGCCATGTGATCAATCACGTGATCGAGCCACCAGAAATACGTCCAACCACAGTTGGCGACCTGGTGTGTGTGACTCAGCGTTACCTTGGGTCCAGTGCCGATTCGTGTGTGGCTCAGGTTTATTCCTCTTGTGGCTCCTGGTTACTTGGAGCCTACCAATGCTCATGTGGGCATATCCTGGGCCGGTAACACACACGTGGCTCAGGGGTTACTCTGTGCCTCTCAGGTTTTCTCTCATTCTCACTCTCTCCCGCTTCCTCTCTGTTTCAGTCGCTCTTTCAGTTTTTGGACCAACAATTGCGGTCGGAAGTTTCCCGCGGACGCAAGCCTCCGTCCGACCACCGAATACGATCCGTACCCTCCCACAGTCGCTGCGCACACGGAGACTTCCGGTTTGAACCGGCAGAGTCCTGGGCAGCGCATGACGTCACGCCGCCCAGGAACACTGCACGCACAAAGCCTGTGACTACGTTCAGAAAATAGTCCCGCCCACAAGACCTGTCATTTAAAGTTAATTTGAATAGGCCGCGCCCCCGATTGTTTTAACTCCACAGTCTTGTTGTACGGAGCTGCTATTACTATGAATGGGAATGCCACCCAAAACAAAGAAAACACTTTACATGAATAAAAAAAAGCCTCACTTATTTAAAATTAATAGAAATTGAATTAAATGTTTTAGAAAAAATATATTTTTTTTTGAAATTTTTAAAAATATATTTTAATAGTGCTAAAAATAAACTTACCTTAATGGACAGTGTTTTTAATATAAAAATTATTCATAAAATGTATTTATTTTAATCTTATAAAACTCTTACGCTAGTAAAACCAGGCCTTACACCTGCTTTTGCCAGGCGTAAGAGTTTTAAGGACATTCACTGGGTAGGAGGTGGGCAAATAGCCCAACTCTCCAATCGGGTAGACCCTTTACTTTCGCATTCATACGATCTGTCAAAAGAAATATTGGCAGATCGCAAGTGCCAGGTTTAGGCGCATGCCGGAACTTGCGGGACCTCTTCGGGTATCGGCGCACATCGTACACACCCGGAGAGGCCCCAATTTATGGCCCATTATCTCTCTCAGTTTTTCTCATTCTGTGTCTCTCTCCATTTCTGTGTCTCTGTTTTTGTGTGTTTCTCCCTCTGTCTCGGTCTTTCTCACTGTCTCAAAGCCACAATTTTAACCGAACCCATCCAGGTGAGAATGAGATGGGGTTGGGTCGGAAGCTCAATTTATACCCGCCCAATTCACTTCAGCGGACTTCAATGTTCTCGCTGGACAGGTTAGGCTAAAATCGGACCTTCAGTTTTTCTCTTTCTCTGTCTCCGTGTCTCTCTCTCTCTGTCTTTGGGCTGTATATCTAATTGTAATCAAGATAGAGGTGGAACAGTGGCAGAAGCCTGGCAGTTTAATCAGGCCCCAGAATAATGCAGACACAGCGGGTGTTGGTGGTACGTCGAGAGCTTCTGTTTCACTGACACGGCAACAGTTTTGCAAGCAAAGCTTCACATACGGTACATTAACTGACATCGAGGGAGATCGCACATCTTAATAGAGTTTTAATGAGTGTTTGATTTTGTTAGTAAATTAGTTTTAGACAAACTGTACAATTACCCACTCACCTAGAATAAAGCCCTTGGGTATTTGAGTGAAAAGAAAAGTGAAATAAGCACTTGCCCTGCCGAGATCTCCTGTATTAACCCATTGTCAGGTGGCCGGACCAGGGAACTGCCAGTCTCCCTGGGTGTACTGGTTTTATTTGTTCTCCACTCACATACCGCGACATTAAAACAGTAATGAATCTACTCAAATACCAGACGTGACTTAATTACTGGAATATTAACACTAAACTACTGATCCCGGTCCACCTTTTCTCAAAACCCAAGATTGCGTTACCCAGTCAGCACTTCCTGATTGATCTTGACTATTTTACTCTTGATCCTTGCTGATGTCCTGTGCTGTGGGCCTTGGCCTTAGTAAAGGCTACTGTTGGGAGGGTGGATTTTAACTGGGAGCGGGTTTCAGGCGCTGGTGGTGGGGGAAGTGGGATGAGGGCAAGGCGAACATCAACTCAGTGCTACATCATCGGCTTGAGGCGGGGCTGTTTTAACTCCCGGACCTCACTAGCATCCCATCCTGCTGGCCCACTACAACTCTTTTTGTAGAACCAATAATCAAATGCCCCCTGGTCAAAGGGGGGGTCACATTCCAAAAACTTTCAATCAAGTGCCCCCTTGTTTTTTTTTTGAGGGCACCAAAATCACAAATTATACAAGTGCCCCCTGGCTAAAAGTGGGGCGGGGGCACTAAAACCGACAAACTTAAACAAATTAAACTTTAGACATGTGGTGCAAATTAAAATTTGGTTGCCGGGGATGATGATGCACTCCAGTTCCTCCAGCACCCCGGCCCACTACAGGCCGGAACGGACAGAAAGAGGCCGCTGACCATCCTCTGGCAGGTCAAAATCATGGGGGCCGGAGGCTACCCACAGGCAGCGGGGTAAATTGCGAGAGAGAGAGAAGGGAAATTGAGCTTGTTTCGACGTGGTAGCTCGGAGTAACCGAGGCCCAGATTTTCCTTCTGGGGCCCAGAACAGTACTCGATAATCTTCTCCTCCAGAAGTATCTCCTCCAGGAGGTGAAAGGGTCAAGGCCCAGTGGTCAGGTCTTGTTGAACCTTGTGTTAATACCAATCCTTTCCTTTACAAACCAGGTGAGGACCCCCTGGTGGACGATCACAACGAGCATGATATCAACTCGGTAGCCGGGGTCCTGAAGCTGTACTTCCGAGGCCTGGAAAACCCGCTCTTCCCTAAGGAGAGGTTCCTGGATTTAATCTGCTCCATTAGTAAGTACGCTCAGCGACAATAGCACCGCGATATGCAGAAAGAGGGCTCGACTCTTAACGAAGGGCATACACCCCACCCCTGCAGTAGTTAACATCAGTGAACTCAGCACAAACCAGGGTTGAAGTTCACTGTCAGACAGGGTGGTACATTTACCCAGATGAGCCCTGGGGCACTTACGATCCAGTTTTTCTGTGCGCAGACAGCTGCCTGAAACTGGCAACAAATTCAGGAGTTTCGACACAGAGCGGCCACAGACTTAAAGTAATTGGCAAAAGAACCAGAGGTGAGGTGAGATTTTTTTTTGATACTTCGCATTATGATCTGGAATGCACTGCCTGAAGGGGTGGTGGAAGCAGATTCAATAATAATTTTCAAAAGGGAAATGGATATATATTTGGAAAAAGAATCATTTGCAGGGCTAGGGGGAAGGAGCCAGTTTTTTTTTTATTCGTTCACAGGATGTGGGTGTTGCTGGCAAGGCCAGCATTTATTGCCCACCCCGAGAATTGCCCCTGAGATGGTGGTGGTGAGCCTTGAATACAATGAGTGGCTCACTAGGCCATTTCAGAGGGCAGTTAAGAGTCAACCACGTTGCAGTTAAGAGTCAACCACGTTGCTGTGGGTCTGGAGTCACATGTAGGCCCAGACCGGGTAAGGACGGCAAATTTCCTTCCCTAAAGGACATTGTGAATCAGATGGGTTTTTACAACAATCCGGTAGTTTCATGGCTACAAATTACTGATACTAGCCTTTTATTCCAGATTTATTGAATTAATTGAATTTAAATTCCCCAGCTGCCACGGTGGGATTTGAACTCCTGTCTCAGTATCATTAGTCCAGGCCTGTGGATTATTAGTCCAGTAGCATAACCACTATGCTACCGTTCCCTATGGAGCAGGACTAATGGGATAGCTCTTTCAAAGAGCCGGCGCAGGACAATAGGCCTGAACGTCCTGAATGTGCTGTAAAATTCTTTGATTCTCGAAGACTGATCAGCATCTGGCCGAGAAAGTGAGCATAATCTTTCAGTGCTGTTCCTCATCAGAACTGCAGCCATCGGGCTTTTGAGCAGCGGTGTCCGAGCGGTGTGGGCAAGGCTACCGACACCATTTGAGGCCGTTAATGTCAGGCGACGGCAGTGGCAATCGACCCCAATATATGGCCCGAGGCAGCTGCTCCTCATCTTTGCTGACCAGCAGGACCAGCGTTCCATCTCAATTATTTTGGGGGTGCACGGCCCCTTTAGCGGCCCCATCAAATTTCTGCACATGCGCATTTTTTTTCCATTTAAAAGCATTGAGCGGCCTGCACAGGACCTCCAGACCATGCAACTTAACAACAACAATGTATTAATATAGCACCTTTAACATAGTGAAACTTCCCAAGGCCCTTCACATTATGAGATAAAATTTGACACCGAGCCGCATAAGTAGAAATTAGCGCAGGTGAGAGATATGGTTTAAGGAGCATCTTGAAGGAGGAAAGAGAGGTAGTGAGACGGAGAGGTTTAGGCAGGGAGTTCCAGAGCTTCAGACCTAGGCAACAGAATGCACAACCATCAATGGTTGAGTGATTATAATCAGGGATGCTCAAGAGGGCAGAGATCTTCGGTGGGGTGGGGGGGCGGGGGTGTTGGGAGGCTGGAGGAGATTATAGAGATAGGGAGGGGTGAGGCCATAAAGGCATTTTAAATTAAGGATGAGAATTTTGAAATCGAAGCATTGCTTAACTGGAAGCCAATGTAGGTCAGCGAGCACAAGGGTGATGGGTGAGTTAGGACATGGCAGCCGAGTTTTGGATCAGCTCTAGTTTACATAGTGTAGAATGTGGGAGGCCAGTTAGGATTGCATTGGAATAGTTAAGTTTAGAGGTAACAAAGGGATGGATGAGGGCTTCAGCAGCGGATGAGCTGAGGCAAGTGCGGAGACGGGCGATGTTACGGAATTGGAAATAAGCGGTCTTAGTTATGCTGCAGATACGTGGTCGAAAGTTCATTTCAGGGTCAAATATGACACCGAGGTTGCAAACAGTCTGGTTCAGCCTCAGACATGAGTTGGGGAGAGGGATGGAGTCAGTGGCTGGGGAATGGAGTTTGTGAAAACAATGGCTTTGGTCTTCCCAATATCCAATTGGAGAAAATTTCTGCTCATCCAGAACTGGATGTCGGACAAGCAGTCTGACAGGAACATTATCCAGCGCCCAATGATGATACTCCCCATCAGCCTGCAGTGCCTCGTTGAGAATGTGGGTGTTTTATACATTGGCCAACTCTCCCTGCCAACCCCACCATGACCTGTCTCGCCAGGGCCGTCCTCATTAAGCGTACGTTATAGGAAGTCCCCGGTGAGAATCTAAACTGACCCATTGTCCGAAGCTGCTCCATGTTCACCTCCCCACCTTCGCAATGCGGCAGCCCTCACCACGCAGTGTGGTTTCTCACCTGCCTGGCCTGTCCCACATTACCAGGTCCCCTCACCCCCCACACATCTGTCCCCAGAGTTCTGTTTCCTCATTCGCTGCCTCTGCCACCTCCAGGGGGGAGGGAAGGCAGCTGGCATCTCGGGAACCATTCCCCAGTGAGAGCCCGAGAGAAAAAATATATATTGCTGAACAAAAGGGAAACATTGAGCGCTTTATTAACAGTTAACAGAAGAGGCTGTAATTCAAAGGCTATTGTCGGATGGCCATGAGGGAGAGCCTTCAGAGAGTGGGAGAGCCCGTTAAGAAAGGGATGTGAAGTTGGGCAATCAATATGCAGAGAGTATGTGTGTCCTCGAGTTTCAAGCCCTGTGAGCTTTGGTCTGATTGTCCGAGCACAGCTCAGGCACAGTGAAGCCATTGTGCGCTTTGAGTAACGGGCTTTGAACAGATTGCAGTGTCAAGGCACTGCTTGAGTATGCACAAGGCACAGGCTTCAGATTGAAGGGCACGGTATTACATCGAGTTTTACAGCACAGAAACGCTCTGTGGCCCAACAGGTCTATGCCGGTGTTCATGCTTCACTCACACCTCCTCCCACCCTTCTCCATCTAACCCTATCAGCACATTCTTCTATTCCTTTCTCCCTCTTGTACTTAGTTCCCCGTATCCATGCAATAACAACAACAAGTCGTATTTATATAGCGCTTTTAACGTTGTGAAACATCCCAAGGACTATTGTGAGATAGAAATTTGACACCGAGTTGCATAAGTAGAAATTAGCGCAGGTGACCAAAACCTTGGTCAAAGAGGTATGTTTTAAGGAACATCTTGAAGGAGGAAAGAGAGGTGGAGAGGTTTAGGCAGGGAGTTCCAGCGCTTGGGACCGAGGCAACAGAAGGCACGGCCACCAATGGTTGAGCGATTATAACCAGGGATGCTCAGGAGGGCAGAATTAGAGGAGCGCCGACATCTCGGGGGTTGTGGGGCTGGAGGAGATTACAGAGGTAGGGAGGGGTGAGGCCATGGAGGGATTTGAAAATAAGGATAAGAATTTTGAAATCGAGGCGTTGCTTAACCGGAAGCCAATGCAGGTTCTTCACGGCAAACAAGCCAAAGTTGGGCAGTGGAAACGCTACAAGGACACCCTCAAAGCCTCCCTGATAAAGTGCAACGTCCCCACTGACACCTGGGAGTCCCTGGTCAAAGCCCACCCTAAGTGGAGGAAGTGTATCCGCGAGGGTGCTGAGCCGAGAGCATGCAGAAATCATGCGCAGGCAGCGGAAAGAGCGTGCGGCAAACCTGTCCCACCCTCCCTTACCCTCAACGACTATCTGTCCCACCTGTGACAGAGTCTGTGACTCTCGTATTGGAATGTTCAGCCACCAAAGAACTCACTTCAGGGGTGGAAGCAAGTCTTCCTCAATTCTGAGGGACTGCCTATGAAGATGATGATGGGTGAGCGGGATTTGGTGCGAGTTAGGACAGGGGCTGCCGAGTTTTGAATCACCTCTAGTTTATATAGGGTAGAATGTGGAAGGCCAGCCAGGAATGCGTTGGAATAGTCAACTCTAGAGGTAACAAAGACAGTTCGGCACAACCACTCCCTGTGACTCAGAGGCAAGAATGCTTCTGCCCAGCCAAGGCTTGCCATAACAGTTCACTTCACAGACATCAGCCCTTGCCAGTAACCGGCTCCAGATAGTCAGTGTGTCACTGCACTTCTCCACCGAGGGGTTCAAAAAACCTTTTGGTCTCCTGATGCCTGCCACACAATTTGATTCCCTGCCAGCAGAGAGAGGGAGTTCGGATTAATGACTGATTTCAAACATATATTTTTTCGAAAAAAACTTGCATTTATATAGCGTCTTTCATGACCTCAGGGCTTCCTAAAGCGTTTTACAGCCAATGAAATAATTTTGAACAAAAAAAAAATTCTGTGGATGTTAGAAATCTGAAATAAAAACAGAAAATGGTGGAAATACTCAGCAGGTCAGGCAGCATCTGTGGAGAGGGAAACCAGGTTAACGTTTCAGGCCGGTGGCCTTTCATCAGAACTGGAAAAAATTACAGCTGTCACAGGTTTTAAGCAAGTGCAGAGGCAGGAAAGGGGGGGAAGGGAGGAAAGAACAAAAGGGAAGGCCTGTGATAGGGTGAAAGGCAGGAGTGATTAAATGACAAAAGGGATGATGCAAGGCGAAGGGGATGGTAATGAGACAAATAACGTAACAAAGGATGGGTCTAGAGGAGCTGTAAATGGCAATAGCCGAGTCATAGCAACAGCTGCTGTCCGACAAAATGCGAGCAGTGGTTATGATCTGAAATTGTTGAACTCGATGTTGAGTACAGGAGGCTGTACAGTGCCTCATCGAAAGACGAGGGGCTGTTCCTCAAGTTTATGTTGAGCTTCATTGGAACAGTGCAGGAGGCTGAGGTCAGAGAGGTCAGAGAGGGAGTGGAAGGGAGAGTTAAAATAACAAGTGACCAGAAGCTCAGGGTCACACTTGTGAACTGAATGGAGGTGTTCCACAAAGCAATCACTCAATCTGGGTTTGGTCTCCCCAATGTGAGGAAGACCGCATCGTGAGCAGCAAATACAGTAGACTAAATTGCAAGAAGTACAAGTAAATTGCTATTTCACCTGGAAGGAGCGTTTGGGACCCTGGATGTTGGGAAGGGAGGAGGTAAAAGGGCAGGTGTTGCATCTCCTGCGCTTGCACAAAAAGGTAACATGGGAAGGGGAGAGGGTGTTGGGGGTGATTGAAGTGTGGACCAGGGTGTTGAGGGAGCGGTTCCTTTGGAATGAGGGGAGGGGAGAGGAAGATGAGAATGTTGGTGGGATCTCGCTGGAGATGGTGGAGGATGATCCGTTGAATGTGGAGGCTGATGGGATGTAAGGTGAAGACAAGGGGAACCCTATTGTGGTTCTGGGAGGGAGGGGGAAAGAGCGAGAGCAGAGCAATGGGCATGGTCGAGGGCCCGGTCAATCACGGTGGAAGGGAACCCTCGGTTGAGGAAAAAATACATATCTGAAGCACTGGCATGGAAAGTAGCATCATCAGAGCACATGCGATGGAGAAACTGGGAGAATGGAATGGAGTCCTTACAGGAAACTGAGTGGAAGGAAGTGTAGTCAAGGTAGCTGTGGGAGTCGGTGGAGTTATACAGGTTGTACCTCTCTAGTCCGGCACCCTTGGGACCTGACTGGTGCTGGACCAGAGAATTTTCCGGCGGTCACGCTGGCCCTAGACTTACCGGGTCCTAATGATAGCGCTCGGGCTCCTGAACGCCTCCGCCATGCTCCGGCTGAAAAACTCGGGCCTCGCTCTCCGCGCCGACCTGACCAAGGAAGAAACATCGGAGGAGGAGCAGCCTGCCCCAGGACACAGCGCGCCGACCCGACCCAGGAGGCAACATTGGAGAAGGAGCAACCAGCCCCAGGACACAGCACGTGGACCTGACCTCGGAGGCAACATCAGAGGCACCGGGGAGAAGAGGAGCAGCCAGCCCCAGGACACAGCACAGGATGCCAGCCCCACCGGGAATTATGCCGAACCAGGGATGTTTACGGACTATAGAGTCCCAGACTAGAGAGGTACAACTGGTAGTATATATTGGTCGACAGCCTATCCCAGAAATGGAGATTGAGAAAGGGAACGGAAAAGTCAGAGATGGACCATGTGAAGGTGAGGGAAGGGTGGAAATTGGATGTAAAGTTGATGACATTTTCCAGTTCGGGGTGAGAACAGGAAACAGCACCGATATAGTCATCAATGTACCAGAAAAAGTGGGAGGGAACCTGAGTAGGACTGGAACAAAGAATGTTCCACATATCTCATAGCATACGGGTACCCATAGCAACACCTTTTATATGGAGGAAGTGAATGAAGTCAAAGGAGAAGTTGTCAGTGAGAAGTTGTCCAGGTGGAGGAAGGTGGTGGATGGGAACTGCTGGGGCCTCTGATCAAGGAAGCAGCGGAGTGACCTCAGGCTGTAGTTACTGTTGTTATGGAATGAAAGAAAGAACATTCATTTATTTGGTGCCTTTCATGTCCTCAGGACGTCAAGCGCTTCATAGCCAATTAAACACTTTTGAACTGTATAATGTAGGAAACACAGCAGACAATGCAATAAATGATCAAATCATCTGTTTAAGATGTTGGTTGAGGGATAAATATTGGCCATGACACCTGGCAGAGCTCTCATGTTCTCAGAATAATACTACAGGATCTTTTCTGTCCACCTAAGAGGACATGCGGTGCCTCAGCTCAATGTCTCCTCCGAAAGGCGGCACCTCTGACAGTGCAGAGTTAGGAACTTCATAAGACTCTGACACCTCTACGATGACATTGGGTAACTGAGAAACAGGAGGAGGCCATTTAGCCCCTCAATCCTGTTCTGCCATTCAATGAGATCATGACTGATTTGTGACCTAACTCCATGGCTGATGCCTGATCTGTGACCGAACTCCTTTGCTCCATATCCCTTAATACCTTTGGTTAACAGAAATCTACCAATCTCAGATTTAAAATGAACAATTGATCCAGAGTCAACTGTCATTTGCAGAAGAAAGTTCCAAACTTCTAGCACTCTTTGTGGGTAGAAATGTTTCCTAACTTCACTCCTGAAAGGCTTGGCTCTAGTCCCCTCGTCCTAGATTTCCTAAACAGCAGAAATATTTTCTCTCTCTTTACCCTATCGGTTCCCCTTAATATCTTGAAAACTTTAAACAAAACACCCCTTAATCTTCTAAATTCCAGCAAATACAACCCTAGTTTGTGTAATCACTCCTCGTAACTTAACCCTTGGAATCCAGGTATCATTCTAGTAAACCTACGCTACACTCCCTTAAAGGCCAATATATCCTTCCTACGGTATGGTGCCCAGAATTGCTCACAGTGCTCCAGGTGTAGTCTAACCTGGGCTTTGTATAGCTATATCATGACTTCTAACCTCTTGTATTCTACTCCTCTAGATATAAAGGTAAGTATTCCATTAGCCTTTTTGATTATTTTTTGTACCTGTCCATGACATTTTAATGATCGATGTACATGGAAGCTTAAGTCTCTTTGGACCTCCACTGCTACTAGCTTTCCACCATTTAGAAAGTAATCTGTTCTATCCATTTTATATCCAAAGTGGATGACCTCACATTTGCCTATATTCAAATCCATTTGCCACAGTTTTGCATATTCACTTAATCTATTAATATCTTTGCAATTGTATGCCTCCATCTACACTGCCTACAATGCCGCCTGTGTTTGTGTCATCTGCAAACTTGGATGTGTGGCTCTCTAACCCGTCATCTAAGTTGTTAATAAATATTGTGAATAGTTGAGGCCCCAGCACAGCTCCCTGTGGGACACCACTAGTCACAATCTGCCAATTGGAGCAACTGCCCATTATCCTTACTCTCTCTCTCTCAATAATTTGCCCTCACTTCAATGAGCTTCAACTTTAACTAACAGTCTCTTACGTGGAACTTTATCGAATGCCTTCTGGAATTCCATATAAATAACATCCATAGACATTCCCCTGTCCGCTCCGTGTCCGCTATTAGTCCCCTCTTTGAATTTTTTTAAATTGGGTTCATCAGGCATGACCTACCTTTTACAAATCCATTCTGGCTCTCTGATCAGCTGAACACTTTCAAGGTGTTACGTCACCCTACCCTTAATTATTAACTCTAGTAATTTTCTGACAACAGATGTTAGGCTAAATGGTCTATATTCCCTGGTTTCTCCCTCTCAACTTTCTTAATAGCAGAGTGATGTGTGCAATTTTCCAATCTAAAGGAACAATTCCTGAACTAAATCCTAAATAGTGTTAAATTACGTAAACTACTTTAATAAAAAAAGATGCTGCACTCTTCAGTCAAGCGGCCTGGAGACTTCCAAAGAGATTCATATAATACAAACTAACAAAGTCCTAAGTTAGATGCCGAGATAATACAGACACCAAAGACTTTAAACTTTGCTGAGGGGGCATGTCAGCACTTGTGAGATAAGTACTTTGGAACTCCCTGGGCTGAAAACCATCTGGCTCTGGGGATTTGTCATTATTTTCTTCATTAATGCTTATTTTGCTTATTGAGTCCCTGATTCAATATTAGTTTCCTTGGGATGTCCAGCATGGTATCCTCTTCCTCTACTGTAAACACTGATGCAAAGTAATTATTCAACATGTCCACCATTTCCTTATTTTCATTTCTAATAGCACCATTGTCAGTTTTTAGTGGGGCCACATTGCTCTTAACCAACCTTTATTTCCTAATATAATTTAAAAAGTTTTTTCTGCTGATTTTGATATTGCTTGCAAATTTCTTTTCATATACCCTTTTGATGGCTCTTACTGTCCGTTTTGTCACCCTTTGCTGTTCTTTGTATCTCTCCCATTCGCCAGGATTGCCAGGATCGTGCTAGTTATTGCATTCTTGTGTGCCTTCTCTCTTGGTTTTATGTTGTTCCTTGCCTCTTTAGTCGGTTGGCAAGCAGAGCTCTTGTCCCCTCAGGGTAACTTGCGTTACAAGGTGTGCAGCCAACTGTAGAGCTCTCTGGCCAGAAAGTCTCTCATTTGCTTCAAAACCTTCTGCTAAATACCCCAGAAAAGTGGGGAGCATCAATTAAAGCTCCCGTGAAACTACCTCAAAAAGCAAACTCTGGGCGAGGAAAGGCTGAAGTCGGGCCCAATGGTCATGTAAGGGTCAGGACAAGTCGGTAAGGAGATGGACGTTGGCTGATAGCTCAAAACGTGCGAGGTGGGCTCGGACATCTGTTGTACACCTGTCCCCAGTCTTAATTTCCGTTGATTTGAATGGAAACGGAGGTCAACCAATATGGCGCATTTTACATGATCACCCCAAGTCAGAATGACCCACGTGGGGTTAAATGTTAAAACCCTGTGTGCCCTTTCCCTCAGATATTTGGGCGCTAGTTTTTTCGGGGACACATGGCGGGAAGTACCTAAAGCTCTTCCCTTGTCCACCCAACAGAGATTGACAGCACCATCGAGAGAACACACCACATCCAGCAGATTGTTGTGACCCTTTCGCGGACCGTCATCATCGTGATGAGATATCTGTTTGCCTTCCTCAACCAGTAAGTACCTTCCCAGACCTGCTCAGCTCCTCCTCCTCTTCCTCTCTCTCCTGGGTCTGTTCAAAGTACTCAATGGTCTAAGCAAGGACTCCAAATGTCACGTGGTTTTTTTTCATTTCTCCCCCCTCCGCCCTCTCTCGAAGACACAGACTCCCTGCTGGACTGTTCTTCTTATATTCCTATGACTGGGGGCTCAACAGCCACCAGCTGTTCTCCAGTGGCCATTCCCCCTTGTGTCGGCCTAACCCATGAGTGCAGGCGGGCTGTTCGACACTGGGGAGCTTCACAGCGGATCTCAATCCTGTAACCTCGCCTGGTGTCCCCCGTGAACACTTTGAAATGGGGGTCACCGACTGACATTGGGAAGCAGCAGCTCTCGGCGGGTCCAGGGTCCTGACATCAATTGTAAGGCCCTGCTGAGCAATGGATGTAATGACAATAGCCGTCAGTCATAGAAACATAGAAACATAGGTGCAGGAGTAGGCCATTCGGCCCCTTGAGCCTGCACCACCATTCAATAAGATCATGGCTGATCATTCACCTCAGTACCCCATTCCTGCTTTCTCTCCATATCCCTTGATCCCTTTAGCCGTAAGGGCCATATCTAACTCCCTCTTAAACATAGCCAATGAACTGGCATCAACAACTCTCTGCGGTAGAGAATTCTACAGTTTAACGACTCTCTGAGTGAAGAACTTTCTCCTCATCTCAGTCCTAAATGGCTTACCCCGTATCCTAAGACTGTGTTCCCTGGTTCTGGACTTCCCCAACATCAGGAACATTCTTCCTGCATCTAACCTGTCCAGTCCCGTCAGAATCTTATATGTTTCTATGAGATCCCCTCTCATCTTTCCAAACTCCACTGTATAAAGGCCCAGTCGATCCACTCTCTCCTCATTTGTCAGTCCTGCCATCCCGGGAATCAGTCTGGTGAACCTTCGCTGCACTCCCTCAATAGCAAGAAAATCCTTCCTCAGATTAGGAGACCAAAACTGAACACAATATTCCAGGTGAGGTCTCACCAAGGCCCTGTACAACTGCAGTAAGACCTCCCTGCTCCTATACTCAAATCCCCTAGCTATGAAGGCCAACATACCATTTGCCTTCTTCACCGCCTGCTGTACCTGCATGCCAACTTTCAATGACTGATGTACCATGACACCCAGGTCTCATTGCACCTCCCCTTTCTGCCACCATTCAGATAATATTCTGCCTTCGTGTTTTTGCCACCAAAGTGGATAACATCACATTTATCCACATTATACTGCATCTGCCATGCATTTGCACACTCCCCTAACCTGTCTAAGTCACCCCGCAGCCTCTTAGCATCCTCCTCACAGCTCACACCACCACCCAGCTTAGTCTCATCTGCAAACTTGGAGATATTACACTCAATTCCTTCATCTAAATCATTAATGTATATTGTAAATAGCTGGGGTCACAGCACTGAGCCCTGCGGCACCCCACTAGTCACTGCCTGCCATTCTGAAAAGGACCCGTTTATCCCGACTCACTGCTTCCTGTCTGCCAACCAGTTCTCTATCCACGTCAGTACATTATCCCTAATACCATGTGCTTTAATTTTGCACACCAATCTCTTGTGTGGGACCTTGTCAAAAGCCTTTTGAAAGTCCAAATATACCACATCCACTGATTCTCCCTTGTCCACTCTACTAGTTACATCCTCAAAAAATTCTAGAAGATTTGTCAAGCATGATTTCCCTTTCATTAATCCATGCTGACTTCGACCAATCCTGTCACTGCTTTCCAAATGAGCTGCTATTTCATCTTTAATAATTGACTCCAACATTTTCCCCACTACTGATGTCAGGCTAACCGGTCTATAATTACCCATTTTCTCTCTCCCTCCTTTTTTAAAAAGTGGTGTTACATTAGCTACCCTCCAGTCCATAGGGTCTGATCCAGAGTCGATAGACTGTTGGAAAATGATCACCAATGCATCCACTATTTCTAGGGCCACTTCCTTAAGTACTCTGGGATGCAGACTATCAGGTCCCGGGAATTTATCGGCCTTCAATCCTATCAATCCCTCTTACACAATTTCCCGCCTAATAAGGATTTCCTTCAGTTCCTCCTTCTCACTAGACTCTTGGTCCCCTAGTATTTCCGGAAGGTTATTTGTGTCTTCCTTCGTGAAGACAGAACCAAAGTATTTGTTCAATTGGTCTGCCATTTCTTTGTTCCCCATTCTAAATTCTCCTGAATCTGACTGCAAGGGACCTACGGTTGACTTCACTAATCTTTTTCTTTTCACATATCTATAGGAGCTTTTGCAGTCAGTTTTTATGTTCCCAGCAAGCTTCCTCTCATACTCTATTTTCCCCCCTCCTAATTAAACCCTTTGTCCTCCTCTGCTGAATTGTAAATTTCTCCCAGTCCTCAGGTTTGCTGCTTTTTCTGGCCAATTTATATGTCTCTTCCGTGCGGTGCGGGGTGGAGGGGCATTGAGCGTGTGGGGAAAGGGACAGCGAGCACTGGGGGGGAGGGGAGGGGGAAGTTAAGGAAAGGGCTGTGTGCGCGGGGTGGAGGGATGGTGAGTGCGGTGCGCGCTGGGGGAGGGGTGGTGTACGAGCTGGGGAGGGGGAAGCTAAGGGAAGGGCAATGAGGGTGGGGACGCAGTGAGCGCGGAGTGGCGGACACGTGTATGGGTCTGAGGGAGGGGCTGACGGATACGGCTGGGTAGCGGATACGAGGGTGATGACCTGGCCCTGTGTTTTTCAGTCTGTCCCAGTACAGTGATGAGAACATGATGGACCCCTACAACCTGGCCATCTGCTTCGGCCCCACCTTGATGCCGATCCCCGATGGCCAGGACCCCGTCTCCTGCCAGGCTCACGTCAACGAGGTCATCAAGAGCATCATCGTAAACCATGAAGGCATCTTCCCGAGCCACAAGGAGCTGGACGGGCCGGTGTACGAGAAGTGCATGACGGGAGGCGAGGAATACTGGTAGGGAATGATTGTTAATAATAGCGCTCGCATGTGGCGAGGGGAGTGGAGGTGTTACAATGCAGCCTTTGACCCGTTAATCCATGGGGACAACACAGCAGCTCCCTATCCGATCCTTAGCTGACGTACACCTTCCAGTGGTGGGCACCAGTTAGCCACAAGGGGCTGGTTTACCTTTCGCCAGTCCAGGGGCACCGAGCCAATTGTAGCTTCCAACTGTTGCCTGAGATTGACTCAGCTACATCGGGACAGATGGGGACAGTGGGAATTAAGCCCGAGACCCTGTGTTGTGTGTATCTCAGTGCTATAGCGCATATTGAAAATGTGCCCGATATTGTAGCAGGGCTATCGCAGCTACCAGGGAGAGGCCCCATTTAAACACAACTACTCAATAGAATGATTGTCCTCTCGTCTTGACTCCTTGTTCTTCCTGTAGGAGAAGTGCCTTTACTACACTGGGCAACTGCCCACAACAGAGTGACTGAAATCAGGAGCTCAGTGTGAGGAATCGCAGGCACAACAGGGCAGCGCTAGGGTTGGCCATGTTACCGGAGGTTTGCTCCCAGCTCCCACTGCCCCGGACCTACACTCCCGCCATTGGTCACATGGCACATCCGTCCTCAGGGAGCCCCACCTTCCCCCTACCATTGGATAGTGAACATTCTCGACAGTCAGTCAAATGACAGGCTTTTATCCCGTGATGTTTCTCCTGAACGTTGCACATTGCAGTGTCTGGGAAGATTAATCTTTAATTCCTGGAGACTCCAGGACAATGCAGGAGGATTGGAAGCCATCGGCTGGGTTCCCGAGCATGACCCTGATGTACAACACGGGTTGGGCCTACGGCCCTCGGTGAAACTTTAGTCCGTGGGCCTGGGTGGGTGCAGCGAGGGCTCAGCTAACGGCCCTATTGCTCTGTTGCAGTGACAGTCCCCACAGCGAGCCTGGCGCCATTGACGAAGTGGACCACGACAATGGCACTGAGCCACACACCAGCGACGACGGTAAGTCGCACAACGATCTCTGTTTCCAACACTCGGGGTTTGCAATGCAATACACGCTCAGGGTTAGGGGAGCTTCTATTTCCTTCCCTCACAGTGCTGCAACTGAGCCAGTTCGGGTGAAATTCGACTAGGCCAGGGTTGCTAAGTAGGCGTTATCACATGAGCCGCTGTTGTCGGCCCTGCTTGATACTCAGTTCTGCTGCAGTCAGGGGAGTGTGACAGGCCTGTCCCTGCTCAAGTCGAATTTCTACCCCAATATCTCTGACTGTTCTCTTGCGTGCAATCATGGCTGGTACTCACCAAGAGAGAATAAAACGTCGGTAGAGTTTGTCCTTCTGAATAGTTCTTGGGTTGTGAATGATGCAGGCGTGCAGTATTTAATACCCATCCCTACATGCCCTGAGCATTACGAGTCAGCCACATAGAGTACGATTGGGGGTCACATGTCGGCCAGACCAGGTAGAGGAGGAAGATTCCCTTCTCTGACGGATGTTCGAAACATAGGATCAGGAGGAGGCCGTTCAGCCCCTCGAGCCTGCAATTAGATCATGGCTGATGTGCTCCTCAATCCCCTTTTCCCGCTTTTCTCCATATCCCTGATACACCTACCTAACAAAAGTCTATGGATCTCCGTCCTGAAAGTTGCAATTGGCCCCCAGCATTTGCAGCCTCTCGGAGGAGAGTTCCAGATTTCCCCCACCCTTTGTGTGAAAATTTGCTTCCTGATTTCACTCCTAAATGGCCTGAATTTAAGATTATATCGTTTTATGATCTGCATTTCCCCACCAGTGGAAATAGTTTCTCTATATCGACCCTATCGAATTCCTTTATCATATTAATCATTGATTTGTGTACAGGGATACTTAAATCTCACTGCTCCTCCACAATCCTTGTCTATCACCATTTAGAAAATATACCAATTTGTCTTGCTTGAATCCAAAGTGGATGACCTCACAGTTCCCGACGTTATTGAACCAGTTGAGTTTTCACAACAATCCAGAAGATTTCATGGTTATTTTCTGGTGTCAGTTCACCAGATACCAGATTTATAGAACACATTTTCACAACTTGCCCTGGTGGGTCGTGAACTCTCAGCCTCTGGGGTGTTGAAATTCCATAACCACAATGCTCCCACTGTCATTCTAGCCAGTGTTACACTCACTGACACACTCGGCCAGTGTTACTCTCACTGACACACTCGGCCAGTGTTACTCTCACTGACACACTCGACCAGTGTTACACTCACTGACACACTCGGCCAGTGTCACTCTCACTGACACACTCGGCCAGTGTCACTCTCTCACTCACACACTCCACCAGTGTCACACTCACTCACACACTCTGCCAGTATCACTCTCTCACTGACACACTCCACCAGTGTTACACTCACTCACACACACACTCGGCCAGTGTCACACTCACTCACACACTCTGCCAGTGTCACACTCTCACTGACACACTCCACCAGTGTTACACTCACTCACACACTCTGCCAGTGTCACACTCTCACTGACACACTCCACCAGTGTTACACTCACTGACACACTCGGCCAGTGTCACACTCACTCACACACTCTGCCAGTGTCACACTCTCACTGACACACTCCGCCAGTGTTACACTCACTCACACACTCTGCCAGTGTCACTCTCACTGACACACTCCACCAGTGTTACACTCACTCACACATTCGGCCAGTGTCACACTCTCACTCGCACACTCCGCCAGTGTTACACTCACTCACACACTCGGCCAGTGTCACACTCTCACTGACACACTCCACCAGTGTCACACTTTCAATCACACACTCCGCCAGTGTCACACTCTCACTCACACACTCCGCCAGTGTTACACTCACTCACACACACTCGGCCAGTGTCACACTCTCACTCACACACTCCAGTTAAGCGTTAGATTCTCTGGAGATTAAGGGATTGAGGGATATGGTGAAAAGGGGAGTAGGGAGCTGATGAATATGTTGTGAAGGTGGGTAGTTGGAGTTGATGGATGTGATGTGAAGATTGGTAGGAGGAATAGGTCAGTTTGGTAACTAAACATCATAACCGTGCTTCAGACCTCAAACTCCGTGTGGACAATTCCACAGGACATCTGCTGGTGTGAGTGTGGCAGGCGGGGAGTCTGTGTGTGTGCGACCCTAGCTGCCCGTTCAGATCCCATGACACTATTCGAAGAAGAGCAGGGGAGTTCTTACCGGTGTCCTGGCCAATATTTATCCCTTGAGGTTTGAGCACAAAAGCTAGGCTGACACTCCAGTACTGTGCTGAGGGAGTGCTGCACTGTCGGAGGTGCTGTCTTTTGGATGAGAAGTTAAACCGAGGTCCTGTCTGCTCTCTCAGGTGGATGTAAAAGATCCCATGGCAATATTTCGAAGAAGAGCAGGGGAGTTAGCCCCAGTGTCCTGGCCAATATTTATCCCTCACTACACTTCAAAAGTACTCCATTGACTGTAAAGCGTTTTGGGACATCATGAGATCATGAAAGGCGCTATATAAATGCAAGTCTTCCTTTCTTTCAACCAACATCACTAAAACAGATGACCTGTTGATTTATTTTATTGCTGTTTGTGGGACCTTGTATGCAAATTGGCTACCCCATTGCCTACATTACAAGTGACGACACAAGAATGTACTTCATTGGCTGTAAAGGGCTTTGGGAGGTCCTGAGGTTGTGAAACCCATTCTATAAATACAAGTCGTTCTTTCTTTTAGGGTGGCTGGTGTGTGGCTCCCTCTAGTGACGGCTCCATTTCACTACACCTTTCAGTGTTCAGAGCTGTTATCTGCGGTCATCCTCGTTCGAGGGACTGCCTATGATGATGATGATATCTGCATGTGATTTGGAGGCCATTATAACCTTTGCTGCTTCTGAAGCACACGTTGATTATAAGGCTAATAGCATGCATGTGTTCGATTTTCATCCCTGGTGTAAATATTTTTGTTTTTTGAAAATAATGTTTATTTGAAGTATCCTGGTTTCCCTTGTGAATGCAGGAACATGAGGAGGCCATTCAGCCCCTTCGAACCTGTTCCACCATTTAATTAGATCCTGGCTGATCTGTACCTCAACTCCATTCACCCACCTTTGCTCCATATCTCTTGTTGCCCCTATCTAACACAAAGCTGTCAATCTCCATCTCGGTCATTTCAGTGCCCCCCCCCCCCCCCACCCTCCAGTATCTGCAGCATTTCAGGAAAGAAAGTTCCAAATTTCCACTAACCTTTGTGCAAAGAAATGTTTAGTTTTCACTCCTGAAGGGCCGAGTTTCAATTACGATCTGCCCCCTGGTTCTGGATTCCCCCACAAGGGATAATAGTTTCTCTGTATTTACCTCATCGAAACCTTTTTATCATTGTAAACACCTTGGTCAGATCACCCCTCCATCTTCTAAATCCAAGGAAATAAAGCCAAGATTATGCAACCTGTCCTCATAATTTAACCCTCGAAGCCCTGGTGTCATTCTGGTGAATCTGCACTGTACCCCCTCCATGGCCATTATAGCCTTCCTGAGGTACAGTGCCAGAAACTGAACACAGCGCTGTAAATGGGGTCTGACTAAGACTCTGTACAGCTGAAGCATGTTCCTCCCCTTTCACAACCCCCTTGAGATAAAGGTCAACATTCCATTAGCCGTTGTGATACATGTTGACCTCCTCTCCTCTCCTGAAGATGCTGATGCATTCTCCAGCGCAGTTCCGTGGATGATGGTAGTCCTGTTGTACTTAACACAAGTGGCTATTCTTCATGCGGGGGTCATTGGATGGTGATCAGGAGTGTGAACCCGGACCCATTTTACGCTCTGACCCTCACCTGTGCTGATGTTGCGGTCCAGACTCGACTAGTCCAATGCGCCCCGCCACCCTCCATAAACATGAGCTCATCCAAAATTCTGCTGCCCGTACCTTAACTCGCACCATATCTCGCTCACCCATCAACCCCTGTGCTCACTGCCCCGTGTCCTAACTCGCACCATATCTCACTCACCCATCACCCCTTGTGCTCACTGCCCCGTGTCTTAACTCGCACCATATCTCGCTCACCCATCAACCCCTGTGCTCACTGCCCCGTGTCCTAACTCGCACCATATCTCGCTCACCCATCAACCCCTATGCTCACTGTCCCGTGTCCTAACTCGCACCATATCTCGCTCACCCATCAACCCCTGTGCTCACTGCCCCGTGTCCTAACTCGCACCATATCTCGCTCACCCATCAACCCCTGTGCTCACTGCCCCGTGTCCTAACTCGCACCATATCTCGCTCACCCATCAACCCCTATGCTCACTGTCCCGTGTCCTAACTCGCACCATATCTCGCTCACCCATCAACCCCTATGCTCACTGTCCCGTGTCCTAACTCGCACCATATCTCGCTCACCCATCACCCCTTGTGCTCGCTGACCTACATTGGCTCCCAGTCTGACATTGCCTCAATTTAAAAATTCTCATCCTTGTCTTCAATCCCTCCATGACCTCGCCCCTCCCTATCTCTGTAATCTCCTCCAGCCCCACAACCCCCCGATATCTCTGCATTCCTCTAATTCTGGCCTCATGAGTATCCCTGATTTTCATCACCCCACCATTGGTGGCCATGCCATCAACTTCCTGGGCCCTTAGCTCTGGAATTCCCTGCCTAAACCTCTTCGCCTCTTGACCTCTTTCCTCCTTTAAGTCGCTCCTTAAAACCTACCTCTTTGACCAAGCTTTTGGTCATCTGTTCTAATATTTCCTTACGTGACTCGGTGTCAAATTCTGTCTGATAATGGCTTCTGTGAGGTGCCTTGGATGTTTGTACTATGTAAAGGGCGCAATATAAATGCCAAGTTGTTGTTGTAGCCCCCCCTTCGGGCAGTGGGGCCAATAATGATGACACTACTCCTGAACTAGTTAACACCGTACACTCTGCATAGACCAGGGGGGAGTTCGACCTCACACATTTACTCCGATGAGCCCTGGGGCACTTACAGTCCAGCTTGTTTTGTGCACACACAGCTGCCTGACACTGGCAACAAACACAGTCTGCACACAGAGAGACAGACCACGGAGTGAAGGAGATTGGCAAAAGAACCAAAGGGGGGAAGATGAAATATTTTTATGCAGCCAGTTATTATGATCTGGAATGCACTGCCTGAAAGGCTGGTAGAAACAGATTCAATAGTAGCTTTAAAAATGGAGTTGGATAAATATTTGAAAACAAAACATTTGCGGGGCTCCGGGGAAAGAGCTGGGGGGGTGGGACTAATTGGACAGCTCTTTCTGGACGGTCTCCTCCTGTGCTGTAAGATTCTATGGAGGATGGACAATATCTAAAGTGCAAACCCGACACACTGAGGGGGTTCCTCTTAACACGGCCCCTTCCCCGATCTCACCGAGCATGAAATGTAGACCCCCCCCAATACATAAAAGACGCACAAAAAGTTTCTTACTGCGCAGCGAAGGAAGTCACTAACTCCCCGCCCTGTGGGGTCTCTAACTCAGTGAATGATGTCACTAACTCCCCACCCTGTGGGGTCCCTAACACAGTTAATGATGTCACTAACTCCCCACCCTGTGGGGTCCCTAACTCAGTGAGGGGGGGGTCTCTAACCAGTGAACGATGTCACTAACCCCCCCCGCACTGTGGGCTCTCTAACCATTTGCAGAGATCGAGCAGATCGAAGCCATCGCCAAGTTCGACTACGTTGGCCGGTCGCCCCGGGAGCTGTCGTTCAAGAAAGGAGCCTCCCTGCTGCTGTACCACAGGGCGTCGGAGGACTGGTGGGAGGGCCGACACAACGGACTGGATGGTCTGATACCCCATCAGTACATCGTGGTGCAGGACATGTGAGTGTTTGTCCGCGTGCCCACCTTCACCTGCCTCTGAAAGGGGAATTGGTAAATATTTGAAAACAAAACATTTGCGGGGCTCCGGGGAAAGAGCAGTGGGGGTGGGACTAATTGGACAGCTCTTTCTCCCAGGCCGGACGGTCTCCTCCTGTGCTGTAAGATTCTATGGAGGATGGACAATATCTAAAGTGCAAACCCCACACACTGAGGGGGTTCCTCTTAACACGGCCCCTGGTATATTTGGACTTTCAGAAGGCTTTCGACAAGGTCCCACACAAGAGATTAATGTGCAAAGTTAAAGCACATGGGATTGGGGGTAGTGTGCTGACATGGATTGAGAACTGGTTGTCAGACAGGAAGCAAAGAGTAGGAGTAAATGGGGACTTTTCAGAATGGCAGGCAGTGACTAGTGGGGTACCGCAAGGTTCTGTGCTAGGGCCCCAGCTGTTTACATTGTACATTAATGAGGGGATTAAATGCAGTATCTCCAAATTTGCGGATGACACTAAGTTGGGTGGCAGTGTGAGCTGCGAGGAGGATGCTATGAGGCTGCAGAGCGACTTGGATAGGTTAGGTGAGTGGGCAAATGCATGGCAGATGAAGTATAATGTGGATAAATGTGAGGTTATCCACTTTGGTGGTAAAAACAGAGAGACAGACTATTATCTGAATGGTGACAGATTAGGAAAAGGGGAGGTGCAACGAGACCTGGGTGTCATGGTACGTCAGTCATTGAAGGTTGGCATGCAAGTACAGCAGGCGGTTAAGAAAGCAAATGGCATGTTGGCCTTCATAGCGAGGGGATTTGAGTACAGGGGCAGGGAGTTGTTGCTACAGTTGTGCAGGGCCTTGGTGAGGCCACAGCTGGAGTATTGTGTACAGTTTTGGTCTCCTAACTTGAGGAAGGACATTCTTGCTATTGAGGGAGTGCAGCGAAGGTTCACCAGACTGATTCCCGGGATGGAGGGACTGACCTATCAAGAAAGACTGGATCAACTGGGCTTGTATTCACTGGAGTTCAGAAGAATGAGAGGGGACCTCATAGAAACGTTTAAAATTCTGACGGGGTTAGACAGGTTAGATGCAGGAAGAATGTTCCCAATGTTGGGGAAGTCCAGAATCAGGGGACACAGTCTAAGGATAAGGGGTAAGCCATTTAGGACCGAGATGAGGAAGAATTTCTTCACCCAGAGAGTGGTGAAACTGTGGAATTCTCTACCACAGAAAGTTGTTGAGGCCAATTCACTAAATATATTCAAAAAGGAGTTAGATGAAGTCCTTACTACTAGGGGAATCAAGGGATATGGTGAGAAAGCAGGAATGGGGTACTGAAGTTGTATGTTCAGCCATGAACTCATTGAATGGCGGTGCAGGCTATAAGGGCCGAATGGCCTACTCCTGCACCTATTTTCTATGTTTCTATGTTTCCCCGATCTCACCAAGCATGAAATGCAGTCCCCCCCCCCCCAACATATTAAAACACATGAAAAGTTTACCATGATGGTAAGTGCCATATCCTCAGAGTGATTGCAGAACAGCTGGTTTTATTTTCCAATCTGTGCACTTCTTGCTGCACAAGAGATCTTGGCCATCAAGGGAAGTTGATTTCCCTGCTGGGGAACCAGGGCCTGTGGCTTGTCAAATTAATGGGAACAGGGGCGGGGGAGGACACGACTTGCTCGCAAAAGCATTGCACCCATACCTTTACAATTGCAATAATAATTCATCAGCTATATTGTTCACAGCGGGTAGGATTCCACAAGGGGCTTCTCCCGGCTACCTGCGGTAACTTTGAGGGGTTGGGGGGGGGAGCAGATCAGCGGCAATCCCGGAACAATGGCCTAGCGCACCGAAGTTACTGAGAGAGGCCTGTAGAACCCCTGTGGAAGTTTTACCCCCAGCCTTCCACCTGGGGTTCAATCAAACCCAGACGTTTGGGTCGATAGCCTGCAGTGCCCAGCTGTAATGGTCCTCGGTGAAGTTAGCTTGGCTGCTGTTCATCCAGTCTCAACTGAACCTGGGGGAATAGCACACGTTTGTCAATATTTCGGCACAAGTTCAATCAAACTGACAAACTTACTCAGGAAGGCCACAGGATGCCTGATGTAGGAAATGGAAGCTGTCACTTTGGCTGCAGCTGAGATACACCATTGAGGCAGAATAGAGGGAGCTTTACTCTGTATCTAACCCGTGCTGTACCTGCCCTGGGAGTGTTTGATGGGACAGTGTAGAGGGAGCTTTACTCTGTATCTAACCCGTGCTGTACCTGCCCTGGGAATGTTTGATGGGACTGTTTAGAGTGAGCTTTACTCTGTATCTAACCCATGCTGTACCTGCCCTGGGAGTGTTTGATGGGACTGTTTAGAGTGAGCTTTACTCTGTATCTAACCCCGTGCTGTACCTGCCCTGGGAATGTTTGATGGGACAATGTAGAGGGAGCTTTACTCTGTATCTAACCCCGTGCTGTACCTGCCCTGGGAGTGTTTGATGGGACAGTGTAGAGGGAGCTTTACTCTGTATCTAACCCATGCTGTACTTGCCCTGGGAGTGTTTGATGGGACAATGGCGGAAGGTGATATTTCTCAATGTAACGCTGTGGAATTTCTTGGGCCCCATTTCCCCCAGCACTGACGAGTAAAGAAGTCAATGCCTCTGCCCTGTCGGAGAACCCCTACGTGTTGATGCTCCAGCCCACACATTGTTAGCACTGCGCGCATTCTCATTTTCTGGAGCAGGGGGGCACTTTGCATCAGCGTGGCAGCTGACCTGGGGATGCCAATCCCCCAGGTTAACCGGTGGTAGCTGGGTAAGCTGCAATTGACCAGTAACGTGATTTTTTGGAGAGTCACATGACTCAGGCGGGTGTCTTTAATGTGACGGTTATGCGGAGCGAGCAAGTTTTTAAAAAAAATGTTTAAATGAGGCGACTGATTGCTGGTCGGTGTCTGCTGTCGATCAGAAGATGCGTAACCATGGAAACGACTCCACTGCTTGAGATGTGGGTTAAAGTTACCATCATCTGGTCCAGCATGCAGTCTGGGGCATCTCTTGCAGAGGAGCACAAGGTTCCACGTCACGGCTGATCCCCAAGCCTAGCGGCAAAATGAGCTCCGTTTCTTGTGTTTATGAAATAGGTTCGGAGAGCCAACAGCTTCCTGCCCTGAGTATAACCCGACTGCGTTCCCACAGCGGAGCTGCCGTCTCCCTTCTCCCTTCTTGGCCGCGGGCTTCTGCCAAATGCCGCATTT
This sequence comes from Pristiophorus japonicus, assembly GCF_044704955.1. Classification (NCBI taxonomy): domain Eukaryota; kingdom Metazoa; phylum Chordata; class Chondrichthyes; family Pristiophoridae; genus Pristiophorus; species Pristiophorus japonicus. The sequence goes on from NC_091988.1 coordinate 95,856,415, forward strand.
CTCTCTGATTAATCTTGCGTCAGTCTGGGGCCCGCTGTCCAGTAGCTATCTGAATGCTTGGCCCTCCGTGTAGAGTAGTAAGTGTGCGCTGTCCCAGAGCACCTGGGGTGCGGGCTGTGTCTCAGTGGGTAACACCTCTCGCCTCTGAGTCAGAGGGTTGTGTCCCACTCCAGAGACTTGAGCACAAACTCTAGGCTGACACTCCAGTGCTGTGCTGAGGGACTCCGCTGCACTGTCAGAGCAGTCGACTTTCAGATAAAACATTAAACTGAGGTCCAATCTACCCTCTCAAAGATCCCAGGGCACTATTTCAAACTAAGGTCACGGAAGCTCTCCTGGCCAATATTTATCCCTCAACCAACATCACGAAAACAGATTATCTGGTCTTTTATCACCTCGCTGTTTGTTGGATCTTGCTGTGCGCACATTGCACGTTTCCCACATTACAACAGTGGCTGCATTTCAAAAGTACTTCATTGGCTGAAAAGCGCTTTGGGGGCACCCCGAGGTCGTGAAAGGCGCTATAGAAATACAAGTCTTTCTTTTAAGTTGAGCAGTAAGTGACCTCGGCCTCTGTCCTCAGGGATGATGCATTCTCCGACAGCTTGAGCCAGAAAGCAGACAGCGAGGCCAGCAGCGGGCCACTCCTGGACGACAAGTCCTCGTCGAAGAATGACCTCCAGTCGCCGTCTGACCACTTGCCGGAATTTTCCTTCGGAGGGATCTTGGGCAGGTACAGGCTTCCTTTCCTAGGGGCTGGTGAAGCAAGCATTCTTACAGGGGCACTGTGGTCTCTCCAATAGAAAACGAGGGCGATGAGGGGACATTCCGGGCCCAGGCCTCGACTTCCATGGCGAGCAATGATAAATGTGTGGTTATGGCTCCCCCTGATGGCACAGTGTGTAAGTGCACTAAGTGATGTTAAAGGCCAGATGGTCCCAAGTCCAACCCTTGGTGTGGCAGTGGGGCAACTAAAGTTGGTCTCAGTGCCCCTTGGGTGCGGAGGAAAACATCAACCAAGGCCCCTGATCGCTATTCAGCGATGTTGAGTACTGACAGGATCGGGCTCGTCGTAGAGCTAAATAGAGCTAAATAGACGGCCATCACTCACTGCCTGGACTGGCACATAAAGTATAGTCATTCAGGTAAGGCGGAAGGTGAAGGGGACTGCTGGGGAATGTTTTACAAAGTCATTTTCATCAGATAACTGATAGATTTTTACTGTCCGAGGCTGTTGGTGTGTTAAATATATGGCAGTGATGGGAATGGGGAGTCTCTCTACCTGTCGTTCTGGGAACCTGAGTAAACCCAGTGTCAGCAATGGCTCAGTGGTAGCACTCTCGTCTGTGAGTCAGAAGGTCGTGGGTTCAAGTCCCATTCCAGAGACTTGAGCACATAATCCAGGCTGACACCTCAGTGCCAGTACTGAGGGAGTGCTGCACTGTCAGAGGTGCAGTCATTGGGATGAGACGTTAAACCAAAGCCCTGTCTGCCCTCTCAGGTGGATGTTAAATATCCCATGGCACCATTTCGAAGAAAAGCAGGGTCCATGTGTCCTGGCCAATATTTAGTCCTCAATCACTAAAAACAGATAATATGGTCATTATCACATTGCTGTTTGTGGGAGTTTGCTGATTGCAAATTGGTGGCTGTGTTTCCTACATTACAACAATGACCGTACTTCAAAAGTATTTCACTGGGTGTAAAGCGCTTTGGGATATGAGAACATAAGAAATAGGAGCAGGAGTAGGCCTCGAGCCTGCTCTGCCATTCAACACGATCATGGACTCAGGTCCACTTCCCTGCCGACTCTCCATAACCCTTATTCCCATATCGTTTAAGAAACTGTCTATTTCTGTCTTAAATTTATTCAATGTCCCAGCTTCCACAGCGAATTCCACAGATTTACAACCCTCTGAGAGAAGAAATTTCTCTTCATCTTAGTTTTATTCTAAGATCATGCATGGATTTATGAAAGGGAAATCCTGCTTGACAAATCTTCTAGAATTTTTTGAGGATGTAACTGGTAGCGTGGACAAGGGAGAACCAGTGGATGTGGTGTATTTGGACTTTCAAAAGGCATTTAACAAGGTCCCACACGAGATTGGTGTGCAAAATTAAAGCACATGGTATTGGGGGTAATGTACTGACGTGGATGGAGAACTGGTTGGCAGACAGGAAGCAGAGAGTCGGGATAAACGGATCGTTTTCAGAATGGCAGGCAATGACTAGTGGAGTGCCGCAGGGCTCAGTGCTGGGACCCCAGCTATTTACAATATACATTAATGATTTGGATGAGGGAATTGAGTGTAATATCTCCAAGTTTGCAGATGAGACTAAGCTGGGTGGCAGTGTGTGCTGTGAGAAGGACACTAAAAGACTGCAGGGTGACTTGGACAGGTTAGGTGAGTGGGAAAACGCGTGGCAGATGCAGTATAATGTGGATAAATGTGAGGTTATCCACTTTGGTGACAAAAACACGAAGGCAGAATATTATCTGAATGGCGACAGATTAGGAAAAGGGGAGGTGCAGCGAGACCTGGGTGTCATGGTACATCAGTCATTGAAAGTGGGTATGCAGGTTCAGCAGGTGGGGAAGAAGGCAAATGGTATGTTGGCTTTCATAGCTAGGGGATTTGAGTATAGGAGCAGTGGGGTCTTACTGCAGTTGTACAGGGCCTTAGTGAGGCCTCACCTGGAATATTGTGTTCAGTTTTTGTCTCCTAATCTGAGGAAGGACGTTCTTGCTATTGAGGGAGTGCAGCGAAGGTTCACCAGACTGATTCCCGGGATGGCAGGACTGACATATGAGGAGAGACTGGATCGACTGGGCCTGTATTCACTGGCATTTAGAAGGATGAGAGGGGATCTCATAGAAACATATAAAATTCTGACGGGACTGGACAGGTTAGATGCAGGAAGAATGTTCCTGATGTTGGAGAGGTCCAGAACCAGGGGACATAGTCTTGGGATGAGGGGTAGGCCATTTGGGAGAAACTTCTTCACTCAGAGATTTGTTAACCTGTGGAATTCCCTACCTCAGAGTTGTTGATGCCAGTTCATTGGATATGTTCAAGGTGGAGTTAGATATGGCCCTTATGGCTAAAGGGATCAATGAGAGAAAGCAGGAAAGGGGTACTGAGCTGAATGATCAGCCATGATCTTATTGAATGGTGGTGCAGGCTCGAAGGGCCGAATGGCCTACTCCTGCGCCTATTTTCTATGTTTCTATGCCCTCTAGTTCTAGTCTTCCCCATCAGTGCCTTCCCCATCTGCATCCACCTTGACAAGCCCCCTCATAATCTTATACGTTTCGATAAGATCACCTCTCATTCTTCTGAATTCCAATGAGTAGAGGCCCAACGTATTCAACCTTTCCTCATGTCAACCCCCTATATCAAAGAAGAGCAGGGTCCTGGTGTCCTGGCCAATATTTATCCTTCAATCACTAAAAACCGATTATCTGGTCATTATCACATTGTTGTTTGTGGGAGCTTGCTGTGTGCAAATTGGCTGCCGCATTTCCCACATTACAACAGTGACCGCACTTCAAAAGTGTTTCACTGGGTGTAAAGCACTTTGGGGCATTCTGAGGTTGTGAAAGGCGCTATATAAATGCAAGTTCTGTCTTTTAGGGTCCGGTTGAGGTCTGACGGCGCGGCGATCCAGCGGCGTCGCAGTGGCGGGGACGCGCACAGCCCAGTCAGAGGGTCCGGACCCGGCATCGACACCCCGCCACGGGCTGCAGCGTGCCCCAGCAGCCCCCATAAAATCACCGTCAACCGGAGCCGCATGGAGAGCCCGGAGAAAAGGCGGCTGGCCACCTTCGGGAGCGCAGGCAGCATCAATTATCCGGACAGGAAGAACCTGGGAGATAGCCATCCCATGAGGCAGGCGTCTCTGTCCACTCGCCACAGCAGTCTCGGAGATCACAAGGCTCTGGAGACGGAAGCACTGGCTGAGGTAATGAGGTCCCCACCGCTCAGCCGAGAGGCTGCAGAGAAGGGCAATGAACACAACGTTAGAGAGAGAGAGAGACCATAGGGCTGTGTGCTGGCTGTAGGGGTCCTGCGTGAAATGGGTTAACACTGCCCCTAATCTAGGCACAAGTTAGTGATCCCACGGATGGTGGGTGTGGGAAATGGAAATGTCACACTAGACACTCTTCAGAGATTGGTGCTGAGGCACAAAGTTGGATCTATATAAAGAGAGAGAGTTTACTCTGTGTGCAACCTTGCATTACTTGACCTGGGAGAGTTTGATGAGACAGTATAGAAAGCACTTTACTCTGTACCTAATGCATGCTGTACCTACCCTGGGAGTGTTTGATGGGACACTGTAGAGGGAGCTTTATTCTGTATCTAACCCGTACCGTACCTGACCTGGGAGTGTTTGATGGGACACTGTAGAAGGAGCTTTATTCTGTATCTAACCCATGCTGTATCTGACCTGGGAGTGTATGGGGCAGTGTAGAGGGAGCTTTACTCTGTATTTAATTCATGCTGCACCTGCCCTGCGAGTGCTTGATAGGATAGGGTTTCGTCTCCTATGGGGCACAATGGACATGATCTTTGCAGCGCGACAGCTGCAGGAAAAATGCAGGGAGCAGTGCCAGCCTTTATACATGGCCTTTTTCGACCTTACAAAGGCCTTCGACACTCAACCGCGAGGGTCTATGGAGCGTCCTCCTCCGTTTCGGATGCCCCCAAAAGTTTGTCAGCATCCTTCGCCTGCTCCATGACGGCATGCAGGCCGTGATCCTGACCAACGGATCCATTACAGACCCAATCCACGTCCGGACCGGGGTCAAACAGGGCTGTGTCATCGCTCCAACCCTCTTCTCAATCTTCCTCGCTGCCATGCTCCACCTCACAGTCAACAAGCTCCCCGCTGGAGTGGAACTAAACTACAGAATCAGTGGAAAGCTGTTCAACCTTCGCTGTCTCCAGGCCAGGCCCAAGACCACCCTAACCTCTGTCGTTGAGCAATAGTATGTGGACGATGCCTGCGTCTGCACACATTCTGAGGCTGAACTCCAGGATATAGTCGACGTATTTAGTGAGGCATACGAAAGTATGGACCTTACGCTTAACATCCGTAAGACAAAGATCCTCCACCAGCCTGTCCTCGCCGCACAGCACTGCACGGCCCTCGACAACGTGGACCATTTCCCATACCTCGGGAGCCTCCTATCAACAAAAGCAGGTATTGATGCAGAGATTCAACACCGCCTCCAGTGCGCTAGTGCAGCCTTCGGCCGCCTGAGGAAAAGAGTGTTCGAAGACCGGGCCCTCAAATCTGCCACCAAGCTCATGGTCTACAGGGCTGTAGTAATACCCGCCCTCCTGTGTGGCTCAGAGGCATGGACGATGTACAGAAGACACCTCAAGTCGCTGGAGATAGGTCCTACAAATCCCCTGGGAGGACAGGCGCACCAACATCAGTGTCCTCATCCAGGCTAACATCACCAGCATTGAAGCAGTGACCACACTTCGCTGGGCAGGCCACATTGTCCACACACCAGACTCGAGACTTCCAAAGCAAGTGCTCTATACGGAGCTCCTTCACGGCAAACGAACCAAAGGCGGGCAGTGGAAACGCTACAAGGACACCCTCAAAGCCTCCCTGATAAAGTGCGACATCACCACTGACACCTGGGAGTGCCTGGCCAAAGACCGACCTCAGTGGAGAAAGTGCATCCGGGAGAGCGTTGAGTACTTCGAGTCTCAACGCCGAGAGCATGCAGAAATCAAGCGCAAGCAGCGGAAAGAGCGTACGGCAAACCAGTCCCACCCTCCCTTCCCTCATCGACTATCTGTCCCACCTGTGTCAGGGTCTGTGGCTCTCGTATTGGACTGTTCAGTCACCAAAGAACTCACTTCAGGAGTGGAAGCAAGTCCTCCTCGATTCTGAGGGACTGCCTATGATGATGATGGCAGGGAGCTTTACTCTGCACCTAATTTGGGAGTGTTTGATGGGACAGTGCAGAGGGATCTTTACTCCGTATCTAATCAATGCTGTACCTACCCTGGGAGTGTTTGATGGGACAGTGTAAAGGGAGCTTTACTCTGTAGCTAATCTGTGCTATATCTCACCTAGGTGTGTATAATGGAACAGTATAGAGGATTCTTTACTCTACATCTAATCTGTGCTGTACAGTCCTGAGATTTTCTGATGGGGCAGTGAAGAAGGAGCTTTACAATGCATCTAACCCACATTGTACTTGACCTGGGAGTGCTTGATGGGACACTATATAGGGATCTTTATTCCAGATCTAACCTTGCAATACTTTACCTGGGCTTGTTTGATGGGCATTGTCGAGGGAGCTTTACTCTGTATCTAACTGATGTGCTGTACCTGACCCTGGAAGTGTTTGGGACAGTGTAGAGGGAGATTATTCTGTATCTAACCCGTGCTATATATGAGCTGGGAGTGTTTGATGGACAGTGTAGAGGGAGCTTTACTCTGTATCTAACCCGTGCTTTACCTGCCCTGGGAGTGTTTGATGGGACAGTGTAGAGGGAGCTTTACTCTATATCTAACCCGTGCTGTACCTGCCCTGGGAGTGTTTGATGAGACAGTGTAGAGGGAGCTTCACTCTGTATCTAACCCCCTGTAGCTGCCCTGGGAGTGTTTGATGGGACAGTGTAGAGCGAGCTTTACTCTGTATCTAACCCGTGCTGTACCTGTCCTGGGAGTGTTTGATGGACAGTGTAGAGGGAGCTTTACTCTGTATCTAAACCGTGCTGTACCTGCCCTGGGAGTGTTTGATGGGACAGTGTAGAGGGAGCTTTACTCTATCTAACCCGTGCTGTACCTGCCCTGGGAGTGTTTGATGGGACAGTGCAGAGGTAGTTTTACTCTGTATCTAACACGTGCTGTACCTGCCCTGGGAGTGTTTGATGGGACAGTGTAGATAGAGCTTTACTCTGTATCTAACCCGCTGTACCTGTCCTGAGAGTGTTTGATGGACAGTGTAGAGGGAGCTTTACTCTGTATCTAACCCGTGCTGTACCTGTCCTGAGAGTGTTTAATGGACAGTGTAGAGGGAGCTTTATTCTGTATCTAACCTTTATTCTGTATCTAACCCGTGCTGTACCTGCCCTGGGAGTGTTTGATGAAACAGTGTAGAGGGAGCTTCACTCTGTATCTAACCCCCTGTACCTGCCTTGGGAGCATTTGATGGGACAGTGCAGAGGGAGCTTCACTCTGTATCTAACCCCCTGTACCTGCCTTGGGAGCATTTGATGGGACAGTGTAGAGGGAGCTTTACTCTGTATCTAACCCGTGGTGTACCTTCCTCGGGAGTGTTTGATGGGACAGTGTAGAGGGAGCTTTACTCTGTATCTAACCCCGTGCTGTACCTGCCCTGGGAGTGTTTGATGGGACAATGTAGAGGGAGCTTTGCTCTGTATCTAACCCATGCTGTACCTTCCCTGGGAGTGTTTGATGGGACAGTGTAGAGGGAGCTTTACTCTGTATGTAACCCATGCTGTACCTGTCCTGGGAGTGTTTGATGGGACAGTGTAGAGGGAGCTTTACTCTGTATATAACCCGTGCTGTACCTGCCCTGGGAGTGTTTGATGGGACAGTGTAGAGGTAGTTTTACTCTGTATCTAACCCATGCTGTACCTGCCCTGGGAGTGTTTGATGGGACAGTGTAGAGGGAGCTTTACTCTGTATCTAACCCATGCTGTACCTGTCCTGAGAGTGTTTGATGGACAGTGTAGAGGGAGCTTTATTCTGTATCTAACCCGTGCTGTACCTGCCCTGGGAGTGTTTGATGGAACAGTGTAGAGGGAGCTTCACTCTGTATCTAACCCTCTGTACCTGCCCTGGGAGCATTTGATGGGACAGTGTAGAGTGAGCTTCACTCTGTATCTAACCTGTACTGTACCTGCCCTGGGAGTGTTTGATGGGACATTGTAGAGGGAGCTTTACTCTGTATCTAACCCCCTGTACCTGCCCTGGGAGTGTTTGATGGGACAGTGCAGAGGGAGCTTTACTCTGTATCTAACCCCCTGTACCTGCCCTGGGAATGTTTGATGGGACAGGGTAGAGGGAGCTTTATTCTGTATCTAACCCGTGCTGTACCTGCCCTGGGAGTGTTTGATGGGACAGTGTAGAGGGAGCTTCACTCTGTATCTAACCCGTGCTGTACCTGCCCTGGGAGTGTTTGATGGGACAGTGTAGAGGGAGCTTCACTCTATATCTAACCCGTGCTGTACCTGCCCTGGGAGTGTTTGATGGGACAGTGTAGAGGGAGCTTCACTCTGTATCTAACCCGTGCTGTACCTGCCCTGGGAGTGTTTGTCACTGACACCAGCTACCTAAAGCATTGAGGAAATTAAAATTTGCCAAAGGAAAAGACGTTGCCAATTGCCCTGCACAGATTGAGGCCGATGATGAGCCAGTCAGAGACCTGAGACAGCAGTTGTGTGCTGAGGTAAGACGTCCAGCTGCCCTAGTCTGATTTGTGGGATTTCTCCTGACCCTGATCGATGACCCTGGTGCATTAGGAGCAGAAACCCTGGCTGGCTTTCCTTCCACCTTCCTTGCCCAGGAGCGCCGAGACCGATTGTGGCACCAGTACTGCTGCCCTGCTTGGCTTCAGCTAACTCCGCATATGCGATGCAAACTGGATCTTCCTGATACATAAGAGCATAAGAATTAGGAGCAGGAGTACCATTTGACCCTTCAAGCCTGCTCCCTAATTAAAATAAGATCGTGGCTGATCTTCTTCCTCAACTCCATCTTCCCATACTATCCCCATATCCCTTGATTCTTTTAGTATCCAAAAATCTATTGATCTGTGTCTTGAATATACACAATGACTGAGCATCCACAGCCCTCTGGGGGTGGGAGTTCCATAGATTCACAATCCTTTGAGTGAAGAGATTTCTCCTCATCTCCGTTTTAATTGGCCGACCCCTTATTCTGAGACAGTGAACCCTAGTTCTAGACTTCCTAGCTAGTGGAAACATTCTCCCAGCATCTACCCCTGTCAAGCCCTTCAAGAATTTTATGTTTCAATGAGATCACCTCTCATTCTTCTAAACTCCAGGCAATATAGACCTAGTCTCCTCAATCTCCCCTCATAGGACAATTCCCCCATCCCAACAATCCTTCGTTGCACTCCCTCTAAGACAAGTATATCCTCAGCTAGGGAGACCAAAACTGTACACAGTACTCCAGATGTGGTCTCACCAAGGCCCTGTATAATTGCAGTAAGACTTTTCTCTTGCACTCTAATCCCTTCATAATAAAGGCTAACATACTAATTGCTTTCCCAATTATCTGCTCTACCTGCATTTTAACTTTCTGTGATTTGTGTCCAAGGACACTCAGATCCCTCTGAATACCAACATTTCCCAATCTCTCACCATTTAAAAAAATATTATTTTTTCTATTTTTCTTGCCAAAGTGGATAACTTCACACTTCGCCACATTATACTCCATCTGCCACGTTCTGGCTCACTCACTTTACCTGTCTATATCCCTTTGCAGCCTCTTTGTGTTCTCCTCACAACTTACTTTCCCACCTAGCTTTATATCGTCAGCAAACTTGGACACATTATACTCGGTCATTGATATAGATTGTAAATAGCTGAGGCCCAAGCACTGATCCTTATGGTACCCCACTAGTTACAGTCTGCCAACCAGAAAATTACTTGTCCCTATTCTCTCTTTTCTGTCCATTAACCAATCCTCAATTCATGCTAATATATTACCCCCAACCCCATGAGTCCTAATTTTGTGAATAACCTCTTGCATGGCACCTTATTGAATGCTTTTTGAAAATCCAAATGCTAATCCACTGATTTTCCCCTTATCTACCCTGCTAGTTACAACCTCAGATTTGTCAAATACGATTTCCCTTTCATAAATCCGTGTGATTTTCTGAGTTACTACGTCCCTAATAGATTTTTCCTGATGTCAGGCTAACTGGTTTATAGTTCCCTGTTTTTTCTCACCTTCCTTTCTTGAATAGCAGGATTATGTTTGCTACCTTCCAAGCCACAGGGGACCATTCCAAAATCTAGGGAATTCTGAAAGATCAAAATCAATGCATCCACTCTCTTTCTAGCCACCTTTTTTACAACCTGAGGATGTAAGCCATCAGAGATCCAGGGGATTTGTCGGCTTTTAGTCCAATTAATTTCTCCAGTACTATTTCTTTACTAATACTAATTTCTTTTAAGTTTCTCATTCTCACTAGACCTTTGGTTGCTCACTATTTCCAGAATGTTTTTGTTTTTTCTACCATGAAGACAGATCCAAAGTATTTATTTAATGTCTCTGCCATTTCCTTATTAGCCATTATAATTTCTCCTGTCTCTGCCTTTAAGGGACCCTTTTTACCTACCTATGGAAGATTTTACAGTCTGTTTTTATGTTTCTTGCTAGTTTAGTCCCATATTGTATTTTCTCTATCAATTTCTTGGTCATCCTTTGCTGAATTCTAAAATCCTCCCAATCCTCAGGCCTGTTATTCTTTTTGGCAACATTATAAGCTGCCTCTTCTTCTCTTGTTAGCCATGGGGTTTTTATTCCTTAAAGGAATGTATATTCATTGCAAATTATGAATTTTTTTTTTTTAAGTTTGCCTTTGCTTATCTACCATCATATCTTTAAATCTAGTTTCCCAGTTTATCTTGGCCAACTCGTCCCTCATACCTTTGTTTAGATTTAAGACCCTAGTTTCAAATTTGACAATCACTTTTAAACACAATATAAAATTTTATATTATGATTAATCTTCCCAGAGGCTCCTTTACTACAAGGTTATTAATTACCCCTATCTCATTGCACAATACTAGATCTAAAATAGCCTGCTCCCTAGTTGGTTCCTCGACATACTGATCTGGAAAACTACCTTGAATATATTCCATTAACTCATCCTCTGCACTATTACTGCAAATTTGGTTTGCCTAATCTATATGTAGATTAAAGTCCCCCATGATTATTGTATTAGCTGCATCACATACACCTCTAATTTCCTGATTTATGCTCTGCCCTACATTACCACTACTGTTTGGGGGGCCTATAAACAACTCCCACTAATGTTTTCTGCCCCTAGCTGTTTCTTAGCTCCACCCAAATTGATTCTACTTCTTGATTTTCCGAGCTAAGATCCTTTGTACTGTCTTTATCCCATCTTTTATTATCAGAGCTACCCCTCCTCCTTTTCCATTTTGCCTATCTCTTCTAAAAGTCAAGTATCCTGGAATATTTAGTTCCCAAACTTGGTCACTCTGCAACCATGTCTCCCTAATGGCTATTAAATTAAACCTATGAATTTCTATCTGTGCTATTAATTCATCTATTTTGTTGCAAATGCTTCACGCATTCAGATATGGTGCCTTTAGCTTTGACTTTTTTTCTATTTTTTTCCCCCAATGTCACCTTAGTCACTCATGCCCTATTACCTTTTGTTAAACTCTCTGTCCCTTCCGAACCCACTCTGCTTATTTTTACCCACCTCGTTACTCTGCTCTAGAGCTTTTGAATGTACTCTTCCCTGAATCCTCCCCACCCCCCCCCTTTTAGTTTGAAGGACTATCCACCGCCCTAATTATTTGGTTCGCCAGGACACTGGTTCCAGCTCGGTTTAAGTGGAGCCCGTCCCAACAGAACAGCTCTTGCTTTCCCCAGTATTGGTGCCAGTGCCCCATGAATCGGAACCCTGTCTCTTACATCACTCTTTCAACCATGCATTTAACCTTCTAATCTGTTTGTCCATATGTCAATTTGCACGTGGCTTAGGTAACAATCCAGAGATTATTACCCGTTTTAATTTGGACCCTGGCTCCTCAAACTCTTTCAGCAGAACCTTATTCCTAGTTTTACCTATGTTGTTGGTACCCATGTGGACCACGACAACTGGATACTGTCCCTCTCACTCCAAGTTCTTCTCCAGCTGCAAGGAGATGTCCTTAACCCTGGCACCGGGCAGGCACCACAACCGTTGGAACTCCCAGTCGCGGCTACAGAGAACAGTATCTATTCCCCTGACTATACTATTCCCTACCACGGCTTTGTTGCTTTTCACTCCCCCTGCTTGAATGGCCTCCTGTACCACGGTGCCGTGGTCAGTTTGCTCATCCACCCAGCAGACTTTGTCCTCATCCACACACAGCAGGAACCTCGTACCTGTTGGATAAGAGGCTTCTTCAGCATTGCACCTGGGGTCCCCTTACCTGCCCGAGATGCAGTCACACCCTCCTGTCTCTGACCACTAACCAGACCTGTACCACCACCTAACCTAAGAGATGTGACTGCCTCCTGGATCGAAGTGTTCCTGTAACTCTTCCCCCTCCCTGATGTCCCGCAATGTCTGCAGCTCTCACTCCAGCTCAACAACTCTGAGCAGAGGTTCCTTGGGATGTAGACACTTGCTGCAGTTGTGGTGTCCGTGATCGCAGTGCTCACCCCAAGCTCCCACATGTTGCAGTTGCGACATACCACCTGCCCTGCCATTCCTATATAACCCTGCTTTATTTAATTAATTAACTCAAGTTTATGTATTTAACAATCTTGGCATATTTTTATTTAGTTTTTTAACTAATTACACGATCTAGTTTAAGTTATAGGTAGATTAAATTAAATATTTACCTGTAAGTTAACCGCATCGCCCCTGCTTGTACTGTGACGTCACTGCGATATTTTTTCTCTCACCGCTGCCCAGTGCCTCCGCTCACTTTTTAAACTGTTGCTGCTCAGGGCTCCCGCTCTTTTCAATCAGGGTTCAATGTAGGGCTCAGTCACACACACCAAATGGTGTAGTAACCCTCCGAGCCATTGGGGGTACTGCAGAGTGCCTTTGGCCACCCCTTAAATTCTCAATGTTACTATTACAGGCTCTCCTGAATGAAAAGGGATCAGAACCAACCGTCACATGAATGGAACGCGATGCTTAGGGGAGCAGTGAGAAGTTTTGAGAGGCAACTGATGACATTAATGACGGGTCCTGTACAAAATGTAAAGGCTGTGGTGTCAAATCTTTTGGGGTTGTCAAACATTCCTCAGCTACCGCCAAAGTGTGCTGCAAGACTTTCAAAGACGTGCCCAGCACATACCGTAACCAACCCCAGCACACACCGGCCCCGGCACACACCGGCCCTGGCCCCGGCACACACCGGCCCTGGCCCCAGCACACACCGTCCCCAACACACACCGCAACTGTCCCCGGCATGCACCCGAACCGACCCCGGCACACACCGCAACCGTCTCTGGCACACACCGCAACTGTCCCCAGCACGCACCGGAACCGACCCCAGCACACACCGCAACCGTCCCCAACACGCACCGGAATCGTCCCCGGCACACATCGCAACCATCCCCGGCACACACTGCAACTGTCCCCGGCACGCACCAGAACCGACCCCGGCACGCACCAGAACCGACCCCGGCACGCACCGCAACCGTCTCTGGCACACACCACAACCGTCCCCAGCACGCAACGGAACCGACCCCAGCACACACCGCAACCGTCCCCAACACGCACCGGAATCGTCCCCGGCACACACCGCAACCATCCCCGGCACACACTGCAACTGTCCCCGGCACGCACCGGAACCGGCCCCAGACCTCACCCAAATCTGGCAAGTCACAGTGCCGCGGCACCACGACCAAACACAGCAGGCACCGAATCTGTGGGTAAAATCCCGGGGCGTCAACTCTGGTTGGAGGTATTCCTGAAGATTCTATCAGATGACCTATCGCCTCCAACCACACTGCCCCCATGTTCCCGCCATTGGGTGCCCGAAACATCAAGCCCCGCCTAACCGCACCGTCTGGAAAGCAAACAGAGATCCAATTGGATGCCGACTCTTGGTCACCCGATTGGATGATTCTTGACTGTGAGCCAAACAGCCTTTAGCCACATCTTCAATATTTTTAAAACGAATAAAAAAAGAAAACGTACTGTTTTTTTACCGTCCTGATGATTATTCTCTCTTGCGTTGCTCTCAGCAATGTCTGGGAGATGAATCTTTAATTCTGGCGACTCCAGGGCAATGCTGGAGGGTCGTGAACCTGTGGTAAACCCAACACTGCTTCCCCTGTGGGGGAGCATCTGTGGAGCCCACTGTACAATGCTCACTTGCTATCGCACGTTACCATGTATCTTGTACTTTATATTCTGTACTCAACGAATGTAATGCTTGAGAAACTTCTGTAACCAAAAGACTTGCAATAAAAATTTGTTTTTGGGAAAAAAAAGCCATTTTTTTTATTTTGAAAATGCCAGGTCTCTCTTGGGGGAGTGTTTTTTTTTTTAATTTTTTTTTTGGTGCTGATGCTGAATAATTTTCAGTTTTGTTTCTGGCCAGGATATTGAGAAGACCATGAGCACGGCCCTCAACGAGCTGCGCGAGCTGGAGAGGCAGAACACGGTGAAGCAGGCCCCAGACGTGGTGCTGGACACCCTGGAGCAGATGAAGAACCCCCAGACAGGGGCGGTGAACTCCGAGCCGGTCAGCCCGCTCCACACCATCATGATCCGCGATCCCGACGCGGCCATGCGGCGCAGCTCCAGCTCCTCCAGCGAGATGATGACCACCTTCAAACCGGCCCTGTCAGCCCGGCTGGCGGGGGCCCAGCTCCGACCCCCGCCCATGAGGCCGGTCCGGCCCATCGTCCAGCACCGCTCCAGCAGCAGCGGCAGCAGCTCTGGCATGGGCAGCCCCGCCGTCACGCCCACCGAGAAGATCTTCCCCAACAGCGCGGCGGACAAGTCGGGCACCATGTAATGTAACCCCCCGCCCGCAGCCCGCCCAGGATCGCCACATCCGCCACCCAGGAGGCCGATTGGGCCTACTTTGCTGGGAAGAACGCAGGCCTCGGGCCTCATTCCCAGCCCGGAGCACTACCTGAACGCAGGGAGGAGGAAGCCTTCCAAGATTAACACTGTTTTATTCCCTTCCTTTTTATTATTACAATGAAATAAATGTGCAACAGTTGTTGTTGTTTCCAGTGAAACGGGGTTGCCCGTAGCAACAAATTAGCACTGGAAAATATATCCATATATATATATATATATATATACATATATAAAAAGGACTCCATTTCGGGGTTACCTCAGAAAAAGACCCTTATTTACTTCTGCGGGTTCTTGAGCCAGCTCGAGTGAGCTGCCAATCAAGCAATACAAGGATACGCAGGCATTGCGTTCCGTGGGAGCGAAGGAGAAAAAAAAACAAAATGGAAGAAAAAGAAGAGAGAAGGAGAAAATAAAAAGGAGCATGCATTGTCTGAAGCCAACCGTCGAGCTGTGACTGACCAAGGATGGCCACAACTGCTGGGAGCACATCCCCAATTGCTGGCAGGAGAAGCTCGGTCCAACAGTGAGGCTTCCGGCCACCAGCTGACTCCTCTGGCAGCTGCCATCGACGCTGTAAATAGACGAGGGCACAAAACCTCGATCCTCCTGCTTGTAGCGAGCGGAGCGAAAGTATAAATATTGTAGCACAGTATTACCAGTTTAATGATTAATTAATTAATAACGCAGTTGTACTTAATGCAGCATAACCTAACAATAATATGGAAGTTAGGCAAAGAGTGTGTTTAAAATATGTAGTTTAACTTATCCTACTTTTTTTTGTGAAGCAATTAATCGATGTAGTATTCCTTTTGTAAGAAAATGTTTTCGATGTACAAAGTGTCACTAAAACAGGCAAAGGGACTACGTGACATTTAATGTGACATTTCATCATCTCTCTTGACAACCGCACATTGTCATTAAGGTTCTCGCTTTAGTTTGGTTCCGTTTATGCTGGGATGATTTTGGGGGGGGGGGGGGGGGGTTGGGGAGGGATTGATTGTTGCTGCATGGCTAACACGAGCTGTTGTGTGTATCCAACGTGGAAAAGAACCCTCGAAGGTCAAAGGTAATGGGTCATCTTCTACACGCCCCTTCTGTTGTCGAAACAGCATATATTGCATTGCAAACTCTATATAACTGTGAGTGCACTAAGGCTATGGTGCGGCCAGCTTTGGTATGGGTGGGGTGGGCGGGGGGGTCTTTGGCTGGCGCCTGTAATTCATATTGCACGTATGTAACAGAGGAGTCCCTTCAGATCTGTGCAGCTGGATTCAGGTTGTGAGTCCTGTGGTTCATTCTCGAGGTCATCTGGGTGAGGTTAATGTTGCCCCCCCCATCCCCCCAAGGCATTGACTCTTGCTGGGGGACTGATTGGCAGTCCTCTGCTGTCTCACTAAAGTGCCCACCTTGAGCCTAAGTGGTGGGCTATTCAACCATGGAGAGCAGTCCTTCAGTCTACACACGCGCGTTTCCATCAGGGGGGGTGGGGGGGGGGGTCGGGCATTCACTGGGATAATGATCAGCAGGCATGTGAGGGTGGGGGAGGAGGCACTAACACTGCCCTCCCCTCTCCTCGGGTGTCAACTCAGGTAAGTGACTCAGACAATGCTGGGCAATTCCCTCCATCATCTCCCCACCCCACCCCATCAGCACAATGCTCCCACTGATCATACCTGCAGTGTTTGCTAATACTTAAAGTCTGCTATTGCTGATGTCACTGTACCAGGCAGTACAACAACAACTACCTCTGTTTATATAGCGCCTTTAACATAGTAAACATCCCAAGGCATTTCACAATGGTGTTATCAGACAAAATTTGATACCGAGCCACATAGAGAGATATTAGGACAGGTGACCAAAAGCTTGGTCAAAGAGGTAAATTTTAAGGAGGAAATAGAGACAAAGAGGCTTGGGAATAGAACCCCCTAACCAGAAATAGACTTTCCTCAATACTCCCTTTTACTGTGGGAGCTGTAAGGATGATTTAAAGGGATATGCTGTGCATTGTGTTGCCAACTTTGGTTACATGTATCCCTGGCGGTTTCATCATATGGCCTCCTGCCATTGGTCCCCCAACACGTCCATCCTTACTACGCACCACCTCCCCACACCGTTCTTTAAATACTCCGATGATGTTTCTCCAGGATCTCTTCCAGCTGTTCCCTGGAGCTTAATCTTCAATTCCTGAACTCCAGGACAATCCTGAGGGGTTAGCAACCCTGCCAGCACACTGAAAGTTTAATGTTCCGTCACACCCCCTCACACAACATACCTGTGCGGAGACTCATGTACAGGATGCCTGTACACTGTTATTTTCATGTCGGCCAGTTTCTGGCCCGGGACAGGGCAGAGTCCAGACCTGGCCCGGGACAGGGCAGAGTCCAGGCCTGGCCCGGGACAGGGCAGAGTCCAGACCTGGCCCGGGACAGGGCAGAGTCCAGGCCTGGCCCGGGACAGGGCAGAGTCCAGACCTGGCCCAGTACACAGAGTCCAGGCATGAACATGTACCAGTTTAATTTCTATGCACTGTTGCTACAAGTGTTATATTTGTCCCTCCCTCATATCACACACTCTTCTATCTATCAGATGACAGGTTGATGATCTGTACCACTGCCAGTCTTGTTTGAAAAGAACCTCTCCCCAGATTGGTCTCCTCAGTAATTGTACAGGGGCACTACGGCCAACTGTAAGCCCCCAACTTCTGCTCTGACCTGTGAATCACAGCATCGACTGGGAGTCACAGTTGAGGCCTCATGGGACTGCACTGGCCCAGTACAGCCTGAGTGATACTGCTACCCACTCGGTCTTTGGGCAGCTGAGATGGTCTTTTCCTTTACCCAATCACCCAACAGAATCAGCCACCTATTGATGTGATCCAAGGTGAAGACCCCAGATGGAATGAAACGAAATGTAAATGCTGCTGCTCACAGAACAGACCTGAAATAATATAGTAAATTACTGAGATTTATTTTAAATGCAGTTGAACTGTACCTGACCACTAGTCACTGCCTTCAGGAGCTAGGAGGCGAGCAAACTGCGAATCACTTTCCGAGGTTTTCACAGTGCGCCAAGCACTTGTTCCTCAGTAGGTGCACTTCTCCCTGCCATCAATGGACCTGGTCAAAGCTCGTGTCCTAACTCGCACCAAGACCTGTTCATCATCACCCCCTGTGCTCGCTGACCGATATTGGCTCCTGGTCCAGCAATGCCTCAATTTCAAAATTCTCAACCTTGTGTTCAACTCCCTCCAAGGCCTCACCCCTCCCTATCTCTGTAATCTCCTCCAGCCCTACAATCCCCTGAGATGTCTGCACTCCTCAAATTCTTGGGCACCCGCTATTTCCCTTCACCACTGGTGGCCATGCCTTCAGCTGCCAAGGTCCTAAGCTCTGGAATTTCCTCCATTAAACTCTCTTGTCTCTCTACCGCTCTCTCTCCTTTAAGATGCTGCTTAAAACCTACCTCTTTGACCAAGTCCTATCCTAATGTCGTCTCCTTTCGCTCGGTGTCAATTCCTTTTTTCTGATAACACTCTTGTGGAGCGCCTTCAGATGCTTTACTACGGTGAAGGTGCTGTAAGCTGTTGTTATTGGTCTGAACCCTCAGATTATGTTGAAACCGTCAACCCTCCACAGCTTATCACTCATACGTCATAGGTGAGCCTGGACAGTGAGTACTGGCAGCGTATTGAACTGTGGGGTGCGACGGACAATCCTAATGCTGTACCTCATCCGCTCACACACACACGCACACAGTAGCGATCAAGGGTGCTGAGGCCAACTGTGTATGCCTCAGCTGAGATCAGCTCACTCAGCACAGACCTGGGCCGGCAGCCGAGGCTACACTCCCAGCCCTGGCCCACTGCACTAACACACCGAGCCAATTAGGGAACTACACAAAGCATGCTCAGTATGAGCTGGAAGTGCGCTGCCCACCATATTGGTGTAGGCAACAACAAAACAATTAGGCCTCTGTGGCCCGTGCCTGAAATCAGCATTACGGCACTTTGCATATGCAAAGGGGGTCTGACACACCTCTAACAATTGAAGCCCCATGGTGCAAAACTGTTGCTACCAGGGTTGCTGAGGCCCTTAACCAGTCGCCAGCAGCTAACTCGGTGGAGTTAAAAGGTATCCGTTCCCTTTGTACGGTGCTGTTTCGCACTGGGCAGCGCATTCAGCTATCGGGCCACTGGAAGGGGCTCCCATTGATGAGGCACACCATTGAACTGTAAGGACAGGTTGTGTAGTTTTCTGAATTAATTGTGTGTGGATCCTTGGGCGAGATTCTGAGGTTAACCTTGAGTTTGAGTCTATTGAATTTTGGTAACAGGGAGGATTATCATAGCACAAATCTGCCCATAATTCAGTGCTCGATTGGCAAACATATTCCCAGGGAATCTGATGGTCAGGAGGCCTGTGTGTGCGTGTGTTTATGGGGAAGAGTCACACTTACAGCATGTGCTGCTGTTCTGAGGGTTAGATTAGCAGCCCAGTGCGGGTAGGTGTAGTGTGAGCTGTACACTAGACCTGGCCCCCTGCGTGACTGCTTTATCTTACTGGGTTATCAAATAGGCATCATTTTCAATTCCTGATCAAGCTCACTTTGGTAAGCACAAAGTTCACATCAGACACTTCAAAATAAATTATTACATTAGGGAACTTGGATCAATCGCAAAAGCAAAGTACAGCGGATACTGGAATTCTGAAATAACAGAAAATGCTGGAAATACTCAGCAGGTCAGGTAGCATCTGTAGGGAGAGAAACAGAGTTAATGTTTCAGGTCGATGGCCTTTCATTAGAACTGGAAGATATTTGAGATGAACAGCTTTTAAGCAAGTACAGAGGCAGGGGAGAAAGTAAGTGGGGCGGGCAGGAAAAGAACCGAAGGATACAGAGGATGGACTCATTCAAATAAAATGGTCTTTATTAAAACAAATTACCTCCTGTCGCCAACACCTGCCATTCCTGCAATTTGTGGAAGTTCCCTTAACACTCACGATTTGTACAAGAAATTAAAATGTAAAAATCTACATTGAACCCTCCCACATCATTCACCAGTATTCAAACACGCCTGCACAATTCACCAGACCTGCTCAGGTTGTGCAAGGCTTGAGTGTGGTGTGCACCTGTAAAAAGACGGAGCCTCAGTAAAGGTTTAGGACAGCAGTTAATTTAATTTGTTCCACTTTCCTTTCCCACAGGCGGAATTTCCTGCCGGGATAAGTCCCACAAGTGCTGATTCATGCTGGAAAGGGTCCAGAGGTGCTGACTGCTGATGGGATATGGTCCCATGGGTGCTGACTCCTACTGGGATAGGGATACACAGGTGCAACTTCCAACTCAGATAGGATCCCACGCTTGCTGATTCCTACTGGGATACAGTCCGACAGGCGCTCACTCCTACTGGGATACAGTGCCATGGGTGCTGATTCCTGCTGGGATACAGTGCCACGGGTGCTGACTCCTGCTGGGATACAGTGCCATGGGTGCTGACTCCTACTGGGATACAGTGCCACGGGTGCTGACTCCTGCTGGGATACAGTCCCACGGGTGCTGACTCCTGCTGGGATACAGTCCCACGCGTGCTGACTGCTACTGGGATACAATCCCATGAGCGCTCGCTCCAACTGTGGCATAGTTACAGAGCCGTCAGTCAACCTTTCAGATCATGACCCACTTGGTTATTCACGATGCGTGAATCTAGACCATGCGGGCTACATCTCTCTGCACCATCCGACCCGACATTGGGCAGCGGATAACGGGGAAAGGTCAGGCGGTCAGGCCCACTGTCACCGCACCTGTCCCCAGCTCCAGGGGGTGGGGGCCAGCTGCCCGTCCAACCCTATTACTGATGCTCCCGGGGGGCCAGTCAAAAGATCTACAAAACCGGGAGGTTTCATTCTTTACGAGGCACTTCGGTCCCTATAAGGTTCCAGTGTCCAAACTGGGAGAAGAAGATGCCAAGGAATTTAGATTGGGCATTGGACTGAAAATGGCAAATGCAATTTAACACTTATAGGTGTAAAATATTGCAAATGGGTCAATAATGCAGGATATAAATGTACAATTAATGGAATTCAATTGCCAAAAGGAGACTTGTTGGTTGGAGACTAATTAGGGTTGATTTTCAACTTGCCAGCCGGGTGTGAAACTGGTGCAGCGGACCAGGCTCCCGTTATAGAAACCGACCACTGGTTTCTAGTTTAAAATCGATCCCGTGCTTTCAATGTGGAGAAGCAGTTAATGAGCTTACGAGGATGGAGAGAAGCTAGGATTCTCCTTCGAGCAGAGAAGGTTAAGGGGAGACTTTCCCCTTAATTCTGAGGGGTTTTGGTAGATAGGGAGAAACTGATTTCACTGGCGAGAGGGTCGGTAACCAGAGGACAAAGATTTAAGATAACTGGCAAAAGAACCATGAGAAGAAAATTGTTTTTCTTCACACTGTGAGGTGCTGTGATTTGGAATGCACTGCCTGAAAGGGTGGTAGAAACAGATTCAATCATTACTTTGGGAAATTGGATATGTACGCAAAAGGGAAAAAATTGCAGGGCTATGGAGAAAGAGCAGGGGAGTGGGGCTAATTGGATCGCTCTTTCAAAGAACCAGCACAGGCATGATGGGCTGAATGGTCTTCTGTGCTGTAGGATTCTGAGAGAATGCTGGGATATATAAACAGTACAGAACCGATCTCTGGAGGTTATCAACAACTGGTTAAAGCTGATCAGATCTGTTCACCACGTTGCCAGCACATAGATGTGTATTGGAGAAGGTGGAGTCTGATCACCGAGTGTAAAGGGAATGATCTGTGAGGGAAGATTAGAGAAACTCAAAGTCTACAGTCCAGAGAGAAGGAAGATAAAAGGAGGGACCTCACTGAGGTATTTGAAATATTAAATATTAAGATAAACCTAGGGCATCACTTTAAATTTAGGATCAGATGTCATAAATTTAAATTAGTAAATTTAAAAATAGATACTAGAAAGTATTTGTTTACTCAAAGAGTTGATAAATGTTTGCAATAATCTTTTAAGTGGCATTCATTCAGAAGAAAACATTGGGAGGTTACAAATGCAGCTGTGAATGCAGTGAGGGTACTGGAGGGATGGGCTTCAATGGGGGAGTGAGGGAACTGGAGGGATGGGCTTCAATGGGAGAGTGAGGGTACTGGAGGGATGGGCTTCAATGGGAGAGTGAGATACTGAAGGGATGGGCTTCAATGGGAGAGTGAGATACTGGAGGGATGGGCTTCAATGGGAGAGTGAGGTACTGGAGGGATGGGCTTCAATGGGAGAGTGAGGCACTGGAGGGATGGGCTTCAATGGGAGAGTGAGGGTACTGGAGGAATGGGCTTCAATGGGAGAGTGAGGTACTGGAGGGATGGGCTTCAATGGGAGAGTGAGGTACTGGAGGGATGGGCTTCAATGGGAGAGTGAGGTACTGGAGGGATGGGCTTCAATGGGAGAGTGAGGTACTGGAGGGATGGGCTTCAATGGGAGAGTGAAGTACTGGATCTCAATGAGCTTCTCTTGTCCGTGACTTTTGTTATGTTTGTACTGGAAGCCCAGGACACTGAAGCTAACTGTAGGGTCCCAATTGCTGCCCCAACTGAGATCAGCTAAACCACAGACTTGGGTCGGTATCTGGAACTTTCCTGATTGGAATGGCTCAGTTTCATGCTGGTCATTGCATATTCCCAGGGGGAGGGGCTGCAGAGCAGCGAGTGAGGAGGGAGAGCCCCCATCAGGGCTTGCTGGTGCAGTGGTTTTGCAAAGAGGATTTCTTTCCATCTAATTAAACAATTCCAAGAGGTATTGAGGGGGGCAGAAAGTGACTTATATGTTAATTTATTTTAATTCATTCTCGGGATGTAGGTGGCATTGCCCTGAGAAGGTGGTGGTGGGACTTCTCCAAAAGCGGTTTGATTCAGCAGTTAAGAGTCAACCACATTAGGTGTGGGACTGGAGTCACATATAGGCCAGACCGGGTAAGGACGGCAGGTTTCCATCCCTAAAGGACATTAGTGAACCAGTTGGGTTTTTACAACAATTCATGGTCACTTTTACTGAAACCCGTTTTAAAAAAAAATGACTTCAATTTCTCAAACTGCCATGGTAGGATTTAATCTCGCGTTGAACTGGATTATTTGTCCAAGCTGTTTGGTTAGTAATCCAGTACCATAACCACTACAATACCATATCCATTAATCACTGTGCTACCACACCCACATGTCTGAATGGGAGGGGAGGGGAGGGGGGCAACGGGAGGGAGGGATGTCAACCAGAGGATGATATTCCACAAAACAAGCATTCCTTCTCACAGGACAGCTGCCCTGGAGTGTCTCTTGCCTGTTGTAGTCTGGTACATAGTGTTCATATCGGTCAAAGATATGCTGGAAATTATGTCAAACATGCAGCTTGACTATTTTCAAACCGAGATGAGGTAGAATTAGCTGATTCCACTCACCAAGATTTTGCACTTAGTAGCTAAATAGCTTGATGTTTAATCACACTGCAAATGTCTAACTTGTTATCCTAAACGGTAAATGATGTAGTGACTGTATGGAGTGATGTCCCTCCACATACATGGAGGTTCACAGTAATCTCACTTTCTGTGTTAATTAAACTCCTTTGGTTTCTAATTTATTTTTTTAAGTATCCTTTGGGCACAAGGACATTTTATTCCTTTGGTAATGTAAATGGATGATCACTTTTTTTCTAAGAAGTTTGTTCATATTATGTGCTATATAAAGAAAAAGTCTTGTTGTCAGTCTTGTTCTGTATTAAGTGTGAAACAGACTTGCTCTACAATCGCTCCTCCCCCAGCCCCTCCCAGGGCGTACAATGCTCACCGATGTCCTTTCCCAGTCGCTACTGCCTTCCATCATTGACACGCAAAGTACCAAGGGCGAAAGCTGGGAATTCATTTTTCCGTCAGGAATTCTTCTTTTTCCCAAAATTGATCCCAGAGCTGGCACCCGAGGAGAGGGCAGGGCTGCCGCAGCCTGTACATCGACTCGGAGCTGCCTTTCCCGTCTGCAGGCTGATTCGAATATTCCGAGCTTTCTCACCATCAGAACAGGGTGCTTCGGAGCTTTAGAATATGAGGACAAGTCGACCCCGAGGAAGCCCAGGGGAGGGTGCTGGGGTGAGCAACAAAAGTGATTCCCATCGCCTCAAATTTAAAATTCTCATGGTCTCGCCGCTCCCTATCAGTGTGATTTCCTCCTGCCCGGCAAAAGCTCTCCCATCTCCACCTCACTCTCCGTTTCTCTAATGGCTGTTACCCAGCCATCAAAGTTATGTTCTTACAGAATCAACCAATCCGATAATGGACTGAACCATCCAGTCCCCTCCCCCACCCCCCCCCCCCCCCCCCAAAAGGACTTGCTCTCCATTATCTGCAGCAACAATTTAAAGGATCTTCTCCAGCACTATTTTTATCACATTATTTTCCATTCTGGACTCCTCTTCCAACTTTTCCCCCTTCAACTTGTATCCTGAAGGAGCCTGCAGCTGCCGTGGTGGGCGAATGAGCAATGGACCTTCCCAAGACACAGGCCTTCAATCCAACATGTGTCCCACTGGTGCGATCAGTTCCCTCCCTCCATGCCGCATCGAGATGTATTGGACAGGTGGCTGACCATTGTCAACATCAGTAAGAGAAATGACTGATGAGCCCCATGGTGCGGGACTTAGAATAGTTTGGTCTTGGTTTCAATCCAACAAGACAGATGGACAAAGTCTCCCTATGTGTCTCTGAATGTTGTTCAGGGGATTTAAGGGGCATTGTCACCCTGAAGGTTGTATGAATGGTTCTCTGGGCCATTGTGTGTAATCACAAGACCGTGATATCTTTTATGATGCAGGACTACCCTTACACACATCTTTGAGAGAAAAATATCTTCTGGCTCATCCTTTTGCTTCTCAATCCAACAATGACGCTGTCCCTTTAAATGAAAGGTGGCTGTGCTGCCTCACTCTAGTTCCCTTAGTCTTCAGTCTACAAACCAGCTGAAAGTATTGACCGACTTGAATACATCAGCTCATTGGTGTACAAGAGCCAGCGGTGGTGAGGCTCTGATTGGGATATGCCGTAGCGAGCATCCTACATTGTATCCACCCTGTTGTGTACCCAGTCTAAGAGTGCTTGATGCTATCATTGCGGAGGAAACGTTTACCATTCTCCCACACAGTCACCCCTCGTGAGACATATGTCTTGCAGCTGAGAGTTGCTGCACACCTTGCTGCTCATGTTTGCATCGCCATCTGCTCCCTCATTTCCTATCCATGCTCCTTCATAGTCAGACATCTCTAAGGTAAGCAGCATCTAAGGTAGGCCCCGTCCTTGTTTTTGAGGCTATGTTAATGCGTGGAGCAGTGAGCAGGTGGGCCATTGAGGGCAGCAGATGGAGTGTCCATAGTCACTCCCAGTGGGAGCCTGCCTGAAGAACAGATTCAACTGATGGCACACATTTGTTGAAGGGATAGAGTTCTGCCCTCTGCCAAGGCTCGATCTCCTGACTTTTAAAATAATTGGCAAAAGAACCAGGAGGGGGATGAGAATTATTTTTACGCAGCGAGTTGTGATCTGGAATGCGCTGCCTGAAACGGTGGTGGAAGCAGATTCAATAGTAACTTTCAAAAGAGAATTGGCTAAATACTTGAAACGGAAAAGAATGCATGGCTGTGGGGAAAGAGCAGGGCAGTGGAACTAAATGGACAGCTCTTTCAAAGAGCCAATGCCGGTATGATGGGCCGAATGGCCTCCGTCTGTGCTGTCTGATTCTATGACTTCAGGGGTACCCCATATTGTTATCGTATAGACACAATTGTTGAGTCAACCAAAGCGAGATGAAAGCTAATCTTAGTGGGATCAGACTCTGACATTCCTACACTAAGGACTACTCGCGTGCCACTTTATCTCCATTGCTTCTTTTCACCACCTACCAAACATGCTGAAACGAGGCCTATGCCGCAGTAACCTGTGCATAATTTCAAGTTGTGTGTAGGAGGAGAAAAGATCGGAGAAGGCAAGGAGAAGAACAGGAAACTGTGTTGAAACAAAGCGATCTGGCAGAAAAATGTCCCGACACTTCTCTCATTGTTCAGCTTCTTGAGTTTGGTCCTTGGCAAGACCTTGGTGATAAGCAGTGGCGAGCATTGGAGGAACCAAACTTCACAAAGGATGACATCCAAAGTGTAGCACAAGTGGTGAGAAACCACAAACCACGCGTTTCTCACTCCCTTCAACCCTAGTGCCCTGAATTGGGCCTCTAGAGAAGTCCAATTATCTCCCCTCACAGAACCACTGGAGGTGGAGGAGAAACATGGATCATTCTCTCCTCCAACGAGACTGGGAAATCACTGCCGCTCCCCACTTCCAGACTAGAACAGAGCTGATTTATTCCCTCTCGCCCCTCCCTCGTCATACACCAGGGAACTTGAAGATACTGTATAGTTACCATGCTGTTGCAAAAAATAATATATATTTTTGAAAAGTTTCCTGCCTGCTTCCTGTAACCACCTTCCAGTCCCGCTCGGCCACTAATCATTCAGCTCAAAGAGGAGTAAATCCCAAATGTTTCTCGCTGGCTTTTTTTTTAACAGAAGATCCAAAGTCTAACTTGGGTGCTGGGTTAAAATGCCTTGGATCTGGTTTTATACTTTGGTCTCAATGGTTTCCCCTTCAGGCAGCCCAGCATTAGCACACATTTATAATCTGATACTTTTTGGAACATGCCTGGTCCAGCTCTCACAAAAGCAGCAATATGGCACTTGGATGAAGTGGAAGGGCTAAGATCATGGTAGTTTTATATAAATGCTGGAAGGAATGGGCTTGTTGGGTCAAAGGACACTTTTCTCCCTCTGCGCTCTCTTGAGTGTGATTGAAGGTTATAAGATTCGCTAACGCAGTCTTATCAATCTTGTCTCAGTGGGTAGCACTCTCACCTCTGAGTCAGAAGGTTGAGAGTTCGAACTCCACTCCAGAGATTTGATCACAGGCTGATGCAGGACTGAGAGAGGACTGCACTGTCAGACATGCCATCTTTCAGGTGAGACTGTCTTCTCAGGTGGATGTAAAACATTCCATGGCACAATTTGAAGAAGACCAGGAGAGTTCTCTGATGTCCTCGGCAATATTTAGCCCTCAACCAACACCACTGAATTTGCCAATCACACGCTCTGTGTTATGGCCTTATCACTCATCTAACTTCCATTTGAGCATGGCTCCCAGCTAGGAGACCGTGGGTTGGTGAATTTACCGCATATGGTCAAGCCATCGCGCCGTTTGAAAGAGATCCTTCTTATAAATTTTCCGATGTTCAAAAGTGCCCAAGCCATTTAATTAAGGGGCCCAATCAGCTACCATAATAAAAATAGTACTCGCATTCATGTAGCACCTTTATCATGTTTTGTCAAAAGACTTCACATTAATTCCTATTTGGAGTGCCTTGACTGTTGCTATGGAGACAAATGCGACAGCTATTCTGGCTCAGCTGTTCCCCGCAAACATTGATTAATGATCAATAGTACATCGATCGTTACCACAACAACAGTCCATGTATTGGAGAAAGTGCTGGCCCACATTTCTCCCACCCCTTGCAGTTCCAGTGCTGTGAAGAAAGAATTTGCATTTACACAGCAACTCTCACGACCTCAGGACGCCTTTCATCCAATGAAATACTTTTGAAGTGTAGTCACTGTTGTAACGTAGGGAAATGCAACAGCCAATTTGTGCACAGCAAGGCCCCAAAAACAGCAATGAGATAAATGGCCAGACAACCTGTTTGATCTGTTTGCTCCCTCACTCAAGTACCAGCCGAGGTTATGTGCTGAAGTCAACCTGCTGACTCAGAGGCAGGAGTGCCCTGCACAATTTCTGCAAGTGCCCACGTGTGATGTCAGAGCAGGTGGGTCCCACCATTTCAAAACCTGAGAGAACCATAAAACCAAAGTAGTGCATCCCCTAAAGGGCAGTTTATAATCTTTTGCCAGAGCGATAGGTCCCAGAATACCCATTGGAATCCATAGCAAGTCTGTCTCACAACAGTTTATTGTGTACATGAATTATTCCCACAGCCATGTGTGTGGTCGGGATTGAAAGTCCCCTCTTGTATAATGGCACTGCACTTTCCATTGCAACCTTAAGTGTATATTTTGTAAAATAAGACGTGTATAAACCAACAAGAGAGTTACAACACACCATGGCGGTTTGTGACGTTACCCTTCCTGATTGGATTGTCCAGTAGCACTGAGCTCCCAAATTGGACGGTTCTCAGTGTTACCAAGAGGCTGCAGGGTTTGTGATAGGCTGTCCCTTAGTGATGTTTAATGTCATACTTGCAGATCTTCTGATTGGATTATTCACTGTACTGTCTGATGATGTCATTGATAATAGAGTGTCTGATTGGATCTTCTGTGATGTAACTTTGATGTCATCTGCACCAATCCGCTGGTCAGAATGGAAATTAATTCTCACAAATCAAATAAAATGGCTTCCTTTTCCTCTGGGTGAGATGTTTGGGGTGATTTATTTTTTGCTTAAAGCTGAGAATTTTGATTGGTCCTTGGCCGATTAATTATCTGATCACAGCTGAGGTGCAACTGGCCACAATTCACAAGGTTGGGGAAGAAAAATCAGCCAGAGTACCCGCTCCTGAACACCATCCAGTGACCCCCTCTGGGAAGGACAGGTGGGAGGGGAACGGGAACGGGCCCATCCTTGGTGCCCCTCATGACGGAATAGTTTGACCATGTTCAGTGTCTGGGCTTTCACATGAAGAATGGTCGCTCGGGTGAAGTTCGAGAAGGCAGCCTGTGCTGGTGGAACCATAATCCCTCGGGTATCAGAACCTACAAGAGAGGAGGGGAGACTATTCGGAGGTAGGAATGTGCGACGATTTTCTGATCAGGTGCACAGATCCCGCCCAGACTAATACACACAGGATTCCCAGACTGAGGTACACAGGGTTCCCACAGACTGAGGTACACAGGGTTCCCAGACTGAGGTACATAGGATTCCCAGACTGAGGTACACAGGGCCCCAGACTGAGGTACACAGGGTTCCCACAGACTGAGGTACACAGGGTTCCCAGACTAATATATACAGGATTCCCAGACTGAGATACACAGGGTTCCCACAGACTGAGGTACACGGGGTTCCCAGACTGAGGTACACGGGGTTCCCAGACTGAGGTACACGGGGTCCCACAGACTGAGGTACACAGGGTTCCCAGACTAATACATACAGGATTCCCAGACTGAGATACACAGGGTTCCCACAGACTGAGGTACACGGGGTTCCCAGACTGAGGTACACGGGGTTCCCAGACTGAGATACACAGGGTTCCCAGACTGAGGTACACGGGGTCCCACAGACTGAGGTACACAGGGTTTCCACAGACTGAGGTACAGGGGGTTCCCAGACTGAGGTACATGGGGTTCCCAGACTGAGATACACAGGGTTCCCAGACTGAGGTACACGGGGTCCCACAGACTGAGGTACACAGGGTTTCTACAGACTGAGGTACACAGGGTTCCCAGACTGAGGTACACGGGGTTCCCAGACTGAGGTACACGGGGTCCCACAGACTGAGGTACACAGGGTTGCCACAGACTGAGGTACAGGGGGTTCCCAGACTGAGGTACATGGGGTTCCCAGACTGAGGTACACAGGGTCCCACACTGAGGTACACAGGGTTCCCACACTGAGGTACACAGGGTTCCCAGACTAATACATACAGGATTCCCAGACTGAGATACACAGGGTTCCCACAGACTGAGGTACACGGGGTTCCCAGACTGAGGTACACGGGGTTCCCAGACTGAGATACACAGGGTTCCCAGACTGAGGTACACGGGGTCCCACAGACTGAGGTACACAGGGTTTCCACAGACTGAGGTACAGGGGGTTCCCAGACTGAGGTACATGGGGTTCCCAGACTGAGATACACAGGGTTCCCAGACTGAGGTACACGGGGTCCCACAGACTGAGGTACACAGGGTTTCTACAGACTGAGGTACACAGGGTTCCCAGACTGAGGTACACGGGGTTCCCAGACTGAGGTACACGGGGTCCCACAGACTGAGGTACACAGGGTTGCCACAGACTGAGGTACAGGGGGTTCCCAGACTGAGGTACATGGGGTTCCCAGACTGAGGTACACAGGGTCCCACACTGAGGTACACAGGGTTCCCACACTGAGGTACACAGGATCTCACACTGAGGTACACAGGGTTCCCAGACTGAGGTACACGGGGTTCCCAGATTGAGGTACACGGGGTTCCCAGACTGAGGTACACAGGGCTCCCTCAGACTGAGGTACACGGAGTTCCCAGACTGAGGTACACAGGGTTCCCAGACTGATGTACACGGGGTTCCCAGACTGATGTACACGGGGTTCCCAGATTGAGGTACACGGGGTTCCCAGACTGAGGTACACAGGGCTCCCTCAGACTGAGGTACACGGAGTTCCCAGACTGAGGTACACAGGGTTCCCAGACTGAGGTACACGGGGTTCCCAGACTGATGTACACGGGGTTCCCAGACTGAGGTACACAGGGTTTCCAGACTGAGGTACACAGGATCCCCAGACTGAGGTACACGGGATCCCAAAGTGAGATACACGGGATCCCCAGACTGAGGTACACAGGGATTCCCAGACTGAGGTACACAGGGACCCAGATTGAGGTACAAAGGGTCCCAGACTGAGGTTCACAGGGTTCCAGACTGAGGTACACAGGGTCCCAAGACTGAGGTACACGGAGCATATAAAATCAGACAACTGCTACAACTGTACCGGGTATTGGTGAGGCCACACTGCATACAGTTTTGGTCTCCGTAATTAAGGAAGGATATACTTGCATTGGAGGCTGTTCAGAGAAGGTTCACTAGGTTGATTCCGGAGTTGACTTATGAAGATAGGTTGAGTAGGTTAGGCCTATACTCATTGGAGTTCAGAAGAATGAGAGGTGACCTGATCGAAACATATAAGATAATGAAGGGGCTCGACAAGGTGGATGCAGAGAGGATATTTCCACTCATAGGGGAAAGTAAAACTAGGGGGCATAGTCTCAGAATAAGGGGCTGCCCATTTAAAACTGAGATGAGGAGGAATTTCTTCTCTCAGAGGGTTGTAAATCTATGGAATTCTCTGCACCAGAGAGCTGTAGAGGCTGGGGTCATTGAATATAGATTTTTGAGCAATAAGGGAACATAGGATTATGGGAAGCGGGCAGGGAAGTGAAGTTGAGTCCATGATCAGATCAGCTATAATCTTATTGAATGGCGGAGCTGGCTCGAAGAGTCAAATGGTCTATTCCTGCTCCTATTTCTTAAGTTCTTATGTTCTTATGTTATTTTAAGTATTATAATCTAATCTCCAATTTTCCAGATTCTACGTAACTGCAGTGCTAGAAATGTAATTCAGTGGTTAAGATGGCAAATGTCAACTTAGAAGATTGTGGGTTGAAGACCCATTCTGGTACTTAAGTATATAATCTAGGCTGACATTTCAGAGCTGTACTGAGGGAGTGCTGCACTGTTGGGAGGTGCCGTCTTTCAGATGAGATGTTAAACTGAGGCTCCGTCTGCCCTCTCATGTGGATGGAAAAGATCTCACGGTGCTATTCGAAGAAGAGCAGGGGAGTTTTCCTGGTTTCCTGGCCAATATTTATTCCTCAACCAACATCACTGAAATAGATTAACTGACCATTTAACTCACTGAGCCCTCAAGGCTCAGAAGGCTCAGGGGGAAATTGCAGGTCAAATAGTAGTTCAAAAACAAATGAAAGGGAAGAGAGTAGAGTAGCTGTCAGAAATTGTGCTTTAGGCACTACATGTAAAGGGAAAACTAAATAATGTAACATGATTAAACCAGGAGAGAGAAATAAGAAACAAGTGGGTAAAACATCTGAGCTGAAGCACAGGCTAGAGTGTATGGCCCAAGTAAGTGTTCTTTATACAAACGCACAGAGTATAAGGAATAAATTGAATGAACTGCAGGCGCAAATTCAAATTGGAGGGTATGACATGGTAGCCGTTACTGAGGCATGGCTGCAAGACGGTCAGGACTGTGAACTAAATATACCTGGTTATAATGTCTATAGGAAAGTTACAGAAAATGGCAGAGGGGCAGGAGTTGCCTTAGTGATGAAGAATTAAATCACTTCAATAATAAGAGATGATTTAAAAAGTGGTAAGCAGCCAGTGGAGACCTTATGGGTTGAGTTAATAGGAAAGGATCTCAGACTGTAGTGGGAGTTGTATACGGGCCCCCTGGTAGCAGCTGTGAAGTGGCAGAATGTATAAATGCAGAGATTATTCAAGCATATAGTAAAGGCAGAGTGGTTTTAATGGGAGGCTTTAACTTTCATATAGATTGGGAAAAGCAGACTAGCACCTGTCAGAAAGGTGTCCAGGATAGTTTTCTACAACAATTTGTCCTAGAGGCAACAAGTGGCAGGCCATACTAGATTTAGTAATGAGCCAGATTGAGTTAACAACTTAACTGCACAAACATTTATCTAATAGGGATCATAACATGATCAAGTTCAACGTAGCGTTTGAAAGAGGGAAACATGAAACAGCTACTAAGATTCTAGATTTGGGTAAGGCTGACTTCAAAGGGATGAGACAGAGACTGTCCACAGTAAACTGGGCAAATCTGTTAATGGATAAAATGACAGAAGATCAATGGGAGACGTTCAAAAATAATTTAATGTGATACAGACCAGTTTATACCCCTGAGGGGCAAGAGCTCTACTTGCCAAAATAAACAGCCATGGACAACTAAAGAGGTGAGGGACAGCATTAATCTAAAGGAGAGGGCATACAAAAATGCAAAAAACACAGATCTTGGCAAATGGGAAAGATATAAAGAACAACAAAAGGTCACAAAACAGACAGTAAGAGCTCCAGAAAGGGAATATGAAAAGAAAGTTGCAAGGGATATCAAAACCAACACAAATAATTTTTACAATTATATTAGGAAAAAGACAGTGGTCAGGAACAATGTTGGCCCTTTACGAACAAAGCAGTGATATTGTCAATGACAATGGGGAAATGGCGGACATGTTGAATAATTAGTTTGCGTCAGTATTTACAGTAGAGGAAGAGGATAACTCAAGGAAACTAATATTGAATCAGGGACAGGGACTCAATAAAATTAAAGGAACTATATTAACAGTGATGAAGAAAATAATAGCATAAAGTGTGACAAATCCCCAGGGCCTGATGGTTTCCATCCCATGGTTTTAAAGGAATTAGGTTAGCACATTGCAGATGCCCTAACTATAATCTCTCGATTCAGGAACTGTCCCTTTACATTGGAAAATTGTGCATGTCACTCCGCTATTTAAGAATGGCAAGAGAGGGAAACCAGGAATTGTAGACCAGTTAACCTAACATCTGTCGTTGGGAAATTACTAGCATATATAATTAAGGATAGGGTGCTTAAACACTTTGAAAATGTTCAGTGAATCAGAGAGTCAGCATGGATTGGTGAAAGGTAGGCCATGCCTGTCAAACTGATTTAATTTTTTGAGGAGGTGACTAAAGTAGTGGACAGGGGAATGTCTATGGATATTATTTATGTGGATTTCCAGAAAGCATTTGATAAATTCCCACATAACAGACTGTTATCTAAGGTAGAAGCCCATGGAATTGAGGGCACTTTTATTGACCTGGTTGGGAAATTGGCTGAGCAGCAGGAGACAGGCAGTATGGATAATGGGGAGGTACTCTAATTGGCAGGATGTGCCTAGTGGTGTCCCGCAGGGATCTGTGTTGGGGCCTCAACTATTCCTAATATTTATTAACGATGATGAGATAGAAAGTCATATATTCAAATTTTCCGATGACACAAAGAGGGGTGGCATTGCAGGCAGTGTGGATGAAAACATAACATTACAGCAGGATATCGACAGATTAAGTGAATGGGCAAAACTGTGGCAAATGGATTTTAATATAGGCAAATGTGAGGATGTAAAAATGATAGAACAGGGTACTTTCTAAATGGCGAAATTGCCCTGCGCCCCGATTGTGGGCAGTACTTTTAGCGCCCGGCATAGAAGTCCCGCCCCGTTGCGGAATTGCTCTTACCGCCCCTTTTTTGGGGGGGTGTCAAGCGCTTCGTGGATGCTCTGCGTGACGCGCTTCAATGCCCCTCGCCTCTGCACCGCCTCTGATGGCCTCCACTGGGCCAGCAGCCCGGCACCCAAGACAGAGTGCCAGACTGTACAATGGTGGCTCAGACTATGTTGGGCCGCCATTATTGAGCCGACCTGAGAGTTGGCCGACAAAAATAGATGTCGGCCCTGGGCACCTGCCTCGTGGCCCGTGGGGCAATTTCCCCCGCGGGGCAGTAAGGGGTTGGCATGGGGCGGTGCGGAGTCGCCGGGCACCGCGATGACGTCATCATCGGATGCGTGGCGACCCGGGGTGCTAACCGCGAGCAATTTCCCGGGAGGCAATAGCGCCTTCAAACCCCGGGCGAAAACCCCCAGAGGCTATAAAAAGGGGCAACGTTGCCCCCTGGATAGGATATCCAAAGAGACTTGGGAGTTCAGGTACATAGTTCATTAAAAGGTACAAAAAATAATTATGAAGCCTAATGGGATGCTATGCTTTATATCTAGAGCATTAGAATACAAGGGGGTAGAAGTTATGCTGCCGCTATACAAAGCCCTAGTTAGACCACACCCGGAATACTGTGAGCAGTTCTGGGAACCATACCTTAGGAAGGATATATTGGCCTTGGAGGGAGTGCAGTGTGTTATATCTTTAATACTCTTATGAATGACTCCACGAGGTCTAGTATTGTACTTGAGCTCTTGTGACCTTAGTCCCATTTATTGTAACTCCAGAGTGAGGCACAAGCATGGTGGGCAGCCTTTTATACTGGGCCCTGCACACCTATGCAGGTGACCCTCAGGTCTCACACCACAGTGCCCTCTGGTGGCACACCTTATGTGCCTATACATAGTCTACATATATGACATCACTTCCCCCCCCCCCCCCCCCAAGTCTTTAATGCAAATTGACTCGTACATTGACGGTGACTTGGGCTTTGCTCTTCCTGGTTGACTATTGGAGGGTCGCTTCCAGCTTGGGTGGGTTGGTAGTGAGATTTGTTGCCAGTGGAAGTCCCAATGATTTCTGATTGTGAGTCCATGACTACTCCATTCTCCCCCCCGCACACAGAGATCATGCTAATGGCCCGTTACATGCAAATTGCATTCAAGTTCATCACATGGGTTTTATATTTACATCTTGGTACATTTGTTGGGTGGATTACATTTACATTTTGTTTTGTGTAGGTACAGGTATATCAGTACAGGTACACAAGGACAGTCTAGTTCCAGCATGGCCGGATGAGATCCGGGTCGTCTGGTGGCGGCGCAGTGCCCCATGCTAGTGGGTCTGTGGGCGAGGTGAGCTCATTTTGCTCGAGTTGCCGGAGCTCAGGGCTCTTGCCGTTACTCCGAGTGTCGGGCAGGCCCAAAGACAGCTGATGTGTCTGTGACCTCCCTTGCACAGTGTCGCTGCTACTCCCTGGGAAGCGGTCTGAGCAAGTGAGAGTTTCGACTAAGCGATGGTGGGGCTGCCTCATCTTGACTAGCAGTTTGCAGGTGACTGCTGACTCGCTTTCCTTGAGGGCACCGTTGTGAGCACTGTTTAGTTTGGGATCTTGGCTGGTCTAGGTCCCGTTCGGAGGAGCCATTGTGGGTGACCCTTCGCTCTTGGGCATTGCCGTGGTGGTGAGTGGGTTTGTGGGCTGCGCCTTTTCCACCCAGGTGGTGGGCGATGGTAGCCACTGTGAGCATAGGTGCAGTTTACTGTTTCTGGCCCGTGGCGGTTCATGTTAAACCGATCTGAGGCAGGGTATCGCTACCGGTGCCTCTGTTCTCCAGGGATCTCTGTGGCAGTTTACTCTGTGGCTTGTCTACTTCTGTCAGCTGTGGGGACCGTTTTGGTCATTCAGGTTGTTCATTCCATAGCCTCTCAAAGGCTTCCTGGCTCATTGCTGACTGACTCGCCCCCGTGTCCACTTCCATGATCACTGGAGGACAATCTGTGGTGCAGGTATATACTCCATACACTTCGTCCTGGGACTGAGCTGTCTCTCTAGCCATCCCCTCGTAATCCGTGCTGGATTCACAGCCATCTGTTGACTCCTCTTCCACGTGGTGAGTCACAGCTCTTTTGCACATTTGCTGGAGGTGCCCTTTGTACTGCAGCCTTTGCACACATGGTCTCTGAACTGACACTGATGAGCCCTGTGATTACCTCCGCAACGCCAGCATGGTGCTACTCGACTTATGTTTGCACCCCTCGGCGGACTCTGAGTTAAAGGACTCGGGGGCCTGTATGCTCTGCCCTGGGCAGATTCACATTCAACAGTTCTGCCTGTGAAAGGCGCCATTCTATTGACAGTACTTGCCGAGTTTGAGTCCTAAGAGTGAGTCATCATCTGCTTGGAGCTGCAGCTTGAGTTCATGAACGCCTGGCTGATGCTGATGGCCTTCTGCAGAGTGACGGTGGTTTCTGCAGACAGTAGCCTGTGAAGAAGGGCATCATGACTGATGCCAATTACGAAGACGTCCCACAATGCATCGGCGAGGGATGCGCTTAATTCACACGGTCCTGCCAGCCTCCTGGGGTCGGCAGCGTACTTCACGATTTCCTGGCCCGCGGGGCGGTGGTGTGTATAAAATCGATGCCTGGCCGTGAGGATGCTCTCCTTCGGTTTGAGTTGGTCTCGAATTAGCACTTTCAGCTCCTCGTATGACTTGGGTCGTTGTTTTCTCTGGTGTAAGCAAGTCCCTGGCGAGGCCGTAGACCGAGGCCCACAACTGGTCAACAGGATAGCTCTGCGCTTATCTGCCAGCGTGGCCGGATCATCGCCTACCAGGTCGTTTGCTATGATGATCTGGCGGTCTGCGTTCCCTGGTCGATCGCCTGAGTTGACACATTGGCATAAATGAGTTGGTTGGACCATCGCTGCACTGCAGCTCGGCTGGTCTGATCGGACGGTCGGGCAAGGTAGGTTCATTCTCGTGGTTGACAGTGAGGTTAATTGCTGGTTGGGTGTGTGTTAGTGGATCATAGATGGTAGGGTCTTCTTCAAAGTGTCCGTGAATCGCAGTTTGGTCTGATCCAGGTGCTTTCTGCACGTTTGCCCATTCAACAATTTCACAACAACCATTCTATTCCCATTCTTGGCTAAGACAGTGCCAGCAATCCACTTGGGAGCGTGACCGTAATTTAGAACAAACACCGGATCATTAACTCAATGTCACGCGATACAGCCGCGCAATCATGGTACAAGTTATGCCGATGCTACCGGGTTTCTATGTGATCATTGAGATCCGGGTGGACTAAGGAGAGCCTGGTTTTGAGTGCTCTTTTCATTAACAATTCTGCAGGGGGAACCCCGGTGAATGAGTGGGAATGCGTCCGGTAAGCTGAGCAGGACCCTAGATAACTGGGTCTGCAAGGAACCGTCCGTTACGCTTCTCAAGCTTTGCTTGATTGTTTGGACTGCCCGTTCCGCTTGGCCATTGGATGCGGGCTTAAATGGGGCAAACCTGACATGCTTGATGCCATTGCGGGTCATGAATTCCGTTGAATTCCGAGCTGGTAAAATATGGCCCATTGTCACTGACAAGGATGTCGGGCAACCATGGGTAGCAAACATGGTCCTGAGGCTTTCAATGGTGGCAGTGGACGTACATGATGATATTATTATACATTCAATCCATTTTGAGTAAGCATCCAATGCTACTAGAAACATCTTCCCTAGAAAGGAGCCAGCGAAACCTCCCTAGATCACGGTTTGGAGGGTCATGACCAGAGGCTCAGGGGGGCCTCCCTGGGTACGTTGCCCAGCTGTCAGAAAATGTCGCATTGGTGTACTCATGACTCTAATTCGGAGTCAATGCCGGGCCACCAGACGTGCGACTTGGCGATAGACTTCCTCATTACTATGCCTGGGTGGGTACTGTGTAGGTCGTGTATAAATGTTTCCCTGCCCTTTTTGGGCAAAATCACATAATTCCCCCATAGGAGGCAATCTGACTGGACTGACAGTTTATCCTTGCATCGGTGAAAAGGCTTAATTTCATGTTGCATTTCCCCGGGAACCCCCGACCAGCTCCCATTGAGGATGCATCTTTTTACTAGTGA
Source organism: Pristiophorus japonicus (assembly GCF_044704955.1). Classification (NCBI taxonomy): domain Eukaryota; kingdom Metazoa; phylum Chordata; class Chondrichthyes; family Pristiophoridae; genus Pristiophorus; species Pristiophorus japonicus. Next base: position 95,894,428 of record NC_091988.1, read on the forward strand.
TACCAGGGGGTCTTGGCTGGTCCTAATCTGGCGAGCCGTGACAGGTGACCCTTCGCTCTCAAAAGCATCCATTACCAGAAGCAAGTCCGCAGATTGCGCCATTTCCACCCTGGTGGTGGGCAATGGTAGCCGACTGAGGGCGTCAGCGCAGTTCTCTGTGCCTGGTCTGTGGCAGATTACATAGTCATATGCAGACAATGTTAGTGCCCATCTTTGGATGCGGGACGAAGCATTGGTGTTGATACCTTTGCTTTCTGAGAGCAGTGAAGTAAGCGGTTTGTGGTCGGTGCATTTTCTTAACCCTGTATACACAAGCTAACGCTTCTTTCTCAACCATATTGTAGGCTCTTTCATCCTTGGATAAACTTCTGAATGCATATGCAACCGGTTGCAGTTTGCCTGACACATTTGCTTGCTGTAACACACTACCGACCCCGTACGACGACACATCACATGCTAGTACTAAGCGTTTACATAGGTCATACAATACAAGTAACTTGTTAGAGCATAGCAGGTTTCTGGACTTGGTGAAGGCTGTTTCTTAAGATTTATCCCAAACCCAGTCATCACCTTTGCGTAGCAACAATTGCAAGGGTTCCAGCAAAGTGCTCAACCCCGGTAGAAAGTTACCAAAGTAGTTGAGGAGTCCCAGGAACGAACGCAGCTCCATCACATTCTGTGGTCTGGGTGCATTCTTGATAGCCTCCGTCTTGGAGTCTGTGGATCTGATGCCGTCCGTCACAATCTTTCTCCCCAGAAATTCGATCTCTGGCGCCAGGAAAACACATTTGAAATGTTTCAGCCTGAGTCCCACTCTGTCCAGTCGCTTTAGAACCTCTTCCAGGTTGTGCAAGTGTTTGGTGGTGTTGCGACCAGTGATCAAGGTGTCATCTTGGAACACCACTGTGCATGGAATCGATTTCAGCAGACTCTCCATGTTCCTCTGGAAGATGGCCACCACCGAATGAATCCCAAAGGGGCATCTGTGGTACACGAACAGTCCTTGTGCGTGTTGATGCACATCAACTTCTTTGACAGTTCAGCCAGCTTCTGTGTTATGTAAGCGGAGATTAGGTCTAGCTTGGTGAACGACTTTCCCCCGCTAGCATTGCGAATAATTCCTCCACTTTGAGTAGCGGGCACTGGTCCTGCAACGAGACTCGGTTGATCGTCACCTTGTAGTCCCCACAGATTCTGACCGTCCCATCGTTCTTTAGTACCGGCACGATTGGACTGTCCCACTCATTGAACTCGACTGGCGATATGATTCCCTCTCGTTGAAGTCTGTCCAGCTGGATTTCGACTTTCTCTCGCATCATATATGGGACTGCTTGGGCCTTTGCTCAAATAACGCCAGGAATTTGTTTAGCAACTGGGCGCAGGGCGTCATCCGCTGAAGACAGTGCTTTGATGTCGTCCCAGTTCCACCGGATCTTTCCTAGCCAGCTCCTGCCGAACAGCATTGGGCCATCGCCTGGTACAATCCACAGTGGTAAATCATGCACCCTTCCGTCATATGATACTTTCACTGCCGCACTGCCGATAACAGGTATGAGTTCTTTGATGTAAGAGCGGAGCTCAGTTTTGGCCTCTGTACCTTGTTACGCCACAGTTTCTCAAAAGCCTTCTGGCTCATAATCGATGGACAGTCCAATTCCATGGAGACTGGAATGCCGTTAAGTTTGACTTTTAACATTATTGGAGGGCTTTTGGTGGTGAAGGTGTGTACCCCATACACTTCCTCCTCATCCTCCAGTTGAGTTACCTTTCCTGCTCGTTCAGCGTGATCCACGCTGGATCGGTCGCTCTCTGCTGACTTTGCCACGTAACAAGTCCAAGGTCGCTTGCATATTCGCTGGAGGTGCCCCATTGTTCCACAGCCCTTGCACAAGTAGTGCTTGAATCAGCATTGATGGGCTCTGTGACTGCCCCTGCAGCGCCAGCATGGTGTTAATGGTGTTAATGGATTCACAATAGCACTCCCCAGCAGCCTCTGAGTCACCCTGGGCCTGGCCTCTGAGGTCATATGGCCCTACCATGTACAGTCCTGCCTGCTGAAGGCATTATTTTAAGCACAGTACTTGCCGGTGAGCTTCGATTCTGTGAAGATATCTGTTTCATGTTGTCGCTCGTGGATGTGAAGGCTTGGGCTATCTTGATGGCCCTGCTCAGATCTAGGGATTCGGCAGACAGCAGTTTGCGAAGGATGACCTCGTGGCCAATTCTAAGCACGAAAAAGTCCCGCAACATTTCCCCCTAGGATCCTGCAAAGTCACACTGTCCCACAAGGCGTCTTAGGTCGGTGACAAAACTCTCCATGTTCTGGCCCTCGGAGTGACGGTGCGTGTAAAAGCGGTACCTGGCCATCATGATGTTCTCCTTTGGTTTGAGGTATTCCTTAGCCAGCATACATAACTCTGCATAGGATTTGTCCGTTAGTTTGACCGGTGCTAGCAAATCTTTAAGGAGGCCATATACCGATGACCCACATAAGGTGAGGAGAATCGCCTGGCGCTTGATTTCTGTTTCAGCCGTGTCCAATTCGTTGGCCACAAAGTACTGGTCAAGGCATTCAACGAAGGCTTCCCAATCATCACCCTCAACAAATCTCTTGAGAATACCAACGGCAGCCATTTCCGCATGAAAGTTTGTGATCTGTAACTTGTCGCCAGTTGTTAAGTTCAGAATAACTCCACGAGACTGTGTTGTAAGCTCAAACCATTGTGACCTTGGTCTCTTTAATATAACTCCAAAGTGAGGCAGCAGCGTGGTGGACTACCTTTTATACCTGCTTGCTCCAGGGTACACAGGTGACGCATAGGTCTCCCACAGGTGTGCCCTCTAGTGGCAAGTCATACACACAGGTGAGGTTCACATACATAACAGCGGGCACCGCATATCAATGCTGAGATGTACCTCAATTGCAAAGGCTACCACTCACTTAATGTGCAGTTGGTGTGCGACCTCGCCCTGAACATCAGGATGGTTAATGCCCGGTATCCTTGCAGCAGTCATGATGCCTTCATCCTGCACCAGTCTACTGTGCCAGCAATCTTTCAGCCACCACGAATAATCCGAGGGTAGCTACTTGGAGACAAGGGCTATCTGCTCTACACTTGGCTGCTGACTCCTCTCTGCAACCCACCACCCATGGCCAGCACTCATCTAATGAGAGCCAAGTTGCCACGAGGAACCTCATCGAGCAAGACATCAGGGTGCTGAAGCAATGGTTGCGCTGCCTTGACCGCTCGGGAGGAGTCCTGCAGTACTCGCTGGAGCAGGCGTCCCAATTCATGGTGGGCCGCTGCATCCTTCACAAATCGGCCATCACGAAGGTGCAGACCTTGCCACCACGGGTACCACGACCAACAGGAGGAGGAAGAAGCCTGTAAATCCAGATTCTGGACATGCTGTCCATAAGCCCATCAGTCTCTGGTTCCCCTGAATGAAACCCCAGCTCCCCATTGCTCAACACTTCCCCACCCTCCCATCCCTGTGTCACGGAATGTCACAGCGTCCTCTTGGGCACAAGGCTGAAAGGAAAGTCACCACAAGACTACTTTTCCAAACATAATTTAGAAAGGATTAAATCCAATATAACATTACAAAGTCAACTAATCACCATTGTGCATTCCCTTAGTGTCTGCCTTTCGTGTTGCTTTGTTTGTCCTAGTGCTCCTACACAGTGCTACCCCAGTGACTGCAGCAGGGCAAGGGGAAAGCTGCTGAATTTCCATGGGGGAGCACTGCAAATGGCCTTGCAGGACAACCTCGCGCAGCTCTGGGCACAGAAGGCCCAGCTGTAGACTGCACCACTTCGGCATGGGTGGCAGCAGCACTCTGGGCTGGCTGACAGGCAGCAGCAAGAGCACTGGCGGAGAGGCAGTGGTGAGAGTACGAATGCTGTCATCCTGGTTCTTGCTCTACGGAGCCACTGCCACTCCCCCAGGGGCAGTGACTCAGCATTCCTAGTCAGCTGTTAGTGCACAGATTGCTGGTCTGCTGTGAGACCCTGCAAGCCCCTTTCCACACTCCACGATGGCTTCAGTCTGAGCTTGCGTGGCAGCAAACTGAACCTGCATGAGAGCACTGCATCACTCAGACATTGGGTCACTTCCGCCTGTGCTGCAATGGAAGCTGCAACATCACCCATCATACCCAGCATCATAGCTGGGTCCACAAGTGCTCTAATGGAGTTGTCCATCACTTCCATCCTGGAAATCATGGGCTCCAAGCTCCACGCAAAGCCCCGACCAATGTTGGAGCCAGACTCCTCCATGCTCCTTGACTGTGACAAGAGGCTCTCTGGCAGGCTTGCCATTGCACCAAGAATTTTTGTGTGCATGCCCATCACCGTTCTTCTGAAAGCTGCCCCACTGAAGTCATCATCTGAGTCCTATGCAGCAGAACTCGTGCATGAACCCACCCTCCGGGGAGCTGGCAAACCGAGCTACCCTTTCCCCCTGGCCTGGCTGCAGCACACCTGTGCCCAGTGACTCACCAGGTGCAGATCCCGCCTCTATATGACCCTCGTAGGTTTGCGGAGTGCCATTTTCTAAGTTAGGGCCCAGGAGTGTCAGATCGAGTGATGGTGCCTCTTCTTCATCACTCTCCTCCTCTCCATAGGTCAAGGTAGGCTGGGCTGGTGGCAGGTGTTGGGTGTCTGAAAGGAGAAATTCACAAGGGTCGGGTTGTGGTGAGGGTAGGGAAAGCAAGATGTGCATGCTTACAACACCAGCAGCTTGTAAGTGAGAAGAGATTGTGGGATGACGGGGGAGTAGGATGTGAGAAAAAGGATTAGTTGTGAGCATACCGTTATCGCCGCTCGCCACGGCCTCAGTGGCGGCCCCTCCAATGATCTTCAGCACTGTCTCCTCCAACTCCATGAGGTTTTGAAGATGAGCTTCCCCTCTGCCTGTCTGCTGCTGCTCGTGGCGGTTGTGAGCCACCTTGGCCTGCAAGAGAAAGGGAAGTGTGTGTGTGAGTGTGGAGCAACGTGTTTGGGTGTGTGCCTGTCATGATTGAATAGCTGGCAGTGTGTGCAAGGTCTGAGATGTGGGTGTGTGGCTTGCAGCAATGATAAGTGTGTGAGGGTGAGGTGAAGCTGTGAGGGTGAGGTACGAGTCACGATTGCTCGAGATTGTCGGTAGAGGAGTGAAGAGGGTATGGTGGATTGAGCAGTGTGTGTGAGGCTAGTGGTACAGTTGGTGTGATACGGCACTTGAAGGTGCATTCACTCATCTTGACCACCCGTGTGAGGTAATTAAACTTCTTGCGGAACTGTGGCCAGGTCCTGAGAGCATCATCATCACCATAGGCAGTCCTACGGAATCGAGGAAGACTTGCTTCCACTCCTGAAGTGAGTTCTTTGGTGGCTGAACAGTCCATACAAAAGCCACAGACTCTGTCACAGGTGGGACAGATAGTCGTTGAGGGAAGGGGTGGAAGGGACAGGTTTGCCGCACGCTCTTTCCGCTGCCTGCGCTTGATTTCTGCACGCTCTCACGGTTGAGACTCAAGGTGCTCAGCGCCCTCTCGGACGCACTTAGGGTGGTCTTCTCCCAGGTGTCAGTGGGGATGTCGCACTTTATCAGGGAGGCTTCGAGGGTGTTCTTGTAGCATTTCTGCTTCGTTTGCCGTAAAGGAGCTCCGAGTACAGCACATTCTTTGGGAGTCTCGTGTCTGGCATGCAAACTATGTGGCCTGCCCAGCGGAGCTGATCGAGTGTGGTCAGTGCTTCAATGCTGGGGATGTTAGCCTGGACATGCTGATGTTGGTGTGGTGTCCTTACACCTTACTATAGAATCACACGAGGCATGTACTGCAGACAAGGTCACTACATGGCCTGAACCTTTATTTCCAGGACTAAGAAGTGGTGACCCTGCGTGGGACCTCCCTTTTAAACCTGGATGCACAGGTGAGGAGTGTCTCCCACAAGTTCACCCCCTGTGGTCAAGGTGTGCATTTTTGGGTGTATACAGTATGCAGTGTTGTTACATAAAGGTTACAGTTACATGAAGGTTACAGTTGCATGAAGGTACACACATGACAATTGGTGCGCATGTCCTCCCAGGCGATCTTGCAGAGACATCGTTAGTGATATTTCTCCAGCAACTTGAGGTGTCTGCTGTACATGGTCCATGTATCTGAGCCATACAGGAGGGCAGGTATTACTACAGCCCTGTAGACCATGAGCTTGGTGGCAGTCTTGAGGGCCTGGTCTTCAAACACTCTTTTCCTCAGGCGGCCGAAGACTGCACTGGCGCAATGGAGGTGGTGTTGAATCTCGTCGTCGATGCCTGCTCTTGTTGATAGGAAGCTCCCGAGATATGGAAAATGGTCCACTTTGTCCAGGGCCGCGCCGTGGATCTTGATGACTGGGGGGCAGTGCTGTGTGGTGAGGACAGGCTGGTGGAGGACCTTTGTCTTACAGATGTTTAGCGTAAGGCCCATGCTTTCATACGCCTCAGTAAATACGTCGACTATGTCCTGGAGTTCAGCCTCTGTCTGTGCACAGACGCAGGCGTCATCTGCGTACTATGGCTTGGCGACAGAGGTTGGGGTGGTCTTGGACTTGGCCTGGAGATGGGGCAGGTTGTACAGGTTCCCATTGGTTCTGTAGTTTAGTTCCACTCCAGCGGGGAGCTTGTTGACTGTGAGGTGGATCATGGTGGCGAGAAAGATTGAGAAGAGGGTTGGGGCGATGACGCAGCTCTGTTTGACCCTGGTCCGGATGTGGATTGGGTCTGTGATGGATCCGTTGGTAAGGATGATGGCTTGCATGTCGTCGTGGAGCAGGCGGAGGATGGTGCCGAACTTTTGAGGGCATCCAAAACGGAGGAGGACGCTCCATAGACCCTCGCGGTTGACAGTGTCAAAGGCCTTTGTAAGGTCGAAGAAGGCCATGTATAAGGGATGGCGCTGCTCCCTGCATTTTTCCTGTAGCTGCTGCACTGCAAAAATCATGTCCATTGTGCCCTGTAGGGGATGAAATCCGCATTGTGACTCCGGGAGGAGCTCCTCGTGTCATGTATCCTACATGGCTACTGTTGGTACTATTACAAGGTGTGCCACCAGAGGGCACAGCAGTGGGAGACTTGTAGGTTACCTGTAGAGGTGTGCCTGGCCTAGTATAAAAGGCAGGCCACCAGTGTGATCCTCACTCTGGAATTAACTAATAAAGGACTAAGGTCACTACAGTTCAAGTACAACACATTGCCTTGTGAAGTAATTACTAGAGCATCTAAGGACACAACAATTGGCGACGAGATTACAAACTTTCACGCGGAAATGGCTACCCTTGGTACGTTGCAGCAGTTCGCCAATGGTGATGATTGGGACGCCTTTGTGGAGAGGCTCAACCATTTCTTCACAGCAAACGACCTGGCAGGAGACGACCCGGCCACACTGGCTGATAAGCACCGAGCTATCTTGCTAACCAGTTGTGGGCTCACTGTCTATGGTCTCGTCAGGGACTTGCTGGAACCAGCGAAGACAACGACCAAGTCGTACAAGGAACTCGTAACTCTGATCCATGAGCAACTCGAGCCCAAGGAGAGCATCCTCACAGCCAGACACCGGTTCTACACCCACCGACGGCCCGAAGCCAGGAAGTCGCGAAGTACGCCGCAGACCTCAAGGGGCTGGCAGCACCGTGCGAGTTCGGCACCCACCTCAACAAAGCGCTGCGGGACATTTTTGTCATTGGAATTGGCCGTGAGGGCCTTCTTCACAAGCTACTGTCGGTGGATACCACAGTCACACTGCAGAAGGCCATCTCTGTGAGCCTGTCATTCATGACCTCGACCTGCGGCTCTAGGCAGATGACTCACCCTTAGGACTCAAATCCGGCAAGTACTGTGCACAGAGTGGCGCTGTTTAGAGGCTGGACTGTAGAGCGCGAACCCTCTTAGGGAAGAGAAAACAGGCCCCCGAATCCCTTAACTCAGAGACCGCCGAGGGGGGCTAATCGGGTAGCACCATGCTGGCATTGCGGAGGGAATCACAGGGCTCACCAGTGCCGTTTAAAAGACTGTATGCAAAGGCTACAGCACAAAGGGCCACCTCCAGTGAATGTGTAAGAGAAATATGACTCGCTGTGTCAATGAAGAGTCTGCAGGTGGCCATGAATCCAGCGTGAATTATGAATCGATAGGCAGAGAGGCAGCCCAGTCCTACGGGGAGGTACATTGCATGTTTACCTGCACCACCGAGTGTTCCCCTCTGAAGATGGAAGTCGAGATTGAGGGCGTTCCAGTCTTCATGGAAGTGGATACGGAGGCAATCCAGTCAGTGATGAATCAAGAAGCCTTTGAGAGGCTATAGAACAATAAAGCTGAATGACCCGAGTTGGTCCCGGTTCAGGCAAAGCTGCGCACCTACACCGATGAAATCATCCCAGTCATTGGTAGCGCGAATGTAAAGGTACTCCATGATGGCACGGTGCACAAGTTACCTCTGTGGATTGTTGCAGGTGATGGACCAACACTGCTCGGCAGAAGGTGGATGGAGAAGATCGATTGGAAGTGGGAAGACTTCACCCCTCCAGCGATCGAAGCCCTCGCGCTCCGAGGCAAAGCAAGCTCTCACCTGAGGTTGGACCTGGCACCAGAGAGCAGACCAGCACAGCACCCGAGGCACAGACCGCTCAGCATGACTGCGTGGAGATAATCTAGCTGAGACAACCCGAATGCACCTTCCAGGCTCCAGTGGAAGGACTCTGGAGGAAGAAAATCGGATCCAAAGGCGACTTCCCAGCTTCGGAGGCAGAACCCGGGGAGAAGAGGATCACCGCAGTCGAACGCGTGGATGGAGGAAAGATGGCGCCCAAACCACGAGGTGAGGCGCTAAAGGAAAAGATGGCCACGGCCAGACCACGAGGTGCAGCGCTGATGGAGCAACACGTGGCACCAAACGGAGAAGAGGATTGGGGTAAAGAAAGCAAGGCTCTCTTAAAGGAGGCCGGCAACCCACCACAATTAAAGGGACAGTTCCACACACTTAAGCAATGTAAGAGTAATTCTAAGTCAGAGAAAAAAAGTGTAATGGATCATGTAAAATGTGCAAATGATAATGTGAATTGTATATACGCAACCAGCAATGAAAAATCGCGCAATTATGTAAAATGTGTAATGGATGATCTGAACTGTGCACATACAACCAGCGAGAAAAAGTCGCGCGATCGCATTCGGACCCCCAATGTGTCCAGCATAAGTAATGAAAAGTTGTGCGATGCAGGGGTTCAACTGCATGCAACCAATGCAGCGGGCAGACACCTATCGGGAGCACACAGGTCCAGCGAGCTACCCAATGCTGTAGCCTGTGTCCCAGGGACCAGAGTCATGCACCATGGAATGTGGCCACAAGCAGCTGACACACACGAGCTGCAGAGCAAGTGACCTCAGCAGGGCAACAGCACCGGTATCGATAGCCTGCCCCTGGTCGGTTCCACCAACTGCCACGAGTCTGAAGGAGCAGACTGCACTAAGGCGCAGACCCCAGAGAATGGAGTGGTCAGGGACACACACACAAACAGCAACCACCAGCATGCTACTGCACCAACCACTCACCCAAGATTGAAACAACCTGCCAAGGGTCAACCAGACAGCCCACATAGAGCTAAGCCCAGAGCACAGTCAATGCAGAGGTGATTTGCATTAAAGGCTCAGGGGGGAGTGATGTCATGTATCCTACATGGTTACTGTTGGTACTATCACAAGGTGTGCCACCAGAGGGCACAGCAGTGGGAGGCTTGTAGGTTACCTGTACAGGTGTGCCTGGCCTAGTATAAAAGGCAGGTGTGATCCTCAGTCTGGTGTTAACTAATAAAGGACTAAGGTCACTACAGTTCAAGTACAACACACTGCCTCGTGGAGTCATTACTAGAGCATCTAAGGACACAACATCTCGGCCACAGGAAGAAGTCGGTTGAGGAGGACTCTAGTGACGACTTTCCCAGTGGCTGATAGGGAGATTCCTCTGTAGTTGCTGCAGTCGGACTTGTCCTCTTTTTTAAAGATGGTCACTATTACTGCATCTCTGAGATCCCCCGGCATGCTCTCCTCCCTCCAGATGAGAGAGATGAGGTTGTGTATCCGCACTGTGGTGTATGAAATGATACAATGAACTCCGTACTGTGAGCCAGTGACCAGGTGTAACCTGGTCAGTCTTTAATGGCTTCCAGAAGTGAAGATACAAAGGTGAAGTTCAGGTTATATACCGGGCCCAGCACGAGTGTACCTACGACCCTAGGACCTCCGACGGTAGTGCCCCCTGTTGGTGGGCAGACCTTATGTACATACATTACATCATTCTCCCCCCAGTTCTTGGCACAAGTCCATATTACAAGTTCAGACGGTCCGGAGCCCTTTGCTCTCTGGTTGACCGTCTCAGTACAATCCCAGTGCTTTCCTACTCTCTCACGACTTGGGGCTGGGCATTGACCACAGTGGGTTCTTCTGATGGCTGGACGTGAGTTGGTTGGTCGCCTAAGCTCGCGGTGTCTTCTTCCAATTGTTCCGATTTGTCAGTGTGTCTTAGCTTGATTTGATCAATGTGTTTCCTGCACATCTGCCCATTCTTGAGCTTAACCATATACACCCTCCTTATCCGTAATAATGCCCAGGAGCCACTTGGGCCCTTGACCCATGGTTAATTACATACACGGGTCATTTACAGATATGTCGCGTGACATTGCGGCACGGTCGTGATACCACTGCTGGTGTTGACGTCGGGTTTCGACATGATCGTTAAAGTCAGGATGGACTAGAGAGAGCCTGGTTTTGAGGCCTCTTCATCAATAGTTCTGCAGGCAGGACCCCGGTGAGCGTGTGTGGCCTTGTCCTGTAACTGAGCAGTATGTGTGACAGGCGTGTCTGCAAGGAACCGTGAGTTACACGTTTCAGGCTCTGCTTGATGGTTTGAATTGCCCGCTCCGCTTGACCATTGGACGCGGGTTTGAACGGGGCTGACCTCACATGTTTTATGCTGTTGCATTTCATGAACTCTTGAAACTCCAGGCTCATGAAATACGGTCCGTTGTCGCTGACAACGACGTCTGGCAGACCATCTGTGGCAAACATGGCTCTCAGGTTCTCAATGGTGGCAGTGGAAGTGCTGGATGACATGATCTCACATTCTATCCATTTTGAGTATGCATCCACCACCACAAAAAACATTTTACCGAGGAAGGGGCCCGCAATGTCAATGTGGATTCTAGACCACGGTTTGGATGGCCATGACCAGACTGAGCGGAGCTGCCTTTGGGGCATTGCTTAACTGCATGCAAGTGCTGCACTGATGCATGCATGACTCTAAGTTCGAGTCAATGCCAGGCCCCAAACATGGGACTTGACCATGGCCTTCATCATAACAATACTGGGATGCGTACTATGTAACTCCCGTAAAATCTCGCCCTGCTTTCTTGGGCATTACAACAGAGTAAACAGTCGGACTGGATGGAAAGCTCATCTTTGCGACGGCTGTACGGTTTGGTTTCATCACCCATTTCCTTGGGGATGGTTGACCAGTCCACATTAAGTACAGAACGTTTTACAACCCATAGGGTCGGATCCTGGCTGGTCCAGGTCTTAACTTGTTGAGCAGTGACAGGCGACCCTTCACTCTCAAAGGCATCCATGACCACGAGTAACTCTGCCGGCATTGCCGTTTCCACCTTCGGTGTGGTCAACGGTAACCGGCTCAATGCATCAGTGCAGTTGTCGGTGCCTGGTCTGTGGCAAATGACATAATCATCGGCAGATAATGTCAGCGCCCACCTCTGGATGCGGGACGACGCGTTGGTATTGATACCTTAATGTTCTGAGAAAGATATAAGCGGATTGTGATCGGTTTCCAGCTTGAAGCGAAGCCCAAACAGGTACTGGTGCATTTTTTTTATCCCATAAACACATGCTAAAGCCTCTTTCTCTACCATGCCAAAGGCTCTTTCAGCCTTGGACAGGCTTCAAGATGTGTATGCAACTGGTTGTAGTCTGCTTGACTCATTGGCTTGCTAGAGTATGCAACCAACCCCATAAGATGACGCAACACAGGTCAAAACTAAACGCTTGCATGGGTCATACAGTACCAGTAACTTGTGGGAACACAACAGATTTCTAGCCTTCTCAAAGGCTCTGTTTTGAAGTTCACCCCACACCCTTTCCTGAGCAGCTTGTGCAAAGGCTCTAATACTGTGCTCAATTTCGGTAAGAAGTTACTGAAGTAGTTGAGAAGACCTAGGAATGAACACAGCTCCGTCACATTCTGGGACCTGGGCGCATTTTTGATGGCCTCTGTTTTCGCGTCTGTAGGCCTGATTCCATCTGCAGCAATCTGTCGTCCAAGGAATTCAACCTCTGGTGCCATGAAAACGCACTTCGAACGTTTCAGCCGGAGTCCCACTTTGTCCAGACGATGCAGAACCTCTTCCAGATTGTGCAGGTGCTCGGCAGTGTCACAATCTGTGACTAGGATGTTGTCTTGGAATACCACGGTCCTGGGGATGGATTTCAATAGGCTCTCCACGTTTCTCTGAAATATGGCTGCCACCGAACGAATGCCAAAAGGACACCTGTTGTAAATAAACAGTCCTTTTTGCGTGTTGATGCACGTAAGTTTCTTTGATGATTCAACCAGTTCCTGTGTCATGTAGGCCGACGTTAGATCCAATTTGGTGAACGATTTTCCCCCGGCTAGCATTGCAAACAGGTCATCAGCTTTCAGTAGCGGGTACTGATCTTGTTTCGAAACTCGGTTGATCGTGACCTTGTAGTCTCCACAAATCCTGACCGTGCCATCACTCGTTAACATCGGAACAATGGGGCTGACCCATTTATTAAATTCGACCAGTGAGATGACCCCCTCGCATTGTAGCCTGTCCAATTTGAGCTCGACCTTTTCTCTCATCATGTGCGGGACCACACTGGCTTTGTGAAGGATGGGCCTTGCGTCTGGACCTAGGTGAATCTGCACCTTGGCTCCCTTGAAGCTGCCAATTCCCAGTTCAAACAGTGAGGGAAATTTGCTCAGCACTTGAGCACACAAATCATCAT